>NC_048598.1:89710127-90081730 GCF_003668045.3 Cricetulus griseus | reverse complement strand
CCTGCCTCTGCCTCTAAAGTGCTGGGATTAAAGGCACGCACCACCAACACCCAGCTTTCCCTGGAATTTCTAACCCTAACCAAAATCATCTGAATAAGGTAATTCAGGAACCCCAGTTTGAAAGCAAGATCATTAGTGTATTCTGGGCCTGTCTAGGCCTCTGCAACATTCAACAGCAGAGGAGGAAGGAGGGACAATTTTACAGAACTTTTGTTTAGTTAGAATTTTTTTTTAAAAAAAGATAGACAGATAATAGGTACATGATAGATAGATAGACAGACAGATAGACAGACAGATTTTCTTGTGGTACCTTGACCCCCATGCCCATGAAGCAATTTTGAGCACATGATGAAAAAGCACCTACTCTTACTAGACAAACTACTCAGGTGCCCAGGAAGACTGTGCACTGGATAAACACCATTGTCCACACTGCCCTAACTGCGGTGTATCTTCGAGAGGGAATGCAGTGGTTTCAGAGACACTCCCTTTTGTGACCTACTTATGCAGAACAACTGAAAAGCCATCATAAAACACCAAGGAGGTTCTAGCTGGTTTACACTGCTACTCTTGTGGGAAAAAGGGGAGGGGAGGTGAGAAATTTCTACTTTCCCCAAGCTTTTCAGATTGAGAAGGGCATTTTCCCACGTTGCATGGAGGAGCACAGCTGTAGAAACAAACAGTTAGTATTCCTATTGGGCTTTTGTCCCTACATTCCCACCAGTTCAGCATCAAGAAGTCAGCCTGTGCAAGGGTTAAACTCTTTAAAATTCTCATCCAGTGAAGGCTGGCTCTTGTTGCCTAGTGACTGCTGCGTGGCTTCCTGCTGTCACTCACCTTGTCTTCAGAGTTATCCTTTACTCTCCCAAGGAAGGTTCTGATTGGACAAAGGTGACATCATAGCAGGGAGAAGGAATTACATTGCTTTGTCAAGACAGCCACCAATAAGATGACCCAAGAGTTGGTGGCAACGTGTTCAGTTTTCTTTGTTTTAGTGTCTTTCACACCGAGCTAACAAATTCAATGGACATTCTCCTCCATTTCTTGGAGGGCCAGTGTTGCAGGTGTCGTTGATGGATTTTTGCCCGTATAAATATTCCTTGACACCGTGTGGATTCTCTTCACACCATTTAATCAATGCCAGTAGCCCAGCCAAAACCTTCCCTGCCAAGGACTTGGCCAGCACTGGGGAAGCTGCAGATTGCAGGCAGCAAATGACTACCCGCAGCTCATTATCACACCCTGGGCTGCAGCGCTGCTGCGTTCTGCCTTTCTGCGTTCTGCAAGGCAAGTCTCCTGGTGCTTATCTGAGAAGTACCTAAAGCACTTCTGAAGCATCCATCTCAAGGACGGCTTCAGACTACGATGCAGGGCACACACAGAAGGCACCAAAGGAAGGAAGTGGATGAAAAAATAGTGATTAAAGCTAAAAGCCAATCTGCTTTTAAAGTCAAGCAGTTGGAGAAATCTCACACAGTTTAGATAATAAACAGCTCTTTGATTGTTTCTGCAATTGACATTGCGCATGTTGGCCCTGCTTTGAGAACCAAGTCTCACAGTGCTTGTTTTATTCTGCAACTTGCACCATGTACACTCCTGACTATTTCAAACATTGAAGACACCCTCTGGGCGATTGCCAGGTTGCTTGCAGCCTCATTGTGCTTAGCTGCTGAATTAAACCCTCAGTTAAATGCTCTCTTTTCTGGGTAAATATTTAGTATATGGCATCATCACTCCTGGTGTAATTGGATAATTGCTTCCAATTAATGTTCTATTTCAAAAGCTACAACTCCATAGGAAGCTGAGCTGAGCTGCAACAAAGGCAGACCCTCATGGGAAACTGTAGAGAGTGAATTCTTTTCTGTGATCCTGATGGAAAGCAAAGGACACACGCGCGCGCGCGCGCGCGCACACACACACACACACACACACACACACACACACACACACACACAGAGAGAGAGAGAGAGAGAGAGAGAGAGAGAGAGAGAGAGAGAGAGAGAATATGAATATATTCTATATGGTCCTGATTATAACATCCACTGATAACGACATACATGTATCAGGTGAAACCTGGGCGGCCATGCTGCCTCTCCCTGAAGCTGGCTGCAAAGAGCTGAACATCATTATTTCTTGCTTGAATAAGCAGCGTGTCATGAGAGTGAATTAAAGCTGGTCATGTATTTCTTTGGGACAAATTCAGATTGGTGAAAAAAAAAAAAAAAAAGGATTCAGATTGGGAGCTGAAGCAATGCCTCGGTGGTTAAGAGCACTACCAGAGGACGCTGGTTCAGTTCCCAGCACTCCCCTAGTTTCCAGCTCACAGAACACCTGTTACCCACCCCCACAAGAGGTAGAGCCCTCTTCTGACCTGCAGTGAGCACACTCATACATATCTACATATGTATGTATGTGCGTATACACACATACATAAATAAAAAAAATCTTTAAAAAGGGGGGGGGTGCTGGAGAGATGGCACAGAAGTTAAGAATACTTGCTGTATTCCAGAGGACCCGGGTTCAGCTCCCAGCGCCCAAAAGGTGGCTCACAACCACCCTTAACTCCAGTTCCAGGGGGTCTGACACTCTCTTCTGATCTTCACGGGCCCCAAACATACATGTGGTGTACATTCATACATGTGTAGACAAAACACTCATACACATAGTGTAAATCTAAAAAAAGAGAGAAGAAAGGCTGGAGAGATGGCTCAGCAGTTACAAGTGTGTGTACTGCTCTCCCATGGAATGCAAGTCTGGTTCCATACAACCACTCATAACTTCAGTGGCAGGGGGTCCTCACGCCCTCTTCTGGCCTCCTTGGGAACTGCATGCATGGAGTGTACATGGACATAACGTGCAGGCAAAACACCCACATACATACAATAAAAAAATAAATGTTAGAAAATTGAAAATAAGTAAACAAGACAGAATCCTAGAAAGCTTTCTTCCTTCTAAGTACGTGTGTTCCTTCACCCTCCTGCACCCCTCAGGCCCTGGACAATTGCCCATCTGGTTTCTGCTGTATTCAGAGGACTAGATTTGTCTCTTTAAAAATCCCACCTGGGATGGTTTCAATGAGAGTGATACCCATATACTCATATGCTTGGATACTTAGTACCCAGGTAGTGAAACTGTTTGTGAAGGCAGGAGACACTGGGGAATATTCCCTTATACTGTGTAAGTATATGTCACTATGATTGGTTTAATAAACAAGCTGGCTGGCCAATAGTGGAACAGGATAAAGTTAGGTAGGAGAGCCAGACTAGGAGAATGCTGGAAGAAGGGCAGAGTCTGGAGTTGACAGCCAGATGAAGAATGAGTAAAACACACAAAATGGGATAGAGGTAAAAGCCATGAGCTTCAGGGGAGCACATAGATGAATAGAAATGGGTTAAGTTGTAAGAGCTAGTTAATAACAAGCCTGAGCTACCAGGCAAGCATTTGTGATTAACACTGAGTCTCAGAATGGTTATAGAAATTCTGCCTACAAGATCTAGCCATGTTGAAGGAGGTGTGTAACTGGGGGCAGGTTTTACAAAACCGGAACCATTCTCAGCATGCTCTTGCTCTGCCTTCTATTTGCAGATCAAGATGTGAGCTTGTAAGCTCTCAGCTGTTCCAGCCACCACGCCTTTGCTTGATCATCATGGTATTAACCCTCTGAAACCCTAAGTCCCAAATAAATGCTTCCTTCTATAAGTTACCTAGGTCATGGTGTCTTATAGCAATAGAAAAGTAACCATGACACCATGCAAATGGGATTGTGTGTGTGTGTGTGTGTGTGTGTGTGTGTGTGTGTGTGTGTGTGTGAAGAATGGCTTTATGCACTCTTAAAATCACCAGTTTAGCTTTTCTTTTTCCACTCTCTACCCCACATTGTCCTCCTTTCCTTTCCATCATTTTCTCTTTCCATAATGGGACTTGAACCAGGGGCCCATCACTGAGCTCTACCCGAGTCTGTTTTTTGTTTTGCTTTAATGGTCTGTTTCCCAGGCTGCTCTGAACTCACCCTGTAGCCTGGGTAGGACTTGAACTTCTCATCCTCCTGTACTAGCCTCCCTAAGGCCTATTACACAGCCTGGCTGGTTATTGTTTATGATTAGATTATGGGTTTGGGAAGAAAAGGATACGAATTTCGTGTTCACGTCATATCAACTGTTGGTGTTATGAATGTGGCTGACTGTTGAGGTATGTATGTCTAAGATAGCCTGTCTGAAGCAGACTTAGAGTTCCATCCCCCACCCCACCCCACCCCACCGGGGTCCCTTGCCCAGCATGACCCACTCAGAAAACTGGAAGCGCTCCTTCTGTTCCCCTGGGATGGAGTAGTCACACAGTTCATTTGGAAGTCCTGGGATAAATTTACCCCTTATCCTCACTGGTCAGTTAATTGACTGTTTATTTCAGATGAACTCACCGGATACTCATTTATATTCCTTCCCTCCCTCAACCACTGATCTTACAACCATCTACTTAGTTTTGCTTTTCCCAGAATGTCGTATTGTTGGAATCACAATACTCACCTGTCCAGATTGTTTTTGTTTTTTAAGTTTGAAACAAGCTTCTTTTACATGTCAATCTCCCCTGCCCCCCACTGGCCCCCATGGATGTCGTATCATTTGCAACAGGGCCTAGACAACCCCCACCCCGTGTGTTTAGGCTGGGAGACTATCCCTCATGTATTTTGATTTTTTCTTGGTTTCTCTGTGTAGCTTTGGAGCCTATCCTGGCACTCACTCTGGAGACCAGGCTGGCCTTGAACTCACAGAGATCTGCCTGCCTCTGCATTTTGTTGTTTTTTAAGACAGGGTTTCTCTGTGTAGTTCTGGCTGTCCTAGAACTCACTCTGTAGACCAGTTTGGCCTCAAACTCAATGAGATGCACCTGTCTTTGCTTCCTGAATGCTGGGACTAAAGTGTGCACCACCACTGCATGTTTCACATTGGTTTCCTTTACTTACTAAGATACATCTGTTTTTCCTCCTGTCTTTTCAGGGCTATTACATTAAAAAAAAAAAATCAACTTTGCCAAAACCCAAGCTCTGTGCATATTAAACAATTCCATCCCCATCTCCAATCTCTTAGCAACCATTACTATAGGTACACTGTCCAGGTGGAAATATTCAGTATTTTATGTTACAGCTTGCAAGTTCAATTTGGCATGACTTCTCTAAGTGGCCAAGAATCACATTTCCTACCTTGCTAAGAATGCTTAACGGAATGTTTCTTATTTTCCCTATTTATTCATCTGTCGCTATGTAGCTCTGGCTCTGGTGAATAATGTTGCTGTCAATGTTACCAGTGTCTCAGGACAGAAGTCCTGGCTCTTCCAGTTTCAACAGGTTAAGTTCCTAGATACTTGTCCCAGTCCTCATCAGTCATGAGAGCAGTGAAGGGCACACTGTGTGGTCAGGTTAGGAAAAACAGGTTAAGGGGTTTAGTGACATCCCCAGTCTGTCTTAAAGGTGCTAACAGAAACTGATAGATTCTATAGGAAAGGGGGACAAAGGGGGATGGATCAGGCATCCCTGGTGGACATTGATCTTGCAAAGTGATCTGGCAAAGCTGGTATCACAAAGGGGACCAATTACCATAAGAAGATAACCCTTGCTCTGAGGGCAGCACGGAGGTTGATTGTTCTCATTTGGGGGTGATTTGACCTGTCAGGCTTAGTGAGTCCCTGGCCATGAAGAAGCCAAGCAAACTAAGCAAATGAAAAGGCAGTAAATAAAGAACAACCAGAGAAGAGCAAAATGAAATTGGCCAGGCTAGTGATGGGCATCTTTTTATCTCCTTCATGGCTGTACCCATAACTTGAGAAATTCCAATTCTTACAATAACCTTATTTTACCTTTCTTGAGAAATGTCCATGTTGCTTTTCAAAAGTGGCTAAAACCAATTTTGAACTACTCAAGACCTCCAGTTTCCTCATACAAGCAAGCATCAATAATTTCACATACACACAAATCTTTTAAAAATCAAAACTTTTAAAAAATGCTTGAAATGGAAAGGTTTCACCTACACCAGGCCTCGAATAAAAGAACAGAGAAAGCACAAAAAAACATGTTACAAAATGACGTTTACTTTGCAACTTTATCATAATGAATTGCATCTCTTTGGTAAAAATAAACTTTATAAACATTTTAATAGTCAGATTAGATACAAAAACTAAACATTTGTAAGTTGTTTTACTAAGAGCAAAGACTGGCAACTGAGAAGTGACTTACTCATGGCTGGTCATCTATTGGCAGTTAAACTCATAAGTTTTTATGCTACATTAGAAAAGAGGAAACAATTTAATAACAAATTTCTTTAATTAATCAAAAAGTATTCTTATACTTTTGTTTAAAAATAAATAAGTTACAATGAATTGGCAATTATACATTTTATACACTATATGATGGCCACATAATACTTTTAAAATTAAGCACTTTGTTTAATAAAAAAGTACAATTTTGAAAACAAGGTTGACAATGGCACTGGCAGTTAGATGCAAAGAATGTTCTTGAAAAATGGCAGGTATAACATTAAAATACTCTATTTTGCCTTTCAATAAATATTTGACTACATCATTAACACATTGGAGTAAACTTACATTTCAAAGGGGGGGGAAAAAAAAAACAACCAAAAACCTATGACATACATGTAAACTGGAAAGCCTCAGAAGTTGCTTTAGAAAATGCTCGTTTTCAAAGGGTATTAAAGTAGTCTTCTATTTTGGCTAACAGTCTTGAGGCTCTGTGGAACACTCCCACCTGCAGCCCAAGTTGTTCTGAAAGGCCTCTCAGTCTGCAGAGACACAACATTCCCTTAACACTTGCTCTAGCTTTCAACTGCGTAACGTGTGTTTAACTGACTATCTAGTATGAACCCTTTACAAATGCCTCAGCAAACAGTGAAAAAAAAAAAATGCGCTGAACTTTACAATATACAAAGGTTAAGAGAGAACAGGCAAGGGTACTAGGTGAGAAGGGAGTGACATACCCTTTGCTTTTCTATTGATCTAGGCAATGTTTTCTTTCTGAATTAAAAAGCAAAAGATCAACTAATTTAGTAATATATTGCACAAATTTCAAAGATGTATTCAAGAAACACTGATTCTCTCGGCGATGTGGAAAATAAAGATAATAGTGCCAAGATACAGCTTTTATGGGGGGGACCCATTAAAACTGGAACAGGTTGCAACCAAATTCTTATTTTGATGTAAGACGAAGTATACCTTAGCTAAAACACGTTTAATATGCTGAAACATGTATGTTGTCCCTGGGTTTCTAGGTCATGTTTATTACACGAAGTGTGTTAATTATTGGGAATTTCCAGCCCATGAGGTTTAGAAGGACTTCCTTAACTGGAAGCTTCCAGCTACATCTCCCATCTGAGCATTTCAAGCAGGAGCATGGTCCCGAGGACATCACAAGGGGCCAGAATGAAGAAGGCTCTCCTCTTGAAATAGATGCCCAGACACAAGAGCACATGGAAATCGAGGCACCGAAATCCATACAAGAACTAAGTGCAAAATGCTGGGGAACTCTGCTGTAGGTGCACAGGCCAGGTATCATCCTTGCTAATGGCTACAGCTTTAAATAATAGTCCACTGAAGAGAGGGGGGAAAAAAAAGAATTTAAGTTACTGCCTAATAGGCATCTGAGGAGATCTCTTATAGCTAGGAATAACGCTTTCCTCCTACTTCAGATCATTGCTTCTACTTACAGAACAGCTAATAGACAGGAACTTAGAGAAACACTTGTGGTAGGAAATTCAGAGCAGGGTGCAATGACCTGGTCCTGGATACTGTGCAAGGCCAATCCAGAGGGCCATGGTGATTAGCTTCAAAATACTGTGCTATTCAACTGAGCTTTGTAATCTCTTTATGATATACACCATGGTAAAACCATACTTTTATTTGGTGTCTTATTCACTGCAGTAAGAGACTAACTTCACTTGGCTGTTTTCTTGGAGAGATGACATTTTGAGTTAGAAAAATTTCAAATTCCTCATCCTGAATTATCAATAAAAGAAAAATGTCAATATTTTATTAGCACCCATTTCATTAATGCGGCTAACCAGATTTAATTGCAACTAACATGGAAACAGGAGTGTATCAATGCTGCTATAGCTTAAACTGTGGTCAATTAAGAAACATGCTTTAGTTTTTCTTCTCATTTGACAGTTTTGCCCAAATAAAATTAAAAGTAAACATTAAAAAAATCCCAAGAAAATGCTTTATAGTCATAAAAACATTTGAAAGCAAGAAAGTGACCTGAGCCTGTGTATGTGTGCATACAGCAAGTGTATATATGCATATAAATTAGAAAAATGCAAAAAAGGTCACTGCCTAGGATACAGGTTGTATCATGAAATAAGACTAAACTTTCCCAAAGTTTCTCGCACCACTGTAAAAAAATATATTTGTGAGTTACAGTATTAGTATTTCTGTTCTGAACACTATAGTCAAACTGTGATATGAAAACTGTCTCCTATAAGCAGTTTTGTTTAAATACTTAAAATATCTTAGCCAATGCACTTTTGGAATAGTAATATAAAATCTTTTAGTATGGATTAATGGCACATATAGGTATTACAATGCCTCTCAAAAAGATTTGTGTAAGATCTAATTTTTATACATAGTTTGAAATCCCTGAAGATATTGATCTCTACAGTTGTCTATCAAATGTTTTAAATCTAATTCATTACACATATAATTTTAATTTATACAAAGCTTGGAAAGTTTTGTCCTCAATGACCTACTTTTACTTATGATGTCATAATGTATCTTCACAACATCTCATTACACTATGCTTAGAAAACCAATGCAAGAGGCTCTTTCTGGCTGTATCCTCTTGCTGGAGAATCTTTACTTAACCAAGACAGCTAGCTGCTAAAACTTAAACATTTGCAAAGTACGATGGAAAAGGGTAAAGGCCCCAGTGATGCTATGCAATAACTGTGAGGTAAAAACATTTCAAAGATACTATTGCAACAGGAATTGGAGTCTTGAGATGAGCCACACACCACCACCCCCAATGGCCTTTCCCAAACCTTACAGCTGTATTCTCTACAAACCAGAGAACCTTCTAGGCAGCTTTCCCATTTATATTTGGCCAAGCTCATGCTGCAACGAAGAATAATTTAAAACAAGAATAAGACAAAAGATGTGCATTTCACCTCTGGATTGTGTCAGGAGAGGAGCACATGAGAAAGATGCCAGCATTATGTGTAGTCACATGAGTAACTACAGGTAATTACATGGGGAGAAAAAAAAAGGAAAATACTGAGTTACCAATTTTTCTATTTTTGACCAGTTAACAAGAGATTGATCTTTTTTTTTCCCCCTACAAGTTTAAGACAGAGAAAGATGCCAGTATATGCTTAGTTACATGAGTAACTACAGGTAATTACAGAATGGGGAGAAAAATGAAAATACTGAGTTACTAATTTTTATATTTTTGACCAATTAACAAGAGATTGATCTTTTTTTTTCCTACAAGTTTAAGACAGAGGCCGAGAATTTTCTTAGACAAAAATTTCCAAATCTGAGAGACGCTTATTCACAGAAATTATGTTTTGGGGGCCTTTGTATCAGATTTATACAATTAGGCATGATCCTAAGAGCAACTGTTCAACAAAACAAAAAACAGAAAAGAAAAGCAACCAAAAAGTATTTAGGAGGAAACAAGTGGCACTCCTCCCCCACCCATCTTTGTCAAGCTAAAGAGGTCCTCTATGGCTCTGACATCCCTTGTAAAGAGTTAAGTAGAAGAGTATTGCCACACTTTAAAGTAACTTCACACTAGTAAGTACTACTTTTTCCGGTGTTTGTGACTTTGTGCCTTTGCAGTACTTATAAGGGAACCAAGGCAGGTACGGATTCCAGCAAGGTGGAGAAGTGACCCAGCTGCTTCTTTGAGTTCCTCATCAATTTCTTGACAGGACTGTTTTCGCATTTTTTTGCCTGGCTGTCCTTTTGGAGCGTTGACTTCGTGAGCTTGTGTTGCATAGCCACTGTCTCCAAGAGGATCGTCCTCCTCATCGGCATCTGTGTCTTCTTCACTGTGGAAACCCTCGCTGCCATCACTTCCCACGTGGCTGCTCTTTGGGATGAATTCATACACCTCATCCACAGAAGACAGGGAAGACACACTGGCCCTGGATGCACAGCGCTGAGCTGCCATGCTACTGGCGCTGTAATTATGGTCTGCTTTCGGGTCGATGCTGGCTGCTGGAGAATGGCTCTCCTGTAGCTGCACAGCGCCGGGGGCACTGAACGCAATGCCGTAACCCCTCTTCTTCTGCAGTGACGGTTTAAGAGGCAGAGGCTTATCACCTGTGGGAAACAGAACTCATATCAACAAGTCAAAGGTATTTACTGCAAAAGCAGATCACCCTCCAAAACTCTCACTTTCGAGTACTAAGAGCTTGGAATTTGTAGTGTTGTAGGATTTCCCTCATATATTTTTCATCTATAGACTTTAAAATATTCAAAAACCACTGGAAAGATAGCCTGTCTTTCCATGGAACATAAAAGCTACTCTGCACTATTTGCAAAGAATGTCTCAGTATGACTGCACGAATGCTTGACAATTTCCTTGGGGGTATTTACATTGTTCCCAAGTTTGTAGTGGTCCATGTAATGCTGCAGCAATGAAATGTGGATACCCCCTCCACACACAGTCACACTCACTCACACTCACATTCACACACTCTTTGTAGGAGGGATGGTAAGAAATATAAAGGCTGAGTAACAAGGTAAATCTTTTTTAAATTCAAGTGCGCTCAAATTACCCTGGGGGCCGTAACAACTGATCAACAGTAGGTAACAATGGACCTACTTTCACACTACACTGGCTATCATTTACATTTTTTGTTTCCTAAACTAAAGGCAGTATCTTAAATTTACTTTGCATCTCCCCATATTTCTGAGAATCACTTCCATATATTTTGCTGACTTTTCTGCTCCCCTGTTCTTAATTTTTTTACTTTAAAATGATTTTAATTTAAATATTTTTAGTACAATACACATTTATCACATTCTTTCCCCTCTCCTAATTCCTCTCCACCCAATTTAATTTAGCCTTAAATTCTCTCTCTCTCTCTCTCTCTCAAACCATAAAAACAAAATACAAAAAACTAAAATCAAAATGGTCTGACTAAACCAAACAAATCCAGTAAGAAAAAAAAATAAAATTAAAATAAAAAAGTAAAAGCACTACTCCTGGACATGGAGCCTAGGACTGAAGAGACAGCTTTTCCTTTTTCAGCAAGTATCAACTGCCGATGGCTTTTCAGTTGGGGGAACTCTGTGCCCACTTCCCCTTGGTGCTGGGATTCTGTCTGTTTTGAATCAGTCAAGCATGTTGCCAGTCTCTTTTAAGTTCATATCTGTCTCAATACTGTTACCTGAAAACCAATGACTTCAACTACCTCTACCTCAGACGCTCTGCTCTCTCTTCCCCACAGATCCTGGAGACTGAATTCCTGACTAGTGTGGCAGCTGTGGGTCCTGTTTGCTTATTTCTTACTTGTTAGGCCTTTTACAGACATGATATTAATCCTTTATCTATTAAACATAGTTAAAAAATTCTCCCAGTATTCTGCATTACTTCTCTTATCTTTTCTGTGGTGCTTAGGGTCAAACTTGCCCAGGACCTTGCACATGCTAGGCAAGCCTTCCTACACATGCTAAAGCCCCAGCCTCCCAACCTCTTACTGACCACATTGTTTTGAAACAAGATCTTAGGGTCAAACTTGCCCAGGACCTAGCACATGCTAGGCAAGCCTTCCTACACATGCTAAAGCCCCAGCCTCCCAACCTCTTACTGACCACATTGTTTTGAAACAAGATCGTTGTATCCCAGGCTGGTCTCAAACTTGCTATCTAGCCAAGGATGACCCTTGGTCTTCTTGCCCTACATCCCAGGTGCTGAGATTATAGGAGTATAGCCCCAATCAAAGAACTTTATAATTGAATCTGTCCACCTTTTCCTTATGGAGTTTGTAATTTGTAGCTTAACACTTTTCCTATTCCAAACTCCAAATATCCTTTAAAAATTATTTTGTGTATATGTCTTGTATACTCCGGGCCTGTGTATGGAAGTCAGAGGACAACCCCTGAGAATCAGCTCTCCTAGTCTACTGCACAGGTCCCAGGACCTGAACCAGGATCCGGCTTGATGGCAAGCACTTTTACCCACGTTTACCCATCCCACTAGTCCAAATGATAAACGTCCCACAGTGAGTCTGTAACTCTCACTTTACTTTTAGCTCTTCACAACCTTACTTGTGAAGAATATTTTCCCCTCCACTTCTTGAATCAACACAACAATCTTCCACAACATTGCCTTCATTTTTTCAAATGATTATATAAATAGAAATACAATACAACAGAAACTGAGTCATTCTGATTAAAACACCATTTAGTGGAAAAGAAGTAATTCTGCTATGTCATTTAGCCATCTTGTATTTGAAATCATTAGCTTGGAAAGGCACTTATAAAATTTATTTTAAAAAGAAAATGATGATTGCTTACATTCTAAAATCTCTTGTTCTATTGAAGTATTTAAAAGTATCATTGCAGTGGCAGCATCAATATCAGATTCTGAAAACAGAGAAGAGAGGTAGCATTAGTATCAAAAATGTCAGCAATAGGACTTAGGTGGCCTAGAGTTGTAACAGACCCCTTCCTTCCCAGTATTTAGGAAGCAGAGGCCGATAGTGGTGCTGTGAGTTCAAAACCAACCTGGGGCTGGAGAGATGGCTCAGTCATTAAAGCTCACAACCAAAACCAAAGAGCTGTTATCAACAATTTTTGAGCAAGTATTTTATCTTGTGTGTGTGTTTGTTCTGCCTACATGCATGTGTCTGATGCCTGCAGAGACCGTTCCATTCAAGGCCATTAGATTCTCTGGGGTATTTTTTTGGGTTGGGGGTTGAAACAGAGTATCTCATTTGTCTGGAACTTGCCAAGCAGGCTAGCCCGATTAGTAAGGCAGCCCCAGTAATTCTGCCTCCACCTCCCTAGAACCTGAATTACAAGCACCTGGCTTTTCCAGTAGATTCTGGGGCTCATGCTCTGTCCTTTTAAGAAAGCACCCTACACACCCTCTTTTCTCTCAGCTTCAGTACTATAAACTTGGTCTGTCTGTCTGGAGACAGGACATCACCATGTCACACAGGCTAGCCTAAGAGCCCTGGTCCTCTGCCTCTGGGGTTTAGGATTAAGGGGTATGCCTCTACCCAGGGTTTACAGAATGACCTCAAGCTGGGTGTTCTGACAGGGGCACAAGAATCATGAATTCCAGACTAGCCTGGGATACAATGAGAAATCTTGTCTCACAAATGCATAAATAAGATCTCAAGACAGCTCAGAAGGTAAAGTAAAACTTGCTTGCTGCCAAGTCTGACTAAGTCACATCACAGGATCCCATGTGGTAAGTAAGGAGAGAAGCAACTCCTGTAAACTGTTCTCTGACTGAGCCCACGACCACACAGCATATACAAACAAATATGGTAACCAGAAGATTCTACCCAGATAAACCCTCCAGGCTATCACATCTACACAGGGAAGTTTTTCTTCCTCTTGGTGATACTCATCCAAATAACTACTCGAAGAAACAAAATGGTGCAAACAATGATTATAAACTTTAGCTTAAAGATAAACTTAAAACATGATCTAGACATGAAGTTTCCATCCATTATATCTTAAAATTGGAAATGTTTACACTAGAAAGCTTTCCAACTTCCTTGCTTTAGCTGACTTTCTATTACTACTACAATAAACCTTGAAAATGCTGACTTCCTTGTTTTAACTGACTTTCTGTTACTATAGACAATGAACATTGCAGATACCGACTTGTTTTCTCCCCAACATTCTGCAATATTACAGGTCTGTTGTTACTTGTTTTGGGAGACAAAAGTCTATATATAAATCCCAGACTGGCCTTGCACTAGCGTTCCTCCAGCCCCAACTTCCTGAATACTGGGAATTAAAGACATGAACCACCAGACCTGGCCTATATTAACACGTTGGGTTTTAATAACAAGTTCATGGATGTCCCCCATGTCAGGAGCTATAGTGCCTGCCTGCAATTCTAGTCTTCCAAAGGCAGAGAAGATGAGTTCTAGCCCAGAGACCTTGTCTCAAAAACAAACAAACAAACGGAGGGGCTCCCTAAATATCATGTGGGATTTGTGTTTCAGCGATGGGCCCCTGGAATGCAAGTGTTAAGGGTTAGCACTCCTCCTCAATAAGTGTCCAGGATTACAGCGGAAATTGTAGAATACAACAATGCAGTCTCCCTTCTGTTATTCATCCAATAAGCTGCGTGCCCTACTGTAACCCTAACACTATTCCAGACTGAAAATACCGCAGACAAAAGAAACAACTGTCACCTCTCAGACCATAGGGACACAAAACATTTCAGCAGTGACAAGTACAAGGGAGGAAAAGTGGAGAAGGTTAAGAGCTGAATGGAGCACTCAGGGAGGTTGGGGATGTCCAAAGGACAAGCACAGAAAATGAACCGATAGGCCACTGGTCACAACGGAGAAGATGGGAAAACAGGTCTCCAATTCCTATCTCTTGAGACAATTTGATAGAGTTCAACATGTTTTTAGAAAAAAGAAAAAATGCAGCTACTACATATTATCATACTGTGAAATGGGAAAAGGGAAGCAGTTTTCCAAGTGAATGCTCCCAACTGTAGACAACAGTTCAAAGAAGGTAAGTGGGCTGTATTTCAAAGCCCACTCATCCCAGCCACGTGTCCTGGCACAAGTTACAATTTAGCAGGACTACTATTTCATAAATAATTTCTCTCCATAAGAGAGGATCTAATCTTGTTTCCAATTTTATTTAAAAGTGAAAGAAAAATTACAGGGATTTTATCATCTATGAAGAAGACACCTAAAATGTTTCTCATTTAAAGTTAGTGTGTATTTGCATTTCTTTTTAAAAATATTATTTTTATTTATGTATGCACACATGTACAAGGGTGCCTGCTGAAGCCAGAGGAGGGTGTTGGATCTTTAGCACTGGAATTTCAGGTGATCGTGAGCTATCTGATGGTTGATGAAAACTAAACTTGGGTCCACAAAAGAGCAGCAATCACTCTTTAAGAAAAAAGGTTTCCTGTCATATTTTGATAATTAATTCTGAAACAATTTAATTTCAACATTAAAAGTCCAAAACATGGAATCCAAGAACACATTTAGCAGGGATTTGCCCAGAGTAGAATCTTGAACTTCTTTTAACAACTACAGACAATTTTTATTGATGGTACAATTAGTCAGTTTTGGTGTTAAATTTAAACAGAATATATGACTGTATTTGTTTGTGACAACTGAAAATACTTTATAATGTTATTTTTTCCTTCAGAGTGCTTACATTACTTAAAAGGTGGCGTTTCTGAAAAGCTGCAATGCCGTTAGCTACATTATACAGCAGCATGTCTAGCTTATTGGTAAACCACAATTTGATGCTCAAATCACTTATAATCAAGACATACTACTGATTTCATAACTGGGTCAAATAGCAATCCATCAAAACAGTTTATTTCCTTTCTCTACTCCCTGCCCCTTTCTTTATGTCTTTCAAAACAGTCTTACTGTATAGCCTAAGCTAACTTCAATTTTTCAGCAATTCTCTAGCCTCAGGCTTCCAACTGATGAGATTACAAGTATGAAACACTTTGCCTGGCCACACTGCTAACTTCTTCTCTTGAGTTATGCTTTCTTAATTTTCTTCATTTTGGGAAATTATTAGCAATATTTGTCTGATTCTCAGTCCATATGCTTAAATATAAGAATAATCAAATCATATTTAAATGGCTCTGGGCTTAGTAATAATTATAGAAGAAGTTACCCCCTCTATCTAAATGAACACATACACTTACAAGTTATCCAAAAGGAGAAGCTGCCTCTTTAGAAAGAACTCTTTAAGCAAGGCAGCAAACTCATTAGAACTACTGATATTTTAATTTACCTGGTCCACTGGTTTACTTTCATTTTTAACCTTAAAAAGATGCCAATCTGCAACCATCAATTTGTAATTAGAATGCACTTAACCTTTAACATCAGCACCAACTGCCAAATGACATACTTATGTGTAGTAAAATAAACACTGAAACTTGGTAACCAGAATGAGTTCATTTCTGTTTTCCTCACTGTCTGTGTGTAGCTCAGCAGTGCTTTTCACTATGCTGCCCCAGTTCTGCTGATTAGAGCTTTTAAGGTTCCCACAACTAACCTCTGCCCTTACATGTCTAATGGTAGCTTAATATAACGGTCAGGAAAGTGATTCTATGAAGGGCCAGATGAATGTGTTTTAATTCTAGAGCCTAACAGGATGTAAAACAAAACTAGTATTTTAACCTCATTATTTGAAGCCTTCAGCAGCTTCTTCAGTGCCTCTCAGCTGGAAGGAAGAAGCACAGGCCACAAGCTTCTAACCTCGGATCTGAATCCCTCTATGCCACTTACCACTTTAAAATCTCTCCAAAGTTTACTCCCCGTATCTGTTTACTTTTTAAAGTGTAGAAACATCTCAAAGGGTTGAATGAGGATGCTGCAGGTACCACAGTGAGCACTGAAAGCAGCTGTTCCCACACACACCTGATGCCTCTGTTTCCCTTTGTCCACATAAGAGACAAACAATGGTATGTGCATAGTCCTCTCCTACACACTGAGGCTGCAGTCACACTCATCAGTAGGCTTGCCAGATGCCTAGCAATGACCAGACAACTTCCTTAATGCTAGCATCCTGTCCTATAACTCTGCATGTTCTGCATCAACCCATCCTCAGAGATGAAGCAACCTTGTTTGTGAGGCTCAGTTCCTTTCTGAAGATGGAATACCTGAGGAGCCTGTGCATCATTCGAGCACAGGCTCACTCATTCTTTTTTTCTTGTTTGTTTGGGACTTGTCTCTCTGTATTAGACCTGGCTGGCCTTGAACTCACAGAGATCTGTCTGCCTCTGCCTCCTGAGTGCTGGGATTAAAGATGTGCACCACCACCACGAGCTCATTTCTTTCTTAAAAGAGCCTTTCTGCCCAGATTAATGCCATACTCACTATCTCCTTCCTCTGCATAATCCCAAAAGTCAACCTTTTTCAGTTCACCTACTTTTTTCTTTCTCTTTTTTTAGGGCTCTTTCCATGTGAAGCAAACACTCTATTACCAAGCAACATCTCTGGAGAAACATTTCTGGGAGCAGGTCAGCCCGAATCTCACCTTCCCAGATCTCAAGGCACCTTGGGCAGTACTGGCACAATATAGGAATTCATTAATCACTTGTGATCAATGTTTCACCTACTTGGTTATTTTTCAAACCTCTCCAGAAACAATTGGGGGGGCAAATTTTCTCAGTTTATAAATATGCCCTAACCAACCAAATTTAAATATGAACTTTAAAAAGTTCTTATGTTTTGACTCCTAAAATTCAGGAGAATTTTGTGTTAAAGTCCAGAACAGGCCTAGAACCATTTTCATCTAGAATATCGATCCTCCTCACCTAACTCACTGTGGCTAGGGGAATAGGCCTCATAATTCCTAAGCAAGGGATAAAAGGAAGCTGATGGTAGCAAGAGATGAGACATGATAAACAGGCCATCAATCACAGGAAGGAACAGAAAACAGGCCGGAACTAGGGAATGTCTCCATAGGAAGCAACCAAATCTGGATGCACTGAAGTAAGAGCAAGAAGAGAGTCTAAGAAATCTCAGAACTCACAGAGCATGTCTCCCAATCTACAGGACGTGAGATCAAGGGTAAGATTCACAAGTTACTTGGGATACAGAAAGACAAAAGTGTCTCAGCAAGGCCTAAAGGTAAGGGAGAGGCCATCTTCTCATGCATGCAGCAGAAAACAGACTCCGGCTTTCCTGGAGGCAACCCATTCCCATCCACTAAATTTCTCTGCAAAGTTTCCCCAGAAGCTTCTCCCTCCCTTATTTTTTTGGAAGAACAGTAACCCCAAAGCTCAGCTTTGTAAGCTTCCAGGAACCAAAATATCTAACAAGCACAAGGATTTACTGTGAGGTTTTACATTTTTGAAGCACATGGAAATGTTTTAAGAATTGAAATAACAACACTACAGAAACTCAGTGTGCTAATTTACCTATTGATTATGAGCAAGGAGATAATCCACTAATTAAGAGTTGAGGGTGGGGGGTGTTACTCTGGTATGGAGCTGGCCAACATGCATAAGGCTTTAGCCCTCAGCACTTTCAGAAAAGAGACAATCCTGAGCTGCTGGAGGAGAGACTAGGGCAACAAACACCTGGAGATGCAAGCACAGCTGGGGACTTTCTGAACAGGACTCCAGTCAAGGGAAGAAGACCAACAACCAACACAGGGCAACTCTGGAAATTAAACAACTTCTCCACCCACAGCAGATAAGGCTAACAACCAACCAAATCAGAAAATGAGCCAGGAAGACTGGGAATCTAGATCAACTGGCACAATATTTGCCCAGCAGGAATGAAGCCTCAGAACAAAATAGACTTGGCAAGGTGGTGCACATCTGTCATCCCAGAACTTTGGAGGTGGAAGTGGAAGGATCAGAAGCTAATGTTGGTGGACGAGGAGAAAGTATAACCATTATTCACTATTGGTTAAGAGTATAAATCCCTGCAGCTACTATGGAGATCAGTGTAGGAATTTCCCAAAAGACTAGAGAGAGAAATTTGTATGACCCAGCTTTCACATCCTGGGTAGATACCCAATGGACCCCATATTTTACTACTAAAATACCTATACAACTATGTCATTGCTGCTGTATTCACAATGGCAAAGAAACAGAATCAGCTAGACATCTGTCTACCAGCAGCAGATGAATGGACAATGAAAATGAGGTACATATACACAACTCAGCAGCGAAGAAAAATAAAATGATGCAACTTGTGGAAAACAGATGGAAGTGGAAAATACTGTATTAAGTGAGGTAACCCAGGTTGAGAAGAATGAAACAGAGCATGTTCATCTGTGTTGTGTGTACCTGTGTGAATGACAGTGTAGATGCCTGGACACTGGAAAGGCCCCAGGAGAAGGTGAAAGTGGCTGTGAGAGAGAACGATGGAGGGAGTAACAAACGTGATGTTGACACAAAGGTGGAGATGCAGGGAGGGCACGGTGGCACAGCCTTAATCCCACCTCTGCGGAGGCAGAAGAAGTTGGTGAGTCTCCATGAGTTCCAGGCCAGCAGGGCCACATAGAGAGATTCTGTCTCAAAAAAACAAACAAACAAAACACAAAAAGAAGAAAAGGGGAACACCAAGGATGGAAGAGTTTAAGTGGATGGGGGACAAAGGCAAATAAAAGGGAAGATTAACCAAAAACCACTAAAATATGAAAACGCCATAAACATTAAGGGGAGACTCCTTTAAAAGAAGTCATCAGTCTAAAGTAAAGCCTTTCAGACATAACCTATGAAAATATTCTGAACTACATCCTAATCTAAGGGATGGCAAAATTCTTTAGCAAAGAGCCATGAGCAAAACCAAAGGAGGATATGTAGTTGCTGCTGTAGCAGATCCTACTGCTATTCAGCAGACACTATGTCTCAAAATATTGTTAGTTTTATTTTCTCTTCATTTCATAAATGTAAAGTTATCATGGGCCACATAATAACAGGCAAGAGTAACTTCAATGATATTACTAAGAAATTAAATGAGATTTCAAGGAAGGATACACATAAAGAATTAACACATAGAGCAATGAAGAGGCACATAAAATGCCTACACAGAGTCACTAAAGAAAAACATGCAAATATTCATCACACCAAATGTTGGTAGATGATAACTTTCTCTTTAGAAACCTATTCCTTAAGTCTTCAATGACAGGAGATCATGATTCAGTAGAATGGTCTTTATACATACCTTTAAGAGTTTGCACTTGACTTTGCTTGAGAACAGAGTTCAGGTAGTGAGGCGATAAAGAGCCACTAAAAAACAGGGAGGGAAGACAGACGCTTATCAAATCCGTTTCTATAGACCCCAGCCAAAAGCACATCTGTAGTATGTACCCCAAAAGCACAACAAATGAGGGTTACCTTGTTTTCTTTGCTAATAGCACTCAGGTTAGAAAGAGCTGCTAAAGTATAAAGTGAGCAAGGGTCAAGATAATTAAAAATAATTATTTATCTCTTAATTTCTTCACTTGTAAAACAGAAACTTATATTCTTATATAGTATTTTTGCACCAGTTATATAATGTATTTTAAATGCCTTGAACAATAAATGTTTAAGAATTATTTAAATATGATACAATACTAATAGCTGTTAGTTTAACACTAAGAATTTATCAAAAACATTTAAGGAAAAATTTTATATAATAATGCCACAGAGTTAAGTTTCCAGGTTTTTTTAAGTACAAAAAGTAAAACTTTTTTGGGGGGAGCAATTCTATTTGTGAGAGTAGGAAAAATCTTTTAGAATGAAATTAGAAAGCTTATTTCCTATCCAGTTTTTACATATTCTACATTCTTTTCCCCAGACTTACAAATTATAGGAGGGTTACACTAAAACATGTCAGGAGTCAACAAAATGAACATAATGTTTTCAATTTATTAAGGTTTTAAAGCCAACAACTGATAACCCTCATGCTGTTATTTACTAAAAAAACAAAAAGAAAAAAACCTGTAAAATCCCTTCTAACACCTTAAGTTATAGTAAGCCTAAAGATACAAATGTGAATGCATAGCATAAAGATACAGTGAAATGTGCTTTGTGGGGGCTTACAAAGGACAGTGCCAATCCCCCATTTCATCCTTAATTAAGAGCATAGCTAAATTAAGTCATGTAAGTAAATGTTAAAGATATGTCCTTTCTCTCTCTAGTATTATTTAAATAGAATATCTCATAAGCACCAACATTAACTAAGAAACCGACTTTTTCTGTTCTTTTTTTCCTTCTTTTTTTGAGATAGGGTTTCACCATGTAGATTAGGCTGGCCTTGAACTCATAGATACCTGCCTCCCTCTGCTTTCTTGTTCTTCGATTAAAGGTGTGTAACACTATGCTTGGCTGCAATCAATCATTTCTTTTAAAATTCTGTTTCATAAGGATACATTACCTACCTACTGGTTCCTTTTACAATGACTGATATATACTGATATAATGTCCAAAAAGGTAATACTACTGACATTTCAATCTCACTTTCTTGGTCTTTAACTACATTCAATTACAATCTTTCATTAATAACGATTCAAGAATTCAAATGAACTACAATGTGAAATTCTGAATTTGTTGCAGTCAAATTTTTTTAAATTTATTTTAATTTTCTCCTCATGTATGTATTTGAAAGTTATTAATAACCTTTCAGACTTTTGAAAAACAAATTAAGCATCAAACAAGGCAAATTCCAACACAAATGAATTTTTTTTTTTTTTTTTTAAAGAGACAGGGTTTTCCTGTGGCTTTGGAGGCTGTCCTGGAACTTGCTCTTGTAGACCAGGCTGGTCTAGAACTCAGAGATCTGCCTGCCTCTGCCTCCCAAATGCTGGGATTAAAGAAATGCGCCACCACCGAAGGGCCTTTTTTTTTTTTTTTCTTTTTGAATTTTAAGATTCTTAAGATTTCCTTACAAAAAAGATTCCTCAATCTGGGAAGGTTAGACAGGATTCCAATGAGTTTAAGGCTGGCCTGGGTTACACTGAGCTTCAGGCTAGCCTGGGCTGTGTGATGATTTTTGGGCCCCATAGGAGGCTTGTTGGAAAGAGGAGTGTCACTAAGAGTGGGCTTTCATGTTCAAAAGCTCATTCCAGGCACAGTCTTTCTCTTTGCCTGCTGCCTATGGATAATAAGGGCATAAAGATCTAAGCTACCGATCAAGTGCAATACTTCCTGCCATGATGATAATACATTAACTCTCAGAAAGTATAAGCAAGCCCCAAATTAAATGTTTTCTTTTACAAGAGTTGCCTTGGGCATGGTGCCTCTTCATAGAAATAGAACAATAACTAAGACAACATGAGACACATCTCACCAAAATGAAATGAAGCAAAACATAATAGAAAAAGAAACCTTAAACAGTGTATCAAAAATGGTATGATTACACACTGTGAATCATCCTATTTTAAAAATTTAGATTTGCATTTAATTTATTGTGTAAGTCACATTAGCATGCAAACAATTAAAATGAGTTAGTACTTTTGAAACTGAAGTCATATAATTTATTTAGCTTACTTATACTGTACTGAGAATTTATATTCAACCATCCAGCATTTTATTGTTGTGGGATAACTGTTCATACAGTCATCCCACTGTGCCAATAAAGGACAGAGTCAGCAATTGGCTGACTGAGATTAGCCACAGAGTTCTTTGAAGATTTCGGAGGTGTGTTAGAGAGAACAGGAAAAGGGAAGAAAGGATTTCTGGAGGGTCAGTCAATTAACTTTCTGCTGACCTTTGATTTACCAAGTCTTTATCTCAATTTCTGACTCCTAAGTTTTTATTATACTGGAAAAATTTAGATATTAGGTACATCTGGTGCCCAACGTTGGGCACCATGTGTAATGAGTCTTTTTCTTGTCTCACCAGCCAGCTCCCAAATAACAACAGAGACTTCTTGTTAATTATGAAAGCTCAGTAGAAAGCTTAGGCTTGTTTCTAACTAGATCTTATAACAGCTTATGGCTGTTACCTCTCTCTCTCTCTCTCCTCCTGCATGTTCTGATTCCTTTTAGGCATCTGCTGGTGACTTCCCTTCTTTCCAGGGCTCCGGATGTCCTGCCTCACTATTGGCCATTTAGTTTTTTTATTGAACCAATCACAGTGACCTAGCTTTACACAGTGTAATCAAATATCTCCCAACATTTTATTTTCTAGAAAAAAATAATTAAACAAGAGGAAAATACCTTAGGTTAAAGTTAGCTGTAAATACTTCTCTATACAATTAAATAAACACACAAATAAAACAAGGCCCTACAACTTTGTTTTCTCCATCTTACACACAATAAATCTAAATCACACAAGAGCCCTTACCTTTGTGGAGAGGAAAAAGGTTGCTTCTTCAAGGCCTGCATAAGGTTGGGCTTATATTCTGGATCAACACACCATAAGGAACCTTTTCCATTCACCTAAGGGGGGGGGGGAGTACAAGAATTAAAAGCCTGGAACTTCTATGCATCACAATCTATCAGACTGCTCTGAAAGTATATGGGGACCCCCCCCCCACACACACACACCTTTGAGTACATGCCAAGGCTGAAGATGCAGCACAGTGCTAGCCGGCTGCAAAACCCATACCTGCTTCCCCATCCCCCCAAAGTGGAAGTGAGCCTGCTATACATGATTGATTGTAGTCACCATGAAACACAGAAAACTTGCTCTAACCACAAGATGAGAAAGGTTCAAACTTAATTACACCCAGGTTTATATAACACTTAAGCTTTTTTTGGGGGGGGAGGGGGAAGTCATGAGTGTGGGTTGAAGAAAAGCTTGCAGGAATCCGTCCTCTCCTTGTACTGAGTGGATCTCAGAACTCAAGAGTCAGGTCCCCCAGACTCGGCAGGAAGTGCCTTTTCCTTCTAAGCCATCTCACTGATCCTAGGCTCTTTATAATTTACTATTTCCTTTTCCCATGCCCCTCCCTGGCATAAAATCTTGTTTTAATGTGATTATCTCCACACTGCTTCTAATTCCTAAATTCTTTGCCACACAATATTAGTCTACTATTAAGATCTTTTATCTTTGAATACAGTCTCATTTTTATAAAATGGCATGATGAAAAATATTGTTTCACAAGTTTAAACTTAAGATCTGGGGTTGGAGAGACAGACAGTTTAGCAGTTAACAGTGTACTGTACTGCACTTGCACTGCATGTGCACAACCACATATAACTACAGTTCAGGGGGATATGCCACCCTTTTTGACCACGGTCTGTTGGTATTCACACAGGTATATATACTCACACACATAATAAGTAATTTTTTTAAAAAAGATACTCATCACTGCTGACTGATCATGTGGAACTGGACAAATCATGTTATGTGAGAGTCAGACATTTTACACGTAAAACAAAGATCCAATGTCACTTTGGTGAGTTGTAATGAGATTTAAATATAGTAATTCATATCCAAGTGACACAGTTCAAAATAAATGAACATTAACTGGATATTTTGAAATTGGCACAGGATGTTTATTGAATGCTGTTTGAGTGGTGATGGACACCTTTAATCCAAGCACTCAGGAGGCAGAGGCAGGAGGATCTCTGTGAGTAGGCCAGCCTGGTCTACAGAATGAGTTCCAGGACAGCCAAGGCTATACTGAGAAACCCTGTCTTGAAAACCCATAAACAACAACAACAAACCAGTAAGAACAAAAGTAAAATTTAACAAAAGTTTAGGTGATAAGCAGTAAGGGATAAAATTAACAAAGGGGGCTGGGTGTTTCTGGAGCATGCCTTTAATCCTAGCACTTGAGAGGCAGAGGCAGATGGATCTCTGTGAGTTCAAGACCAGCCTGGTCTACAGAGTGAGTGCCAGGACAGTCTCCAAAGCCACAGAGAAACCCCGTGTCAAACAACAACAACAACAACAACAAAACACTAACAAAGGGGGAAAAACTTTTCCATGGAAAAGCCCACCCACTACACACAGAACAATTTTCAACACCTTGGCAACTGAGACATGCAGAAAAAGGAAAATCAAGCATGTCTCTTACATAGTCACATAGGGAGGACTGGTCAGAGGTATCAGGAAAGACATCACTCTGGCATTCAGTGGCAAGGCACCACAGAAATGATAGTAAGCATTAGGGCCAGTGTAGTGTGATCCAAGTACTTGGGAGGCAGAGGCAGGAGGACTGTCTTTAAGTTCGAGGTCAGCCTTGTCTACATAGTGAGTTCTGTGCATTGTATAATTTACACACACACACACACACACACACACACACACACACACACACACACACACACACGCGGTGCTCACCCTTTCTCAAAAACTAACAAACAAAAATAACTAAGGAAAAAAAAAAAACAACTGACAAGTTTTTCCAAGAATTTGTCAAGATTTACAAATGTAATTTTAGATTTAGTGATAAAAACTAAACTTAGATCATTGTTCAGTCATTTAGACAAAATGATAGATGTGTTTTGACAACTGGGAAATAAAACTGTCAACACACATCTTTTGTTTCAATTATGTTTCATATACACAAGTAATTTTTCATACACTGACCAGGACAATTTTGTCAATAACCACTCATGTACCTTGGCATTCCAGGGATAGCTCCTACAAACTGGTTTAAGATTTGTTTTCAAATTCTATGGTAGGAAGTCTGAAAATTGTTTTTCATCACAGTAGAAAAAGCTATTTCCTTGAAACAGCAAATTGTAAAAGCTGAGAACTTGCAGTTTCAGTACAGTTTCAAAAAAACCGTCTGGCTTAGGTTGCCATGGCAGCACTTCCTTCCCCCGTCTGCTTAGGAGCCATCAGTAACAAGAGAGAAACTATCAACTTGCTGAACTATATTTTAGAGTCTGAAAAAGAATTAACTGTCACTTAAAATTTGCTTAATTGATGAAGCACAAATGATTAGTTTTCGAAATACTGTTCTAAAATGAAAACTGCCTATAAGAGATAAAGTGCCTGGACACTGACTGGAAAACAGAAAATATATATTCTCTCATTTACTATCATGAATTTTAAAACTCTTAAGACTGGCAGAAAAACCAACTGAAGGTTTTGTAGAAAGGAATATATTAAGGGCTACATTGCAAAGATTCATCTTAATAAAATTCTTTAATAAATTCAGAAAAGATACAATATTACTTCTGAAATGTTATGTTCTTGCCTTATACATTTTAAGAGTTCTCTGTCTTGTCTAATCTCTTCATGTATCTGTAGAATCACCAAATTACAAAACATTAAAACTAGGCAAAATTTAATTCTATTTACAGACTAAAATCTCAGTTATAACATTCACTCACTTCCATTTAATAAAAATACAGAGAAACTTAAGACTGGATGTTGGCTGAGAGTGTAACTCAGTGGCTTGCCAAACATGTGCAGTGGCCGTGAGTTTGGTCCCCAGACCTGGAGGAGAAACAGACTTCTCCCTTCAAATCTAATTTTTCTGAAGTAGTACAGAGCATACAAAGGGACAGAGTATAGACCCTGTCTTCTGTGAGGAGAACTGCCATCTCTAGATCACATCCACCAAATCCAACTTTATGGAAGAAAAGCCACACTGAGACACTGACTCAAAAGAGGGTTCATAAATTCAAACAAAACAAAACAAAAGGCCAAGGTGGTGTGGTGGTGAAACTGTACTTCTAACACTTGAGAGGTGGTAGCAGGAACACCACAGCTGCCTATCAGTCCTCCTTAGCTGCAAATCAAGTTCCACTGGAGGCCAGCCTGAGCTACAGTGAGATCTGCCTCAAGCAAACAAACAAACAAAGCCTTATATATGCACTTACCCTCTGCCCCTGGATGTAACAACCCACCCCCACCCCCAAATCTCAAACTATTAAGTACAGTGTTCTACTAGTTTTCAGCAACATCAAGGCAAAGTTCCTCTGAGATTGAAACACTCCATCCTTCGGAGAAGCTCAAGCAGAAAGTAAACAATTCAAACAGCTTCAGGAAACCCATGAAACATATAGATTCACTAGGCCCTTCTCTTCTAGGGCAAACAGAATTCTGAGCCCTTCCCCTTAGACAAGAAGAACAGCAGAGTCCCATGTCTGGAGGAAGCAGAGACCAGCCAAGAACCATGCAAGCAGCAGAGACCAACAGAGCTGACTGCCCTGAAGAGGTATAGCCCGACTGAGGCACCTGGAAAGGACACTCTCTGACCGGCTGAGCTGACTGCAGGCTCCCAGCTTTGTGAGCTGTCACCTGTGCTGGGATGGGCTTTGGTGATGCTGCTGTCTTTGACTCATTTTGACTCCTGTATCAATGGTTCACCAAGTTGGACTTCGGTGGTATTTGTACTCGTAGCTTCTTCTCTCTTATTCTTACTTGTGACAGCTTGCCAATTTTTGCTCCAGTGTTACAATTTCTATCTTGTTTTTCATGGACAGATGTTTCGCTTTCTCAAATTCTACCTAAACTTAAGACAATATTCTTTCTCATTCTCTACCTCTCACCTCCTTATTCCTTTCTCTGAACATTGCAATTACTCAGATTAGCAAGTACAGCAGCACAGACTTGAAACACTAGCATTTAAGGAAACAGGCAGGCGGATCAAGAGCAAGAGTTCAAGCCTGGGACTGGAAAGTTGGTGCAGAGGTTAAGAGTACTGGCTGCACTTGCAGAGGACCTGGGTTCACTTCCCAGCACCCTTCATGGTGGCTCACAACCACTTTAACTCCAGTTCCAGGTATTTAACGCCTTCTGGCCTCTGCACACCCCTACATGTACACAGCGCACACATACACAGCCTGGGCAGTGATGACAAAGGCAGGCCGATCTCTGAGTTCCAGACCAGTCATGATTTGAATTTAAATTCTGAAACATTGTTTCAAAAGTTTAAAAAAGAATAAAGAAAAGGAAATCTTTAATGACTTCCATGCCATTGTGGTTATATGAAAGAGAATAGCTTCAACAACAAGCTCCTATCTTTAAATACATGGTCCCCAGTGGTCAAACTGTTCAGGAAGGGTTAGGAATTGGAGGAAAATGCGTCACTGGGGCCTGTTTTGAGGTTTCAAAAGCCCATGCCATTCTCAGCTCTCTCTCTGCTCATGCTTGTGTCTCGGTTATTACTTCAGCACCACACCTGCCTGTCTACTGCCATTCCCTACTATGGTGGTTATGGAATCACCCTCTGGAACTGTAAACTCCTCAATAAACTCTCTCCTGTAAGCTGTCTTGGTCATGGTATCTTATCGCAGCAATTTAAAAGTAACTATGACAGCCATTCTCAGCTGCACATTGAGCTTGAGCTCAGCTGGGCTACATGAAACCCTATCTCAGGGGAGGGAGGGAAGGGTGAGCAAACTCATATAAAAAAAATCAAACAAGTAAAAAAAAATAAAATTTATATATATATATATATACTTTCACTGAAGCAGTGTACTGTAGGGAGATACCATAACCACACCTCCTAAGGGCTGGCTACAGGTGTGCCCGACCACGACTGTCAGGGTGTGGTCAAGGTGATGTCAGAGTGACGTGGTAAAAGTTTAAAGATAGGGAATGCACATGGTAGCTCTCTTCTAGCTGCTTCGTCCACTTGCTCTGCTTTCCTGCTGGTTGGCTAGGTGCACTGTAAGGTATTTTTACTTAATAAATATACCCGAACCCTATCTGCTTATGTATTGGTGAATCTCTGTTTATATCTGGTTGTCAGAAATGGCATGTTGCAAGCCTAGGCCCCGATTCACCCAGTATCGGATATGAATTATGTACAATCTTTAGATAGTAGAAAAGATCTGGTAAGACACTATGGAAAACGGTTACCAACCATCCAGGCTGTATAGAAACTAAGTACAAATGATAGACCTTCAGAGGAGCCAAGGGCCCTACCATTAAAGTGGCTTATAAATGAACCTATTTGGGTAGGACAATGACCTATGACCTCTAGAGGCTTTGGAAAGACTAGTTCAGGAACAGCTAGATGCTGGATATATAGAGGGATCTACCAGCCCTTGGAATTCTCCTGTATTTGTTATTAAAAAGAAATCAGGGAAATGGAGAATGAATCAATAAAGTCATTCAACCTATGGGCTCTCTACAGCCTGGAATGCCATTGCCTTCCTTGATTCCTAAGGGATGGCCGATCATAGTCATTGATCTGAAAGACTGTTTTTTCACAATACCATTACAAGAAAATGATAGAGAAAAATTTGCATTTACTGTACCACCTCTTAATAATTCAAAGCCAGTTAGGAGATATCAGTGGAAGGTTTTGCCACAAGGAATGCTAAATAGTCCTACTTTTTTTCAGCACTTTGTATAGCAACCTTTGGAAATAATTCGTAAGAAATTTCCACAATCTCTTATTTACCATTACATGGATGACATTCTTTTATCAGACCCTAATAAGGAAACTTTGGAACGTATGTTTGAAATGGTGAAGGAAGGAAGTTCTGCCTTGTTGGGCGTTAAAGATTGCCCCAGAAAAGATACAAAGAAAAGATTCTATTAATTATTTAGGTTACAAGATAGACTTACAAAGAATCAGGTCACAGAAGGTACAAATTAGGAGAGATGGTTATCAAACTCTTAATTCTCTTCAAAAACTATAAGGTGAAATTTCTCAATTACAGACAATTATTGGGGTAGAAGGACATGACTTAAAGCATTTAAAAATGGCCCTTAAAGGTGATAAGGACCTAAACAGTCCTCAAATATTATCCTCTGAGGTGGAAAAAGAATTACAATGGGTAGAAAACAAAATATTGGATGCCCATGTAGATCGGATAAACCCTAATTTAGACCGTATTCTGGTTATCTTGGCATCCAGAGAATACCCCTCTGGGATTCTGATGCAGAGGGAAGACACCATATTGGAGTGGATATTTCTGCCACATAAACAGAATAAAAAGCTTAAGATATATATAGAAAAGATTTCTGATTTGATTCTAAAGGGCAAATTAAGACTCCGTCAACTGACTGGAAAAGATCCAGCAGAAATTATAGTACCTTTAACTAATGAGGAAGTTTCCTCCTTGTGGAAGGATAATGAATATTGGCAAATAGCTCCCACTGACTTTTTGGGAACGATTAGCAACAATTATCCCAAAACTGACAGAATTAAATTCATAAAAAAGACAATTTGGATTCTTCCACATATTGTAAGACAAACTCCCATTTCTGGAGTTCTTACCTTCTACACTGATACCAACAAATCAGGTAAGGCAGGTTATAAAGCAGGTGAGGTAAGTAAAGTAGTTCAAAGTCCTTGTACATCTGTACAGAAGGCAGAATTATACTCGATTCTCATGGTACTCATGGATTTTACAGAGCCTCTCAATATAGTTACAGATTCTCAATATGCAGAGAATCTGTTACACATTGAGACTGAAGAATTCGTTCCTGATAATACAGAATTAACTTCACTGTTTATATGATTGCAGGACACTATCAGGAACACTATCAGAACTAACCCCTTATATATAACTCATATCTGATCCCATATGGGTCTGCCAGGCCCACAAGCACAAAGCAATGATGAGATTGATCGTCTATTAATTGTAAGTGTGCTAGAAGCCTCAGAATTTCATAAGAAACATCATTTAAATAGGAAAGGTTTGAAAAAGGGCTTCTCCATCACTTGGCAACAAGCCAAGGAGATAGTGAGAAACTGTCCTACTTGTTCTTTTTATAATCAAACTCCATTGCCAGCAGGCTGTAACCGTAAGGGCATTTGTAGAAATGAGGTTTGGCAGATGGATGTCTTTCACTTTGCAGAATTTGGAAATTTGAAATATGTGCATCATTCTATAGACACATTCTTAGGGTTCCAATGGACTACTGCTCTTAACTCTGAAAAAGCTGATTCTGTTATTACACACCTGCTAGAGGTGATGGCTGTTATGGGTATACCTGCACAAATAAAAACTGACAATGCTCCAGCATATGTCTCCACTAAATTGGAACAGTTTTTCAATTATAACATAAAGCACGTAACCAGTATACCACACAATCCTACAGGACACGCAGTGGTTGAGAGATCTAATAGAACACTAAAGGAGATGCCCCATAAACAGGCTGGGGGAACAAGACCCCCCAAACATAGATTACATATGCTTTATTAACACTAAACTTTTTTAATGCCAATGAGAAAGGACAAACAGCTGTGGAAACTGGACTACGGAAAAAACTGCTGAACTGAAATCAGCCAGTATACTTCAAAGATGAATTGACCTCTGTATGGAAACCAGGACATGTGTTACATTGGGGAAGGGGTTTTGCATTTGTTTCCACAGGAGAAGAAAAACTTTGGATACCATCAAAGTTGATCAAGATTCAAGTTGAAAAGAAAAAACCTCTCAATGAGGAGAAATGACAGGTATTCTACCAAGGTATATCTCAAACTGAATAAAAACCTCATAAAGGAAAGGGAAGTGTTTTGTTTTTCTTTTCATAGGAAAACTCATTTCCAGAAGTCAAAGGACACTACATGGGTAAAAGAGGAGGTAACTATACCCATCAAGCAAAAGAAAACTGGTCATGAGACAATTTCCACTACGCCTATTTCTCTTCGTCTCCTAATCCCCATTCAATTAAATCAATGCTGATTTAGAGTTGGATTTGGCTTTCCTCCTCTAAATCCAAGCATGTTGTTAAAATAATCCCAGAGTTTCTGTATTATATCAAGAAGATAATTGATGTAACACAGAATAAGAGAAAATTTGGGGACTGTCTTTTGTCTTTTCTTGGCTCTTTGTTTCAAGGTGTACACCCTCTCATAATTGTTATTTTCCCAAGGTCGCCTTTCCCAGTATGCATACATATACAAACAAACGTTTCTCTGGTAACACTTATGTTTGAGTCCCACACAGCCAATGAAGACCCGCCTGACAGCAATCCTTGGACACTCCAGAAAGAAAATGGACCACATCTCCTCGGCTACTCCGGATCCAACTTGCTCCATTTCAACTGACACTCCAGCCAGAGCTTCAGGTACTGATTTCAGTCAACACAAGAACTTCAGTCAAGTTGAGTACTTCAATCTAGATCTTCAATCAAGCAAATCCCATCTAACATGGACTGGGTACAATCCATTTGAGACTTTCACTATACTATACTAACATTTTCTTCCTACAGGACCCCCATGAGGCTACCCATTTCAGCTGCCGTCCCATTTCAGCAGGTAGTAACTTGGAAGATGCTACGGCCCCCTTCCTCCCATCATTGCTACTAAGGATAATGTACACCTGGTTAGGGATAGTTTCCTATTGATAAGGGATTGGAAGGGGGTGTTCAGGCTTAGACACCTCTTTCAGATGACTTTAGGCTTTAGTTATACAGACATAGTTAGGATGTGACATAGCAGATTATTGTATCTTCTTGTATTTCACCTTTATGATTGTTAATTATGGATACCTTACACTGCTACGTTTTAATCCTCTTTTAGACTAAAAGGGCAATTGTAGGGAGACACCGTAACCACGCCTCTTAAGGGTGATGTCAGGGTGACGTGGCAAAGGTTTAAAGAGACAGGGAACGCACTTGGTAGCTCTCTTCTAGCTGCTATGTCCACTTGCTCTGCTTTCCCACTGGTTGGCTAGGTGCACTGTAAGTAAGGCATTTTTACCTAATAAATATACCCGAACCCTATCTGCTTAATATTGGTGAATCTCCGTTTATAGTGTACTATTAAATAAGGTAAATAAATTATTCATTAAAATGGGAAATGCTGAACTTTTTAAAGGCTGCAGAATACTACTCCCCCCCCCCACACACACTTCAATTTCTTCTCCCCCCCTCTAATTTCAGGGAACAAGAGCCTGACTATCTTTGTCTACCTTTTGGACCATTTACCCACAGTTGAAGTTGTTTGAATCATGGCCCCTTACCAATCACCGAGTAAGGCAAGGGATAAGTAGGTAGATAACTCTGTGTTACAGCACTAAGTTTTTTGACCACAGAGCATTTATACCCACTGTGGTGGGGTACAAAAAAAACAAAAAAAAAACAAAAAAAAAAAAACAAAAACAAACAAACAAAAAAAACCCTGTACGTAGCTAAAATACGTGAAGGGACTCTGGCTAGCCCGAGCATGGCAAACAAGGTTCTTGCAGGCCTTGCCCTTCTCCCCAGTTCCCTCTGCCTTGCTAAACCGTTAGATTACATTCCTAAAGCTAACCTTACTTGGCTTCTTTCTCCTCCTGAGAGTACCAAGGTCCATCTAGCAAAGTATTGAAGTCCCACAATCAAAAGCACTCCTCAGGCATTGGTGGCATTTAATCCCGAGCACTTGGGAGGCAGAGGCAGGCGGGTGCTGTGAGTTCGAGGCCAGCCTGGTCTAAAGAGTGAGTGCCAGGAAAGGCTCCAAAGCAATTCCTCAATGCTCTATCACCTGTCTTTGTCTTTTAATCCCTGCCCTTTGTCTCTCTGGGGCAAATAAATCACCTTTTTGCTGAGAAGTTGGTCCCATCCATATGTATACAGAAACAACAAACAACAAAAGGTCATAGGAGCCCAGAACAGAGATATACTAAAGCAGCAAGTGCCCAAGGGGGACTTAGGAAGTGGTTTCTCCACAGAGAATAGGAAAATCCAATAGATGGGAGAAGATAAAGAACACAATACACTAGAATAGCGAGTGTGTGTGTGTGTGTGTGTGTGTGTGTGTGTGTGTGTGTGTGTGTGTGTATGGGGAGGGGTCGGGAGTTCATGGAGTAATTTTTTAAAAAGCATCAAAACAGATCAAATTGAAAGAACACTGAGAATTTATAGGTATTTTATTTCCTACATTTTAACGCTGGTTTTTGCAGTCATGGTCAAATGACATTGTCCTGGTTATGAAATAAGAGTTCATCAGGGTAACATATAAACTCCCTTCAAATTTTATATACAAGTAAATAGGCATCATAAAGAACAAACATCAAGTTAGAATCTTGGATCCTAGCCGGGCGGTGGTGGCACATGCCTTTAATCCCAGTACTCGGGAGGCAGAGGCAGGCGGATCTCTGTGAATTGGAGATCAGCCTAGTCTACAAGAGCTAGTTCCAGGACATCCTCCAATGCCTGTCTTGGAAAAAAAAAAAAAAAATCTTGGATCCTAGAAGAGGGAGACATAAAGTCCAACTCATATAAATTTTATCAGACATAACTCTCTATTAAACTGTTAGTAGCAAATGAAGTCTGGCTTTTAGGAGACCACCTGGAGAGTCATTAGTATCCAGATGCTAAGTGAAGCCCTGGGAATGAATGAATGGTTGACATTACCCAAGGAAACACTAACCGAGAAAGACAACAGTGAACAAACCTTTAAAAATGTTTAAAAAGTTAACTGTAAGGAAAAAACAATCCAGACAAGTATGAACACAGTATTACGTAGTCTGTAAATCAAGGAAAACGAAATTCCTAAAGCTAATCTTACCTTACAACACAATGTCAAAACAAGTCAGCAGACTCAGACAGAAGGCAGGTATTAGACTATGCAAACCTGTGTCTTTATGGAAACTGTATCCACGTGCAGTACTAAGTACTAAGGGAATCCAGACATGTTTAGGACAACAATGCACATGTCACAAATGATCATACCCTCGTTTGGAACTGAAGGCCAAGTAACTCATTCTGATGGTCACTAGCCTTTACAATCATTGTTCCTTTCCACCCTGCCTGCCTACATTTCTAACTCATGCTTTCTATATCTACAGAAAACCTATTTTTTAAAGCACATTTAAAAAGCAAATTTAAAAAATACAACAGAGAAAAGGCAAATTAAAAAGAAAATTCCTGTCATATTCTTTAGTATAAATGAGGTACACTTTCATTATAAGACTGTTCTACTGAATAAACAGGATACAGGCAGACAGACAGACAGACACACCCACAGACATAGAAATTGGGGGTGGGGGTCCACTCCATGGGACTAGAGAGATGGATCAGTGGTTAAAAGCATGCATTGCCCCTCACAGAGAACCCAAGTTCAGTTCCTAGCACCCACATTAGGCAGTTCATAAATGCCGGTAACTCTAGCTCTAGACAATCCAACATCCTATTGTGATTCTGTACTCATACAGAAACACTCACACAATTAAAAATAAACAAAATCTTGCCAGGTGGTGATGATGCACACCTTTTATCCCAGTACTTGGGAGGCAGAGGCTGGCGGATCTCTGTAAGTTTGAGGTCAGACTGGTCTAGAGTTCCAGGACAGCCAGGGCTGTTACACAGAGAAGCCCTGTCTCAAAAACAGCCAAAACAGATGGATGCTTGATAGATAAAATCTTTTTAAAAATAAGACACACACACACCCCAAAAAGAAAGAAGAACACTTTAGGTGGTCTGCAGATACAGTGCACGGGAGTGCTTGCCTAACTAGCAGGTTTCAACCCCTGGCCAGGGTGGGGGGTGGATAATGGCATGGAGAAGGAGCATTAAGAAGAATCATCCAGGTGACAAAGGCAGACTGAATGTGACTCTAGTAAGTTTCTCTCAACACTAAGGAATTTCAAAGCATCATAAATTAAAGCAAATGATGAACATAATTAATCTCAAGCTAATCTGACTTGGCTTTGCTCCCCTGGCTTCCCAGCATCTTAAGGACCTGTACTAATTCCCCCACCACACAGCAATGTTTTATAAACACTGACCTTGCCATGGCTCCTTTCTACTTTCTGAAAACATTTATTCAGGGACAGATTATGCCGAACAGAATTCTTCCAGCCGGTGGGTGCAGTGGCAAAGTATGGGAAGCGGTCCAGGATCCAGCTATAAATGTCTTTGACAGGCAAACATTTATTTGGAGAGTGTTCAATAGCCATGTAAATGAGAAGACTAAAGGAGTATGGGGGCTTTGAAGTTGCTGACTGCTGTTCTGGGTTCTGGCAGTAGGATGGTCCAAAGGCCGGCATGTCATCTCCCTCTATGTCATACAATGGACTAACCATGGGAAGACCTTCAGTTCCAAGCCTGAAGTTTGTCAGAAGATTACTGCTTTCATGAAGCCAGTTCAAATTCGTTAGTTCGTCATCTGCTGAGTCACTGCCCACTAGGGTGGCCTTTGGCCTTGCAGCATCTCCAACTTCAGGCAGGCTTCCCATTTTGTAAATCTGACTTAGTCCTGCAACCTTCTCAGCTCCTGGGGTCTCAGCTTTCTTATCTGGAGTCATTCCAATTACTGGACCCATTTACTAGTATAGTTCTGCAATAAAAAACAAAAATAAAAAAACAAGTTATCAATTAAATCTTAAATTCTGGAAAAAGCAAATAAACATTTACATATACACATCCAAATCAAGACAAATTTGCAACTGACTATGCCATACAAACTACACACACACACACACACACACACACACACACACACACACACACACACACATCCATTTATTTATTTTTGAGGCAGGGTCTCTCTTTGTAGTTCTGGCTGTCCTGGAACTCACTATGTAGATCAGGCTGGCCTCAAACTCAGAGACCCTCCTGCCTCTGCCTCCTATGTACTGGGAATGAAGGTATGTACCACCATGCCCAGCTCCCCATATAATATTTAAAAACAAAATAGTTTTGACAGTTATAATGCATACAATGATGTAGTTGCATTCTATTATTTGAAACAATAGGTGATAATGAAAAAATTAAACAATACAGCTATTATTAAACATAATGGGGCTGGTAAGATAGCTTGGTAGATAAAAGATTGCTAACTCCAAGCCTGAGAACCTGAGTTCAATTCTGAGAACCAACCCATCAGATAGAAGAGAACCAATGCCTGTAAGTTGTCTTTGGACCTCTACATTCATACAGTGCAAGTGTTATGTAGCTGTTCTAACACACAAATAAATGTAATGAACAGACTATATCATGACTTATACTATATACTTATAGATACTTATCCTAAGTATCTGTATTTTACTATAATAGTCCATACATACTGCTTAATCTTTAAAATACTCAAATTTGAAACAATAAGTCCAGGTAAATCTCCAAATCTTAAATATTCACCATAAAAAAAAAAATACTTCTAGGACTAGAGAGATGGCTTCTTATAAGAAAACACTTGTGGCACACACACATGCATACGCCAAACAAAACATTGGCACATATAAAATAAATTTTTAAAAAGTAAATTAGTTTTGTTTTCATACCATACTAAAGAAAAAAAAACAATTCAAATTAATTTTAATTGACAAAGAATAATCACATAACTTGTATATTTATACATTGCGGAATGATTAAAACAGGCTAAATAGTTGAGCATGGTGGTACATCCCCATAATCTCACCATTCAGGGGGTAGGGGTAGTACAATAACTCCAGGTTCAAGGACAACTTGGTCTATATAGATCAGCCAGTGTGGTATTTGAATGTAATTGGCCCCCATAAGGTCACAGGGAGTGGCACTATTAGGAAGTGTGACTTTGTTGGAGTAGATGCTGCCTTGTTGGAGGAAATGTGTTACTGTGGAGGCAGGCTTTGGCGTCACACATGCTAAAGCCATACCTAGTATCTCAGACTACTTCCTGTGACCCCCCACAAAGATGTGGAACTCTCAGTTACCTTTCCAGCACCATGTCTGCCTGCATGCCACCATGTCCCACCATGAAGATAATGGACTGAACCTCTAAACTGTAAATGTTTAAATTAATTTAAATGTTAAATTAAATGTTTAAATGAAAAATTAAATGTTTTCCTTTATAACATCTGCCGTGGTCACTAAGACAGCCAGGACTATGTAATAAAACCATGCCACAAAATATACACACATGCACATGCCAACATAAATAAATCACCTCACATACTTATCTCTCTTTGTGGTAAGAACATATTTAATACTACTGTTTTAGCAATTTTGAGATTTTTTTTGAGACGTATTTTTGTTAACTACAATCACAATGCTGCATGATAGAGAACCTGTGTAACTGCAACTCTTCACCCTCTGACTAATATTCCTGTCCCTTCCCCTGCTACAATACCTGGTAACCACTTTTTTCCTTCTACAAGTTCAACAAAATAACATTTCTTATTCCCTAAATTTACTATCAGCTAAGTTAAATTCAGTAAACATTTGCTGTTTCTTAAAAAAAAAAAAAGAAAGAAAAGAAAAAGAAAGAAAGAAAGAAAGAAAAAATATAAATCCGGTATTTTAACTCTGCATCCCAAAATCATCTCACCCTCAGCAAGTCTCATCACTTTATCATAGGAGTTTGAACTGCCACTGTATTACTAATAAAGCAGCTCCTCAACTACCCTTTTGCATTTATTTCTAGTTTCTCAAACGACTTTTTGTTTTGCTTTTTAAATATACTTAAAAAAAATTACTCCTCCCACAGGATAAGTGACCAGAGGGAAGTAACTCATTTTCAGTGTACACAAGGATGTCTTATTTCTAAAGCCAATGAAGTGTATTACCCATTCCACTGGCTCGTGCTCAGTTAACTGAAACAGGGAGGAGAACCTGCAGAGCTCATTCTGCTTAGAGCAGTCAGTGGGCTAGAGAAGTGCAGAACTTGTCTATTTGGATCCTAAATTTCTCCATCAGTGATAATACCAGCCGATATTTTCGGGGCCAGACATTATATAGACACCTTGTCAGCCAGTCATCAATTAACACTGAGACAATTGTGAATGTATTTTATAGATGAGGAAAAGGGCTCGGACTAAGCATTCTGACTGATGTGGGAAAACAAAGTGAATGTCCATGCAGGCAAACTCAGAACCAAAACTCCAACCACAATGTACCATGATAACAGTGTATAAACATCACCTGTGGGTACCAATCCCCTCACCCCGGTACCTAGTTTGTCTTTCCAGCTGACTCCAGTCAAGAAACTTCAATACAATCAATAAAGCCAAACTTGCATAGAGAGAACGGGAAGTTTTCCTACAAACATCTCAAGCAAGAGTGCTACGGTACTAAACGAACTCTGCTCACTCAAGGCCAGAACATGCAGCTTCAGCCTTCTGAGTGCTGGAATTCACAGGCCTATCTATGCCTGTAGTAACACCTGGCTTATGAGGAGCTGGGGACCAAGCCCAGAGCTTTGGGTAACCTAGGCAGGCAGGCACTCCACCAAGTCAGTCACATCCCCAAGTGTTTGTAGCCCAGACTTTCACATTAACACTCCTCTCTCATTTTTAAAACTAACAATGAAGAAGATAAAATCAACTTACAATTTCAATTACAAAGAAAATTATGAAAGAAAGTTGGTCAGCTCATACATTTCTACTTAATATTTAAACCTCAAGTCTGAGCATCAATTAATCTTTAAATCTTGTTGTAAACTACATCATTTGAGCCACAGGATTGTATGAACAGGCATTGTAAAGACACCTAAAAGTGACTCTTTCAAGAAGTTTTGGGATAGTTTACTGCCTCTTCCTCACCCCACACCTCTGTCTTAATATTTAATGAACTTGTTATCAAACTCAGGGGGTACAAGCTGTGACTCTCCGTGTCTGATCTCCCTGTAAACCATTCCTTCACCACAACCCACCAGTCTTTACCTGAGAGTGGAGGCCAGCAAGCAGAAAAGGAACTCCCTCCCGGGGCTACTGTGAGGTGGGCCTGGGCCTCTCTGCCACAGGTAACACAAGTTCATTAATTCAGGCACTCAAAAATCAAAACTTGCTAAACATTTCAGAAACTAATTTAGACAGGGAAAATATGATTTTCTTTCAAAGCACCTTCATAAAAATTCCTTTATTAGGTCCTTTTTTGGTTCATAAACATGATGTCTGGTATTCACATTGTATCGTGACATGTGTATCCCTCAAACTTGCTACAATGCTGGCATTATTACCACATGGATACGAATTTTAAAAGACCATTATCTTGGAACGGAGTATAAATGGCCGCAAACATGCTAGAGCATTACAGGAAGTACATTGCAAGCAAAGCAGAAAAGGCAAGGATGACACTGAAGACTAGAATTTTCTTAGCAAGACTGGCAGTCATTGTATTTTCAAGGAGAAACAGAACTGTTCTAAACAATCATTTTAGAGTACTCACAATCACTCTCTACCCAAGTACTAAGTCTGCCACAGTAGATAGAAGTGTCAATAGCAGAAATATGTGAGAAAATATTCAACTTCATTAATAATTGAGGGAATGAAAACAAAACTAAATCTAATGCTAAATATTTCATGGCAGTCCATGGTATATACAAGCATAGATATTAGTAATCAAAAAAATCAACATTTATTTCTGCCCCAAAATATATGAAATTATACCATATACAACTATAACCCTTCTACAGCCTCCTTCTTCCTCCTCCTTCCCCACAAATATCTAAAGAGTCATTAAAGATTGGGAAACGACTAAATTGTGTATCCTGCAAAGTTACCTACTCAGGCTACTATTCAGTAGCCACTGAAATTGAACATCTAAAACAGTATGAAATGAACAAAAGAACTTGTAAAAACTGAAGGGAGGTGCACCTTAAAAGCTGTTTATATTACAGACTTGGTTTTGGCCTTTTTTAGTTTTTCCAGTTTTTCTTTATCTTTATTGTTTAAACTTAAGCTCAAAGTTCTGAGGAAAATGCTGTGCTAGATTATTTCTAGTTTTAGTCACGGTCAGTTCATGGACTTACAGAAAACTCAAGGACAAAACAAAAGCTACCTCTTATTCTATCACAAAGCTTTTTCTATAACATGAATTAGTTCCTCAACTGATAGATGATTTTTTGTTTTGAAATCATAAAAAAGATTCATGTAAGTATGCCTCTCCCTCAGAACCAGTGACACCCCCCCACCCCCAGTATGGCAGCCATGACCACAGGACTTCTCAGAAGAGTTCCACAATAATTGTTTCCCCATCATCCTCATAATGCAACATTAACTTCCTCATTTTGTTTGTCTCATTCACTGCACTTATGATTGGACTCTGTCAATCCTATCACTCAATAGAATCCTCCTGATGGCTGGGATTAAAGCAATTTTTAAAAAAATTTAAATCTCAGAATTTCAGTATTTTGTTATTAATGCCTTAACAGCTCTGCCCGATGTCAACATTCTCAGGCATAAAAGAATTTTTTTAAAAAGAGGCTGGAGAGACAGCTCAGTGGAGAGCACTTGCTGTTTTTCAGAAGACAGGTTCTGTTCCTAGAAGACACATGGTGGCTCACAACCACCTATAGCTCCAGTTGCAGACACACACACACACACACACACACACACACACACACACACACACACCAACCAACCACAAAGGCAAACCTTTATACATATAAAATAAGTCTTTAAAAAAAAGACAACCTAGGACATTTAGAAAAAAAGGTTGAGTTTTTATTTATTAACACCATTCTCAGTAAGAAGATAAATCAACAAATACAATAGATATATAATGAAAACAGTTATATAAAAATGTGCAGAATTTTATTCATTCACATTCAACTCAGAATCTACTGCCAGGCTGGCCTCGAACTCACAGATATCTGCCTGCCTCTGCCTCTCAAGTACAGGGATTAAAGGTATGTACCACTACTGCCCAGCTGTGGAATATTATTTTAAGTTATGTTATATTTGTTTATGTTGTGAAATACTTGTTTAATGATGTAAAAATGTGTTGCATTCTTTTAACTTTGTGAAGCTGTGTTGTGTTAGTCTGCCTGTCTAAAACACCTAATTTGATCTAATAAAGAGCTGAATGGCCAACAGCAAGGCAGGAGAAAGGATAGGCAGGGCTGGAATGCAGGGGGAACAAATAAGAGGAGAAATGGGGGGGAGGAGGGATCAAAGAGCAAGAGAACAAGGGGAGGACACTAGGGGTGGGCCAGCCAGCCAGCCAGCCAGCCACAAGTGAAAGATTACAGAAGAAAAGGAAAAAGCCCATAGGCAAAAGGTAGATAGGATAATTTAAGTTAAGGAAAGCTGGGTAGAAATAAACCAAGCTAAGGCCAGGCATTTACAAGTATTTGTAAGCTTTCATGTGTTATGTACTTGGGAGCTAGGTGGTGGGCCCCCAAAAGAGTAAAGAGCAAAAAATAAACCACAAAACAACCAACTACATGTCTATTATCAAGATACTTAAGGCCAGGTAGTGGGGGTACACAGCTTTAATGCCAGCACTCAGGAGGCAGAGGCAGGAGGATTTCTGTGAGTTCAAGCTAGCTTCAAACTATTTTTGCAATGAGGGTAAAATAAAACCACTGTCAACAATGCTAAAAGCAGAAAGCACTAAAACTGAAAAAGGAAAAAGCTATATGACAACTTCTCTCTAAATCCACCTTTCTCCCTCCCTAATTCACCCAGATACAGCTTGTAACCTTGAGTTTATATTCCAGTTCTACGTAAATAATTTGCACACGGTATGGTATTCCTATACATGGATTCAGGATATCTCCAAAACCATGTGATAGTTGTTAGTCTAGTGGGGAAGTTAAGGTAAATCATGAAACACCTCTAACAAACAGCAAGCCAACCTATTATTTTCTGCTTTAAAAACATTTAACAATGAAAGGTAAGTTTTTAAAGAAAGGACATCTGATGCCCTTTTCTGACTCCAGTAGGTACCAGGTACACAATGATCCATAGACATTCCTGAAGGCAAAACACCCATAAACATAAAGCAAAATTTTTAATTAAAAATGTTCTTAAAATAAAAACATTAAGAGCTGTAAGTATTTAATCTATTTAAATGGGAAATCCCACAACATTTCACCACAAGAAATCCCTGATTTACCCATAAATAATGATTTCAAAAAACAATACTACAGGGTCCCATTATGATGGTACATGTCTTTAACCCCTTTAAACCCACTGCCAGGAGGGAGAGGTGAGCAGATGTATGCGAGTTCCAGGCCAGTCAGGCTACACAGAGAGACCCTGTCTCAAAAACTAACACTATCACAGGGCCAGAGAGATAGCTCAGCAGTTATACTGCTCCTCCAGACGAAGGAGTCTGATTCCCAGCACCCACATTAGGCAGCTTCAGCGGGATTCTATACAGTCTTCTGGTTTGTGCACAACCCCCTCCCCCCACATAGATACACACTTAAGAATACCACAAAAACCCTCAATTGAATGAAACCCCCCAACAAAGAAAGTTGATTTTTTTAAGTTGAAAACAAAACAATTTGAAAAGGTTTACTATAGTCTAAACAATGGGACTAATTTAAGTGTTTATTACCTAGACAGCTAAAAATGTAGTTTATTTAAATGTAAACTCCAATACACAGGAACTAAGATAATGGTAAACTAAGTTTCCCTGAATTTCTATGCTTTAAACCATTCACAGCACACCCAACTCTAACCTTGTCTTCTAATTCTTACCCTTCACATGTCAGCTTAAAAACTGAGAACATTCTAATGACCAGACTTGGAAGAGACCCTTCAGACCTCCCCCCCCCCACACACACACAAACCCCAGCACACCCAATGGTCTAACAGACATCTTTCCAACAGTTCTGCTATTATGTTGCTTTGGTATCTCAGAAATGGTATGATTTAATTTTTCTAGAATAACAATCAAAACAAATTCAGGTGGTACATGCTACCTTTTATTGCAGCACTTAAGAGACCGGAGCAGAAGAGTTGAGAGCAGGCTTAACAAAGCAAGATGTTGTCTTTAAACACATATACTCAAATCCAAATATTAACTGACTTTCCTGTAGATAAATGTACATGTGTGCATGTACTACGAGAGAGAATAGAGAACACTTGTAGATGGTCATTAATAACAGTTATCATTTAAAAATCTTTACTAAAACTAACTCGCCATCTTTGTGACAACCCTATCAGATGGTTACTATTATTGGGTTCTGTTTTTTATGTGGAGACAGATACAGGGTGATTAAGTGGTATGCAACTCACTGAAGTGCCACTACAGAGCCCACGCTTGCTTCTGCCCTAGGTGCCATCCTGCTTTCACTACTTTGTCAATGCAAAAGGCTGGGGGGGGGGGGAGAGTACATGCTGTCATCAAAATACCCAACTCAGTATCTACATCCTTAGGATAATGCTTCTCTCTTCCTGAAGTAAATTCAAACTATATTATATATTACACTTCTCTGTAAGGTTGCTACTACAACTTTTAACAGCTGGGTTGTCTACTTTCCCTACCATCTTTCAACGCTCCAGCCTAATAAATAGTTGGGCATTATGGCACATACCTGTAATCCAGCACTCAAGTAGAGGCAGGAGGATTCGTGATTCAGGGCCAGTCTGAGCAACATGAGACACAGTCCTGGGGAGATGGTTCAACTGTTAAGAGTGGTTACACTCGACGCAAACATGATGGCCTGAGTTCAAATCCCTAGCTTTCGTGTAAAGAAAGGCTGGTATAACCACACAAGCCTACAACCTCAGAACTGTATTGGACAGAGAATCAAAAGGGTTCTCTGGCTGCCAACCTAGTCCCAGGATGATTCAAAATAATATGGAAGAAGTGATAGAATGAGATACCCAACACCCTCCTTTGGCCTCTGGATGTAGAGACCAGTACACACATGTAGACATAATTCACAGAAGAATAACAATGACAACTCCTTATAATTCCTACCTCAACTATGACAGACTTCCAATCTCTCCTACTATATTCCTCTATGGGTTATTAGTGTAAGTAGTTCAAAAGAAACAACAGACACTGAATTATTTTATAAAAACTAAAGTTCTATACCCTACAAGGTACTTAATTCAGATAAAGTCAGACAAATCGCTACAATCAGGAAAGAAATCTGAAAACAATAGACTCAACATCCCTAAGCAGAATTCCTCAAGTATAACCTGCTGTCAAACTAGGTGAGAAGCACAAAGGGAAAGGCATATCCAAATTATGTCACTTTACCTTTTATTTTGGCTAAACAAAGGCAATATATTAATCAAACTGTGAAACAAAAGTCAAGGCTGAAACACAGTCTCTACATTTACTGAGCAATTTGCTGTCCAAGTACAGAACATTACACTTGGCACTGTTCCCCATTCTGCTTTGTGATGGCACTTGCTAAATTTCTCTTCTCTTTTAAGAGGTATTCTGGTCAAGGTTTCTTGTGGAGCCAAGTGCTCTACCACAGCACTGCGCTGCAATACTAAGTAACACTTGGAAAATGTATCAAGAGGTAGGAGGGAGGGAGGGCAGGCTAGCAGGCAGATGACTGGAATATATTTTCAAATAGAACTGGACTCTCCCAAGATGGTTCAGGGTGTAAAGGCTCATTTCTGCCAAGCCAGATTGCTTGAGTTAGTAGATCCCTTTACCTCCTAAGGAAAGCCAGTCACTAGTCCCCACATTCCCTCTGTAACCATGAATCTATGCTCCCCCTTTTCCATTGTGGAGCTGGGGATGGAGTACAGAGGCTGTTTTATGCTACAATTGCTTACATATAACTCATTTCCTAATCTACAGCAAGCATCTGCCATTTTAGGTAATCAGTACACAATTTAACCTCTATGTTCTTCTGAACATAAGAACTCTCCACTGGGCTAGAAAGACAACTCAGTGGTTAAGACCACATGCTGCTCTTAGGAGTGAGTGGTTCCCAGCATCCATGTCAAGTAGCTGACAAACACCTACGACTCCAGTTCCAGGACAGCCAGGGCTGTTACACAGAGAAAAATCCCTATCTTGCAAAAACAACAAATTATTCTGTGTGTGTGCACATGTCTGAATTCTGGGATTAAAGATGTGTGCCACCATTGCCCCGCAAGAACTTTTGTTTTTTTTTTTTTTTAAATTAGATTTCCCAAACCTGGCAGTGCTGGTTCACACCTTTAATCCTAGGACTCAGGAGGCAGAGGCAGGTGGATCTCTGAGCTCAAAGCTAGCTTGGTCTAGAGAGAGTTCTAAGACAGCCAGGACTACACAAAGAGATGAACAAAAAATTACCCATTAGCTTTCTAATCATTTAATTCATATTTTCATACTATTATTTACCCTTAAGGATCTATCTCATTTTAAATTATGTGTCTGTGTATGAGTTATGTATTATGTGTACTGGTATCCATTGAGGCCAGAAGCATCACAGCTCTGGATGCTGGAGTTACAGATAGTTGTGGGCCGCCTGAGGTGGGTGCTGAGAAATCAAACTTTGGTCCTTTGCAAGAGCAGTAAGTGGTCTTAATCACTGAGTTATCTCTCCAGTCTCTAGTTATTTTAAGATAGGGTCTCAATATGCTGCTCTGGCTAGCCTCCAGCTGTTGGACTTAAGTGATCTTCCCTGCCTCAGCATCTTAAATATCTAAGAGGATATGCAAGCATGTATGAATCAAATGATCTCTAAATAAATAAATTCCAAGTTCCCCAAACACTGTCCCATCTATATTGAGCTACTTAAATATAATTATTTCTGTGTAAAAGTTTAGAATGTGCCTAGCTTTATACAATGAGGGTTAGCTATTAAATAGTATTAGAACTAGGGCAGCTAGGCGGTGATGGCACACACCTTAAACCCCAGCACTCAAGAGCCAGGCAGAGTCTGAAGCCAGCATGATCTACAGGAAAGCAGGACAAACAAACAAACAAAATAACTAGAGCAGTCAAGAAAACATCTGAAACAAAAAATAACCCTAGAGTCACTCTCCAAAGAACCCTTTACTAGATTTTCTCAAAAGCTCTAACTAAGAAACAGAAAAATAACTAATTTGGGCTTTTTGATATATAACTACTGTAAAAACATTAAACGGTAATAATTTTAGGGGAAAAGTACTCACCAAGATTTTAGGATAAAATGATGTGATCATTCCAAAAGTTAAAATGATCCCAGAGGACTATACAAGATAGCACCCAGTACAGCAAATTTCTGATTCTTCAATCATCACAGAGAAGCAGCAACTGAGGCTGGGAGTGTGGTTCAGGGCTAGAATCCCACCATGTGCAAGTTAACACTGGAAAAACACAAGTTTAAGGTCAACCCTTCCCTGCATGGCAAGAGTTCAAGGCCAGCCTGGGCTATATGACACCCTGCCTCAAAAAATACAGAATTTGGGAAGGAGAAATGTGTGTGGATAGGCAGTCAGACATTAAGTTATAAATCACTGTAGGCAGGATACAATGCATTCATTTTTATGTTCCATCAAAAACTGTAACTGTAATGGAGTAAGCAAATATTAAAAAAATAATTATAGCAGAATGTCATGCCAGGTATCTGGAAAGAGAGATTTGGAGTCAAGCAAACCCACCAGCCACCAACTCACCTACACAGCCTGACAGATAGCTGAACCTCCCCAAATCCCAGGGAACAGCACCCATTATTTAACACACAAGAACAAGAAAAGTGGCTGTATTCCAGCCAGCATAGGCATGTAAATAACATGCCTATCTCTATCAAGCATTCTCTACTGCTCCTGCTTGGAACAGATCGATATGTAAGCATTTCATTCTGACAAATAACCCATTTTCTTGAAAGATTTCAGACTGTAATATAAAGAAACCATGAATTTTTACTATGACAGATTTGTGTTCAAATACCCAGTACTACACTTACATAATTTCTCATTATTTGTTTTTTTTACATATGCAAAAATATAATGCTCTCTGCAGGGCTGTTGCTGAGAATTATATACTTATGTGTCTAGTAGCATAACACCATGCCAGAACACAGCAGACAAATAAGAGGTAGAAATCCTTGCTATGATTATTAATAAATGTCCAACCAGCATAAAGAAAAGAAGCATTTAGACTGGAGAGACATGCTCAGTAGTTTTTGAGTTCATACAACTCTTCCAGACAATACGAGTTCAATTCCCACATCAGGTGGCTCATCCAGAGCCACATTATCCACACTCTGATTTAATGTGTGTGCTTGTCGGGGTTGGAGGATACCATTCAAGTGAATGCTTAAGCACGAAACAAAGCCACACAGCAGTAAAATCTTAATTTAAAAGAAACTTCTCCCTTTTATTTCTATTTCTTTTAAAATAAACCACAAGGGCATGTTTTTTATCAGTCTCCTAAATTCCTTACCTCTAAGGTTATGTTTAAAATTAAAACTAACTACATTAGCCACCCATGGTAACACACACTTTTATTCTTAGTACTTAGGAGGTGAGGTAGAATTCCAGGCTAGCTGGAGCTTCAGTGAGACCCTGTTTCAAAAACAAAACAATGAAAATCTGGACAGCCAGGGCTATGCAGAGAAAGCCTGATTCAGGGAAGGGGTGGGGGATTATCTATTAGCACCGCAACACAGCAAAATCTAAGATTAAATTTGATTCAATGAATCCACAGCTTGAAGAAAGAACTTCAAAGCTGGGTGATTCCAACACTCAGAAGACTGGAGCACGAGAACCAATAGTTTGAGACCAGATCAAAATAGTAAATTTGAGGCCAGTTTGGACTCACAACTAGATCTTGTCTTAAGAAATCAAGAGGGCTCATCAAGTGAAAGCACCTGCATGCCACAGTCTTGATAACTTGAGTCTGATTCTTGAAAACCCACTCCCACAGGTTGTCCTCTGACCTCTGTCTGTACATGTGTTCCTGTCCTTTTCCCAATGTGTTTTCCTAGACACATAGTTTCACATATCATTTAGAAGCCCTTTTCAAACAAACCAAACAGACTTCTGGGGGTAAAAATAACCCAATGCATTATCAATCAGGAAGGCAAGAATTGCTAGAGAGATGGTTCAGTAATTAGAAGTCTCTGCTACTCTTGCAGAAGAGCAAGGTTCAATTCTCAGCAACCACACTGAGCAGCTCACAATTACTTCTAACTCCAGGTCCAGGTCATCTGACACCCTCTTCTGGCCTCCTCAAGCACTTTTACACAAGTGATGTGTACATATACGATCAGAAACACACACATATACACAATAAAATTTTTAAAAGGCAAGAAAATCCTTACCTTCTTTAACACCTGGAAACTCTATTCTGGTATGGTAGCACACACGCATAATCCCAGCACTCAGCATATAGAGGCAGGAAGATCAAGAGCCCAAGGCCATCTTGGGATACACAAAAAAGGATCTCTAGGAGTTCCAGGCCAGCCTGATCTACATAGCAAGTTCCAGCCAGAGCTACAAACGGACACCTTGTCTCAAAACAACAACAAAAGATGCAGAGGCAGGAAGGGTCACTCCAATTTCAAAGCCAACTGGAACCACACAGTAAGAGCCTTTTCAAAAACACAAACACAAACAACAAAGCTTTGAAATTGAATAGTTGACAATGGTTAAACTATTCTGCTAACCTATTAGTAATGTAACTACTTGGGAAGAATGAAAAGCCACAGGATAGCTGACAAAAGTTAAACTATTCTGCTAACCTATCAGTAATGTAACTATTTGGGAAGCTGATAGCAAAAGGGCAGCTATTTTTATGGCACAGTAGGTTACAAACGGCCACTTAAAGAGCTTTATTTAGCCTTTTAGGGCTTCCATAACATTGTATTTATAAATGCTAATGAAATCAGAACACACAGTAAGGCAGCAGATCCTACTTTCTGATGAATTCAGGCCTACTCTTGGGGCAGAACAGTGTCTTTCTTAATCAAAAACCCCAGTCTTAACACCTAAATTTAGTAGATGCTCAAAAGCATTGGTCCAGGTTTAATTTTTTTTTTTAAGCTGTAAAAGAAAATTAGGTTGAAGGAAATTTAAAAAAATAAATCGATCAAAATTGTGTCAAGGCCTGTGACCATGGGCTGTACTTAATACTTTGCTTCCGAAGTAGCTCTGGTATGGAGAAGTGGATAAGACACACACACACACACACACACACACACACACACACACACACACACACACACACAAATCTGGCAAGCATAGATTAACAATGATGAAGGTTATCTGTTCTATGGTATGTTGGCATGTAGCCTTAATACACTCAAAAGGCACTTTACCTTTTATCTTCCTCCCTAGACCCACAAACCAGGTCTCATCATGAGAATAACATCAGGTAAATCTCAATTGAGGGATATTTTACAAAATTTCTGATTAGATCTCAAAGCGCTCATGTCACCAAAGTCTGAAAAACTGTAGTTATGGGATAAAAGGAGACATCAGAGAAAAATTAGAGAAATCTGAATGACATATTTAATACTCATATAGGAATCCTGCTTCTTAATTGTGACACTGTACCAGAGTAAGGAAGACACTAACAATCAAGGAAACTGGGTGAGGTTTTTGCAGGTTTTCTGCACACGCAAAACTATTCTATGAAAAAAATAAAAGATAAAAAATTCAAGAAGGCCAGGAGGTGGTAGTGCCGGCCTTTAATCCCAGCACTTGGGAAGCAGAGAGAGAGACAGGTGGATCTCGGTGAGTTCCAGGACAGGCTCCAAAGCTACAGAGAAACCTTGTCTCAGGGAAAAAATAAAAAACTATTCTAAAACCAAGTCTGTTTAAATAAAAATTAAATGAGGATGAATGTTCTTTTGGTCTCTGTTTGGTGGTAAGACAGTGACAGTATTCTGCTTAGTGGAACTAAAAGTATCCGTAAAGTAATACCATAGGCAGGATACAAGTCTTGATACAGTATTCATTACAAACCTCTATGCCACCAAAGCAAAGCCCACAACATTCTAGTTTCCCAAGCAACATTCTTAGTCCTCAACACTTCACCTACTACCTCTTATGAAAAGTCCTACCACTAGCTGCCACATCTGTATTACCCCACACCCTACGGGCCATTCCTACACACAGGTCATGTTCACCCTGACATCTATCTCCCACTCTTTCAGCTGACTAAAGCCACCAGTTCTGCCAATAAACAACCTCCCTAACTTCACCCCATTATAACTTTTTCCTTCAATAATACTCTTTCCAGCTCCTCCCATTTCCTCTGAGGGCTGCACCACACTGCATTCAAATGAGTCTTCCTCAGGAGGATTTCCTCCAGCTCCTTCTGGAGGAAATGAGACCACATTTAAATTCAGAAGTGGTTTTTTTCCCACCTTTACTTATAAAGACAGATCTATTTATCTTCACATCTCACACCCAAATCCTACTTTTTCTTCATTCAGACTAGGCAGAGAGTACAGATCTAAATAAGGCCCTAATAAGTGGTCAAAGCATATAATCTAATTAGGATGATAAAACCTAAAAGGTAATAAAACATGAAGGAATTCCTCTGTTTAATACTATTCGCTGCTCCTATAATACAGGCTGGCACATGCTTAAGTACTCAATATTTATTTGTTTTGTTTAGTCAAAAGGCAGCAGAGAATGCTACAGTCTGTAGAATTACATGCTCTCACAGAAGCAAAAGAAATTACAGTTGAAAGTAAAGATGGGTCTAAAAGTCTTTGATTCCACTGCTCACAGAGCAATCAGCATTTCAACCAGGCCCAAAGCTCGAATGTCCAAGTGTATTTCCAACAGATAAACAGGTATTGTCAACACTGTAGTGCAGTGCTGAGATGTAAATAATTAACCATTTCTACAGCACAGTGGAAGATGAAAATGGAAGAAGACTGGAGCCAAAATGTGAAAGAAAAAACCTCATGGTAGATTTTTAAAAAGGGGTGTGGCCATTTGGGTGACTTTATAGGAAGATGATGGAGATAGCACGGAAGTTCCGCTTCTCCAGGAAGCCTCTCCTACCCACCCAAGCCTTCTACAGTCTCCTTCTCCATTTACCTCCACAGCTTCTACCTATACCCAGTCTCAGCTGTAAACTTTCCTCGCTTGTGTTGAATTTCTTCAACCCAAGAAAAAGATTACATCTAGGTATCTTTTTTCTTCTCTAATCAGTAAAGTCCTGAGCTCTCAAAGCTATTTTTGGAAGACCTTTGCATTTACATAAAACCCAGTTATTAAATTACACAATCTAAAAGCAACAACAAAATAGACATTTAAAAAAAAAAAAAAAACACCTTTAATCCCAGCACTCTGGAGGCAGAGGCAGGTACAACTCTGAGTTAGATACTGAGAAACCAAACAAACAAACAAAACTCAAAATCATTCTTGGGCTTAAAAAAAGAGTATTTGAATTTGAGTGGGTATAGAGGTGGGGGTTGGATTTGGGGAGTTTCGTTTTATTCTTAAAGAATAAAAATATTATTTCAAAAATAACTATTCTTTTTAATTGCTGAAACAAACTGCAACAAAACATATACAAGCCAAGTGTGGTGGTGTGCACTTGTAAAACCAGCTCTTGGGAAACAGGCAGGTGGACCTGGAGTTTAAAGTTGTTCTTATCTACACAGCAGGTTTGAGGCTAGCCTGGGCTATATAAGATCCTGTCTCAAACAATCAAAACAAAACCACATACAGCCATCCTTGGTGGTGCACACTATTAATCCCAGCATTCAAGATGCAGAGGCAGATGGATCTCTCTGAGAGTGGCAGGCCAGCCTGATCTACATAGCAAGTTCCAGGCCAGCCAGAGCCACATACTGAGATCTTGTCTCAGAATAACACAAAAGATGCAGGAGCAAGCCTTTAGTCCCACCACTCAGGAGTCAGAGGCAGGGGGATCTCTGTGAGTTTGAGACCAGCCTGGTCTACAGCCTCCAAAGCCACAGAGAAACCATGCCAGAAAAACAAACAAACAAACAAAAAAGATGCAGGAGAGTCACTCCAAATTCAATGCCAGACAGTACCATATAGTCAGTCTTTTCAACACACACACACACACACACACACACACACACACACACACACACACACACAGAGAGAGAGAGAGAGAGAGAGAGAGAGAGAGAGACCACTTCCAGTTTGAGTGATATTTTTAAGTTTCATTTTAGATTCATATTATATCAAATCACAAATGATATAAGTTCTACCTTGCAGCATGTTTTCAGTCTTTACATAAATATCTCTTCATTTAGTTTTCTTTCTCAACTAAGCACTGCTCTCAGAGGTCAGCACACACTCATTTTTCAATCCTACTTTGTTTTCTACAGGGGCAAGCCCTACAGCACCTCTTCAATACCTTCATTAACTTCACTCCGCACAAACATTACAGGATAGTCGAAATTCCAGTATACGGAGTTGGAATGATTTCCCTCCACAATTCTGCACAAATCTAAGGTGCTTCCTTCCTATGGGTCAGCAATCAAGTAAAACTAAGTATAAAAGAAACATGTTACAGAAACAAATCAAACTGTCAAAGCAATCAAAAACTGACATATTGGTATCTAGAAATGTAGACATTCTAAAAATTTACTCTCCAAAAGTTTATTTATCTTTATTTTCACTTTCACCTTTATATATTCTAAAAGACAATTTTCCATTTAAAATGAACTATTTTCATATTAACTGACATCTCAAATTTGATTGTATACAAATCAAACTGGTATTTATCCCTAAAAAGGTATCTCATCGCTAATCTATGTAAAAAGAAAAAAAATGATTTTTTTTCACAAACTCAAAACACCGGAATGTGATCATTTCACATTCATTAGAATCTCCCGTTAATGGTTCTGAAATTCAAATAACTTCAGAGTCAGGTAATTCTATAAAGACACTGCTCTACTACTCCCCATCACTCTTTGATGATACCTAACACTGCTAAAATTTTAAGACGAATCATCAAAGCTGCAGAGAACGGCAGATATGTTAATACACACCTTAACCAGAGGAAATGCAAGCAAAGCCCCTACAGGATTCAGGTGAAACACCTACAAACAATCGGTTCGGCTTTTTCTACTACCCCGTATCAGAGCGCACCGAGAGAAGTCTGCATGCAGCAGAACCCAAGACTAAACCATTACAAGCCCCTGCTACCGGAGAAGCCTCAAGCCCTCTGGCCGCTAGAGCACTCTATTGCACTCAGCCGGCCACGTGGCTGTCACAATCAGAAGACAGGAGAAAGAGCACCAACTAACCTGGAAATAATTAACCGCACACATCGGAGTTGCAAGTAGGGAAGAAAAAAAAGTCTGTCATTTCTCCGCACTTAGGGCTCCCCCCGTCCCACCGCGCACCACTTATAAGGTGAAAAGGAAGGCTTTAAAGCAGAAAAGAATTGCAAGAGGAGTGTGGTTTCCCAATGAAACAGCCCCCCAAGTCGCGTGAGGTGCAGTCGCAACAGTGGCATTTTTTTTTTTTTTTTTGCAAGAGGGTAGTCGGGGGCGGAGTTTGGAGTGAAGAGCTAGCACCTCGCACATGGACTACCTACCCCCTGCTCCCACCCGGCGCGGGGCCGCAGGCCGCCGGCCGCTGCACTCGGGCCGGCTCCCAAGCTCAAGGCCGTCGACCACCGCGGACCCTCCCGGAGGGGCCGACGACCCCAGGGCAGGGGCAGAAGCAGCCTCGGCTCGGGAGAAGGCGAACAGGAAGTGTCCATATTGCAACGCTCCAGCAGCAGCCCGAGTCCCAAGCCAGCCGGTGGCCGGCTCCCCTCGGGGGGCACCAGGGCGAGGAGCGGGGCCGGGGTCGGCCACCACTACCCCACATCCGGGCCCCGCGCCCGAAGTTCACGCGGGTCGCGCGCGGCGCCTCCGGGGCACTACTTCTCCGGGCCCGGCCATCCCGCCCTCTCGCCCCGGGCCGGAGCGGACCGGGACTCCACGCCGCGCGCGTCCCGCTCGGATCGGAACCCGAGCGGCGACGTGGCGCGGGCTCCCCGGGCGCTTAGAGCAACTCTCGGGTCGCAGGTTTCAGGCGAGCTCTGCCCGGCCGTGCCCACCGTGGCTCGGGCCGCGCGACGCCCCCTCCGGGCGGTCATTACCTCGGGAGAAACTCCTAACTCCTCACGGGGGCCGTGCTCGCCTCAGTTCCACACCCCCGGGGAACCCACGCTCCGCCCGAGCCGCGCGCCGGGAACACCCCCGCGCCGGGCGCCAGTCAGTTCTTCACGGGACAAAAAAAAAAAAAAAATGTCCCGGCGCGTCACGGGACAGCCGCCTCCGCGCCCCACGCCCTGCGCCGCCGGCCGCACGCGCTGCCTCCCTCCGCGCCCGCGCCGCTCGGCCCCGGGGACTCACCGTCAGCTCCAGCCGCCGCGAAGGGGAGGAGAGGGCCGGGCTCGGGCCGGGCCACACACAATATGGCAGAGCACCGCAGCTGCTCCCGCGGCTCGCAGAAGCCGCCTCCGGGACACCCAGCCGCGAGCAGGCAGCGGCAGCTGCGGTGGCGGCCGCCGCAGCACCACATCCCCCTCCCGCTCGCCCGCTTCCTCCCTCCTCCCCGCCCCGCTGCCATGGCAACGCGGCGCCAAGGCGCTTGGCCCCGCCCCCTCCTTCCGCCCCGCCTCCCGTGGCTCGCCCAGGCCTCCCTCCTGCCTGCTCGCAGGGCGGCGGCCGCCCCCTCCGGGCTATCCCGAAGGCGGGTGGGGGAAGGTGGCGTCCGGAAGGGCGGGGCGGGCTCGGAAGGCCGGGTGGGGGACGCCGAGGGCCCGGAGCCGGGCGAAGCAGGCGGGAAAATGAAAAGCCTTCGCCTGTCCCCGGAAGGACCTATGGGAGGGCGGCAGAGGCGCGGCGCGGCTGCTGAGTGGACAAGCTGGCGCGGGACGAGAGAGGGTGTCCTCCCGCGAGGCGTGTGCCGGGCCTGCCGCGACGGACAGCGCGGTCCTGGGTTCGTTCCATCCCCCGAAGGCTTGCCACCATTGGTCAGGCTTTGAAAGCGTTGCAGGGACCGTAAAGCTTTATTGGAGATAGCGCTACCCTCGTCTCCCCGAAACGCAGTGCAAACTCTTGTAGCGCGTTTTGTTTGTTTGGAGGGCGGGGGGCTTTGGAATCAGCTCCAGTTTTTACTAAAGTAACATTTATCATGGGCCTTGTCTCGCAAATAATAAGGAAATAGTAACAAAAAGCAAAACGTAAAATTTAGAGTCCTCACTACTTGCTTTGGATAGTAATGAGGACTTTACTTGTACATGTATTGCCTTTACAGGTACCGTGCTGCTAGGTCAAACGGGAGTGCTCAGTTAAATTTGAATTTCAGACAACAGTAGGATAACTTTTAATATTAAGGACATTAACTTTGAAATTTACTTCCTGGTTTTCCGGGTCTTTGGTGAATCTGCCAATTCTATACTTTTAAGGAATTCTACTTACAGAGAAGGAAACTGAAGCCTAGAAAAGTAGCCTATCAAATCACCCGAGGTGGCGCAGTTTTATATTCCAGTACTGGGTCGGGTGAGGCCGGAGGATTGCCATGATTTCAAGAACAGCCTGGGTTTTGTATGGAGCTTCTGCCTCAAAGAGAAAGCCTAGTATAGTGCCTCACACCTGTAATCCCACAATTTGGAAGGGGACATAGGAGAGTCAGATGTTTAAGGCCATCTACATACAGAACTAAGGTGTTTTTTGTTTTTTTAAGAATAGTCATAACATAAAATATATGCCTTAAGAAGAAGAAGCAAAACGATCTGTAAGGTGGTGGTGCACGCTATTTATCCACGCACTTGGGAGGCAGAGGCAGGCAGATCTCTGAGTTCCAGGCCAACCTGCTCTACAGAGCAGTGCCAGGAGAGGCTCCAAAGCTATACAGAGAAAACCTGTCTCGAAAAACAAAAAAACAAGCAAAATTGTGACTTCAACTTACTGTTGTTATTATGAACCTGGGAATTAAATCGTTCAATTTCTATACTTCTTCAAAAACTTCACTACTGATACCCATTTCACACAGATATTAAGTGGTTGAGGAGAATAAGTATCAGAAACAGAGACATTGCCTGCCTCTGTATGCTCAATAGAACTTCATTTGGTTCCCGATGAATGAATGTTGACTAGATAAATATTCAGTATGTCTCAGGCTTTGCATATATTTGAGCTGAATATGAAGCAGGCTACCTAGCTGTGGGGATGACAGAGAAACAGAATAATTACAGGCATCCTGATAAAGAAAAACAAAAACGGGAGTATTTGATCCCCTCATTCCACAGATGAAAACACCATTCATACATACTATTAGAGTCATCTACCAGTTCCTCCCACACTACCCCTTACAATGTTCTAGAGAGCCCCAGGTTTTTTCAGAGTAAGAAGCCACAGGCAAATGTAAAATGTGCTTCAGTTGGAGCAACATTTACTGAAAATCTCCTTTCATAGCCATCACTGCTGCCCCCTCATGTGGACAAACTGAAAGAAGTTCCTGGAAAAAGTTGAGAAAGCATAGGGAAGAAGGAAGGAAAGGTTGGGGAAAGGTGGCTTTTAAAAAGCCACAACTTTAGCCAGTGGTGGTGGCACATGCCTTTAGTCCCAGCACTTGGGAGGCAGAGGCAGGGGGATATCTGTGAGTTTGAGGCCAGCCTGGTCTATAAAGTGAGTTCCAGGACAGCCAGGCTTGTTACACAGAGAAGGTTTCCTCTCTCTAAAAACAAAAACGAAACCAACCAAGCAAACAAAGCTACAACTTCAGCCCCTCAGTCATGGTAATCTGCTCCTGACAGATAGGGACTAATACGGTATTTGATATATAGAATGAATTTTAGGTTTTTTTTTTTTCATTCATTCCTCCTTCGTCTTTTTTAAATTCAAGTAGCTAAACACTCTTCCTGAATCAGAATTTGAAAGCTAGAAGATAGTTCAGAGATAAATCACCTTAGGAGTCAGCTACCATAAAATAAGTAAGCCCCCCAAAAAGTATACACCTTGTCCAAGGTCAAGGAATGTGTCTTGTGCATCAACATCCATAAAGCCTTCTCTGCTGGGCTTCTGCAGGAACTGGTCCCACTCAGGAAGGCTGACACATCTACACAACCCCAGCGGGTAAAACTCAAGACTGGTACAATCTGTTATACCCAGCTCAAAGTCCGGGGAGGCTTATATAGGGAGCAGCTAATTGAGAGGACTTTGAACACCCACCCACCAAGGAAAAGCCCTGATGAAAGATAATGATGATCCAGAGGGAACAGCTTTTCCCTTGAGTTTACCAAAATAAGCAGTCTGAAAGAACAGCACTTTAACTCTTTACAAAAAACAGCCCTGGGCATCAATATTTGTGGAGCTTTATTCTTTCTCCAGAATACTTTTTTTTTTCCATGTGCATTTTTAAAACACAATTTCTTTATTGAATCTTTGGGAATTTCACATCCTGCACCCTAATTCCTTTAGTCCACAAATTCAAACACACACCCCCTTCCATCCCCATCCCTCTTATCCTCACACCCCTGCAGTGCTCCGCCAGAAAAGAAAATCTTTAAAAATCAAGCAAACAAGCATAAACAAGTACAAAACAAACAAAAACCCTATTTGCCTCTCCTTCCCTTCTCTCTAACACCTCTTCATTCATCCTGGTGGCATTGGAAGTGGTGTGTTACATAGTATACCCTTTTGTCCAAACAGTTTTACTAACAAATGTTGCAATGAGTCACTGGTCTGGTCCAAGGCCTCTGGTTTCTGGTACACCATCATCACTGGATCCTCACTGGAATTCCTCTGGGATATCAGCACTGCTGCCCCAGTCATGGAGATATTTCAGGTATTGTTTCACAGAACCATTCCCTTCAAGAGCTCCAGCGGGTCCTAGATGGAAGTTAGGTGGGCCAACCCAAGGCCTGGCTGTGGGCCTGGGTGGTAGCTGAGCTGATAAGTCTAGGTTACTGGAGCCACCCCTATCAGGTAAGGGGGTTTGTCGTGGAATATTTATGTAAAGATGTTACATTTGTTTATGCTGTGGAACATTACTTTAACTGTAAAGGTGTGCTACATTTGCTTAATGTATGGGTTATATTTGTTTATGCTGCATTTGTTTAATTATGAAAAGCTGTGTTATTGTTTCATTTTGCCTGCCTAAGGCACCTGATTGCTCTAATAAAAAGCTGAACGGCCAATAGCTAGGCAGAAGAGGGATAGGCAGGGCTGGCTGGCAGAGAGAATAAACAGGAGGGAAAATTTAGCCTGAGAAGATGAGAGGAGAGAAATGAGGGAGAAAGAAAGGGAGACACTGGGGGGGGGGCAGCCAGGCAGTTGTCAGCCAACAGAGTAGGACGTACAGAAAAGTAAAAGGCCCCAAGGCAAAATGTAGATAAAGAGAGGACCCAGGCTCAATTCCCAACACCCACAATGGCAGCTAACAGCTGCTGTAACTCCAGTTCCAGGGGATCTGATACCCTCACATGCAGACGAAACACCAGTGAATATAAAATAAGAATAAATAAATTATCAAATAAATAAATAAATAAATAGGGGCACCAAGCATGGTACAACACCTGTAATCCCAGCATTTGGGAGCAGACATGGTGAGGTCCTGGCTAGCCAATGGCTACATAGAGAGATACGATCTCAAAAAGAAAAAAAAACAACAACAACAATAAAGTAAATAAAGAGACAGTTCCTGCACAGCCAAGGCTACATATACAAAGAAACCCTGTCTCAAAAGACAAAGTAAAATGAAAGGCTGGAGAGGTGACTCGGTGGTTAAGACCATTTGCTGATCTTGCAGAGCACCTGGTTTCAGTTCCCAGCACCCACATGGTGGCTCACAACCACATGTAACTCCAGTTCTAAGGGAGATGACGTCATCCTATCTCCAAGAGCACCTGGTATACAAGCAGTACACATGCAGACAAACATTCATACACTTAAAATGTTTTAAATAATAAATGTACTCCACATTTACCCTGAAGAGTAGGAGAAATAAAAATATAGCTATTTCTGTCCAAGGTGTGTTCATCAGCATGTTACTACATGGATTCCACAAAAATCATTGTAATCGAGGACAAATGATTCTAAAAAGTTTTTGACAAAAGGTTTTGACTTTTAGTAACATCTTTTTCATTATTGTGATCCAGTTCCTTAGAGCAGCTAATGTTTCAGAGATAGTGAGCAATAACACTTGTATAAAAGCAATAACCCCTCAAAGTACATGATGCCAAGACTGGAATGCAGTAGCCGGAATACTGGCATGCCACTTGGGCTAAAATGTTAGAATTGCCAATAAAAATTTCGCAATGTACTTTTTCTAAAGTTCTTATTTGTTCATCATGGTCTTGTGTAGCTGAACTCTCTAAGTAGCTAAGGATAACCTTGAACTCTCGATCCTCCTGCTTCCACCTCCAGAGTACTAAGATTACAGTTAGGCCAGCTGGAGTTCAGAGACAGTTCCTGCACAGCCAAGGCTACATATACAAAGAAACCCTGTCTCAAAAGACAAAACAACAACAAAAAGTTTGAGATCAGTCTGGTCTACAACAACAGGAAGTCTTGTAGTTAAAAAACAAAATCTGCCAGGTGGTGATAGAGCACGCCTTTAACGCCTTTAACCCCAGGACTCACTCAGGAGGTAGAGGCAGGTGGATCTCTGTGGGTTAGAGACCAGCCTGGTCTACAGAGGAGTTCTAAGACAGGGCTACACAGAGAAACTGTCTCAAAAAAAAAAAAAAATCAGAAGCAGTAGAAAAGAGGCAGGAAAGCAAATCTGTAATAGCTTCAGTAATGTAAAATAGAGCATATTCAGGGGTAGAGACAGGTATTGGAAGTCACTGCCCCCTAAGAAGCCTGTGCCAACACTTGCATATATAGTACTTTTTTCATGTTTTAATTTTATGCATATGGGTACTTTGCCTTTGTATATGTGCACTGGTTGAGTACCTGGGGTCCACAGAGAATAGAAATGGCATTTGGAACCCTGCAACTGGAGTTACAGACATCTGTGAGCCGCCTTGGAGGTACTGGAAATCAATCTCAGGTCTCCTGGGAGAGCAGCCAGTGCTCTTAACCACTGAGCCATCCCTCCAGGCCCATTTTGCTGTCTTCCAACCAACTCTTTTTCTCTTAACTTTCATGCTTCAGCATATACAAAAATATCTATTAGCCGGGCGTTGGTGGCACATGCCTTTAATCCCAGTACTTGGGAGAGGCAGGTGATTCTCTGTGAGTTTGAGGCCAGCCTGGTCTCCAGAGCAAGTGCCAGGATAGGCTCCAAAGCTACACAGAGAGAAACCCTGTCTCGGAAAACAAACAAACAAATATGCTTCTTAAGCAAAAAGGAAGAGAGAAAGAATCATTGAACACAAATGGAGGTGGGGAGGGGGCCTACGAAATAGAATCGAGAAGGAACCACACCTAGCAAAACCCAACGGTGTGGATACATGGCTGTTTACAGCGAACAGCCAGTCATTTGCAAAGTTGCACAGAAAATGTTGCTCAAGTTATCCGGTGTCAAGAAACAGAAATGCAAGCCAATTGGCTTCACAAGAGCTATCTGGTACAAAAATAGGCAGGGATTATGTGAGAGCCAGGCCCGGGAAGCTCAGCTAAAGTTGCAAGAACTTGCCTCTCTCTCTCCTCATCAGGTTAGTCTTGACATTTGTTTGTGAGCTTGCTTCCCTCTTGCAGACGGGTATCTTTGCTCACTATCTGCTTTTATGTGGCCTAATAAAGCTGCCCTAAATAACAGCATCGGCATTCCATTTCTACCCAGTTTGCCTAGCCAGTCTACCAGTCATTACCTACCTGACTGGGTCTCATGGCCCACTAGGAGTTGTAATCAGTCCACTGTACTTCTAAGTACTAACAGATGCCCTAATAGCTATACCTTGCCTGTTTCCTGTAAATTAAATTACAAATGTTTTCACATGTTTTAAAATTTGCTTTGGGGTGGGGGGTGGGGAGGCATGTGCCACAGGACAAGTATAGAAGTGAGTGAACTCGTAAGTGCAAAAGTCAGCTCTCTTCTACTGTGGCATGAGTCCTCAGGATCAACCTCTGGTTGCTCATCAGGCTTGGCAGCAAAGTGTCTTTATGAGTAGAGCCATCTCCCTGGACTACAAATGAAACTTGAATGCAGTGGTTCGCAGCCTGTAGGTTGTGACCCTTTTGGGGGCTGAACAACCCTTTCACAGGCATCTCCTATCAGATATCCTGAATATTAGATATTTCCATTATGATTCATAGCAGTAATATAGTTACAGTTATAATGAAGCAACAAAATAATTTTATGGTTGGGGGTCACTACAACATGTATTAAAGGGTCAGAGCGTTAGGAAGGTTGAGAACCGCTGCTTTAATGGATCATGATTGTGCTTATGTATTTGCAAGTTGTCTAAGGCTATTTACAAATTACAAAGACATAGCTGGGTAACTGCAACAAAGAAAACTACAGACCAAAATGGTTACCTAGGCCTTTGCAAGTTGGCTGAGCCCTTCCTTAGGATAGTTGAGTGTGGAGGTATGAATGAACACACTTAGAGACTCAGGGGGAAGTCAGCTGGGCAGTCTGAACTCCGAGAAAGGAGCTGTTTGAAAGTCCTAACATAGAGAAGAAAATTATCTCAAGTGTGAACTGAGATTTTACACAAAGTGTAGAAGGGTGTAATATGGAGATATTCATCAAGATGCTAAATTTAGGGGAACCTGTCACCTTAACCACCTTTAAATCATTCATTCATGGCAAATTTTGCAATCCCTCTGTGGTTGGCTCTTACCAAGATGGACTGGCCAAGGCACAAGGTCTGCCTTACATGAAGTATTCTTAAATACCCCAAAGTTTAAATATTACTTAGAGAGACAGAGATAGACCAAGACAACGAGACAAACAGATGTAAATAAAGCCTGAGACTTCAGAGTGTGGGAATACCATGAAGTCTAGAATTCATCAGTTTTTTGACATAAAATCATTGTGGGGGAAATATTTCATTCAAATGTCTGTTCAGGGGCCTGGAGCGATGGTGCAGTGGTTAAGAGCATTTGCTGCTCTTGCAGAGAACCCAAATTCCATTCTCCAGAATCCATGCCAGGTAACTCTTAACTGGCTGCAACTCCAGCTCCAGGGGTATCCAATGCCTCTAGGCTCCATGAGCACACATATATGTACATACATACACACAAATACCCATCACACAATTGGTTGGATGTGGTGGCTCACACTCATAATCCTATTCATACTGGGAGGCTGAAGCCAGGGATGAACATGGCCAACATGAGCTGCAGAGGGAATCTTTGGGTCCAGGTCTAGCTCAGGTAATAGAGGTCTGTTGGGTGGATAGAAAAGCTAATATAGTTCTGAGAACTTTCTGTTTCTTGCTACTCAAAGAACATTCAGGCTTTGGAACCAAGAAGTTTACTGGAAATGTACAATCTTAGGTCCTGTTCCAGACCACTGAATAAGAATCTTCATTAAAAAAAAAAACCAATAAAACCTCATGGGTAATTCTGTAACAGAAAAGAAATCAATACTTTAAAAATACAGCTGGGCAATGATGGAGCACTCCTTTGATCCCAGCACTCAGGAGGCAGAGGCAGGTGGATCTCTGTGAGTTTGAGGCCAGCCTGGTCTGCAGAGAGAGTTCCAGGATGGGTAGGACTACACAGAGACTCTGTCTCAAAACACACACACATCTATATCTATAGATAGATAGATAGATAGATAGATAGATGTATGCATGCCACAAGGTGGAGACCAACTTGTAGGAGTCAATTCTTTCCTTCTACTATGTGGATTCCAGGGAGGATTGAACTCTGGTTATCAGTCTCAGTGACAAGTGCCTTTACCAGCAGAGCCATTTTGCCAACCCCAAATAATATTTTTTTTACTGCAGCATAGTGAGGCAGACTTCATTTGGGAAGTCAGTCACAGGAGGTGCTAAGGACCACTGCAATGGCACTTTGCAGCAGGGAACAGAGGATGGGCTCAATTTCAAACAGACAGCCTGGGCCAGTGGGAGTACATAGGAGGGTGGAGATCAGAGGATGGAAAATTCCTAAGAGAAAACCGCAGGGGTAAGGGAGAACTCGGGCTATACTGACCCAACAGCATTCTTGCTGAAGACAGACAAGGTATCAGCCAGACATCAGCCTAGGGAATGAAGGCAGACAAGAAAGCCCGATCAGGTGCTAAAGATAACCAGGGGTCAAGGACAAAGGGTTCTGGCCAAACTGACTTGGTAGGGCTTTTTGCTAAAAGTTGATTTTACAGTAATGATTAAGGACTGGGAGAGAGTTTATAAGTGTGCTGGCCAAGCATAGAGCCTTCATGAACACCTGAAGAATTACTAGAATATAAGCAGTCCTAAGGTGCACAGTGATTTGACTCTGAGAGGAAGTTGTTTTGCTTCATTTTCTTTGGATGAGGCCTTTTATTTTCTTTTTCCTAAAACTGTTTTTATTTATGGAAGCTACGAGAGTGAGAAGGGAAGAAAAGGAAGGATGCAGAGGTCATGAGGAAGCAGAAATTTTGAGTCAGGTGTAGATTAGAAGAAAGGACATGACAGGATTTTAGTTGGGGGCGTGGTAGAGGAGGAAGGGAGGGAGAAGGGAACTGGGATCGTCATGAAAATCAATCTTGTTTGTAATTCAAATATATATAAAAATATTTTATTTATTTATTATTTACTTATTTTGGTTTTTTGAGACAGGGTCTCTATGTAACAGCTCTGGCTGTCCTGGAACTGGCTCTGTAGATCAGGCTGGCCTCAAACTCACAGAGATTCACCTGCCTCTGCTTCCTCCTCCCAACTGCTGAGATTAAAACCGTGTGCCACCACCAGCTGTTTTTATTTTTAAATGCAGTCTGACATGGAATCCATTCCTAGAAAGATAAAGTAGGCTTGCTGTGGTGGGATGAAAACCGGAACAATTTGTAGAGAGGGAAAGCACAGGGATTTATTTCCATGTGTATTCTTCCCCGAACAAAGTTTGCAAACTGTAACACAAGGAACATAACTAACTGCAATCTTTAGAACCTAGGGCAAAAAGGAAAGAAAGGAAGAAAAGAAAAAAAGAAAGAAAGAAGAAAGGAAGGAAGGAAGAAAGAAAGAAAGAAAGAAAGAAAGAAAGAAAGAAAGAAAGAAAGAAAGAAAAGAACCTAGGCCTGGGTTAGAGCACTTGCTTTGGGTGCCAGACACCTCAGTTTCCATCCCTAGAACTGAGAGAGAAAAAAGTAGAAAAGAAAACACTTTGGGTCTAGGCATCCAGGCAATCACACCCTCAGCTGGGACTGCAGCTGCTAGAATACCTTTTTTGCCTTGTATGTTCACAGCAAGTTAATCCCAGCATTTAGGAAGTAGAGCTCAGAGAATCAAAAGTTCAAAGTCAATCTTGGCTAAGCAGTAAATCGAAGGCCAGACTGGGCTACATGAGACCCTGTCTCAAAACAAACAAAACAAAACACAGACACACTCACATACATATTTTGGGCAGGCGGTGAGATTTAAAGAGATCTTCTGTTCCTTTATATAATTTCTTGTAAACTCTTACTTCTCTGTGATGTTGAGACAGGAGCTAACTCCCCTTAGGCAGTCAGGGTGGGGCCCAAGGTGGATCATGAGCTAGTCATATAGCACATGTGACCTCTCCCTTGAAGGCTGAGTAACTCTCCAGTGCTGAGATAACTTGCCTGAGGCTTATGGACTCCTTACTGACTGGGCCTGCGATTCTCCCTGAAACATGAACAATCCTAATAGAGATTACCTCAGTAACCAAATCCCCACCATCAAACTCATCAAGGACAACTGAGCAGAGCAGCTGAGCCTGGCCTTCTTTATGCTTTTCTTTAACAGTCTCCCTCAGTTCTGTTCACGCCTTGTGTGCCTTCCTTATTCTTCTTGGGCGTGAGACAAGGGACCCAGAAGCCACCGGTTCAGGGTGCTTTGGTGACTGTGCCTGCCTGGCACCCTAGCTTCCAGAATTAAGCTCCACTGTACGCAGAGAGTCCACGTCTGTGTTCCTGCTGCTTCTGGAGTGAGGATTTTCCCGTAACCATGGGCAACTGCTTCCCTGATCTCCTTGATTATGCAAAAGCCCCAGCACCAAGTTCTCCTTGGTTCCTCTTTTTCTTACCTACAGACATATCTAGAATTTGACCTCTTCTTTCCGCCCTTGTAATACCACCCTGGTCAAAGCCACAGTGGTCTCTGGACAGAATGATTTAAATAACCTCTTTCACTCCTTCCTGACCTGCTCTAGGCAGCACCCTTGTTGGTGATGGGGGCTCACTATGTAGGCCTGGCCTTCCTGGAACTCACTGTGTAGAGCGCAGGAGCCCCAAAGTCAGAGACCCGCCTGCCTCTGCTCCTTAAGTGCTGGGATTAACCGTGTGCACCAGCAGAATTTTCTCAGTGTAGCAGCCGAAGGGCACCTCCTAAAATTTGTCACTTCATGCACTCCTCACCCTAAATTTCTTAATGGCTTCCCATTTTGCTCAGCTAAGTGCCAGAACCCTTCTAAGGGCCCCCAAAGCCTCACAAGCTCCACTCCTCCCACCTAGTCCCATGCTCCTTTTTCTTAACCACACCAGGTACAGTCAGCTCATAGACCTCTGCCCTCTGGAATGTCTTTGCCCAAGAAACCAGCTCAACTAATGGTCTTATCTTCATGAAAGCCTTTGCTCAAATGTTGCTTTGTCAGTGAGCCTTATCTGAAACCGCACACAGCCCTGCTGTATCCCAGGATCCCTAACCCTCCCCGCTGTGTTTATTTTCCCCATAGCATCACTAGATGGCTTACTTATTACACTTTGGGTAAGTCTGTCTCCTCCACAAAAAATTCACCCTCAAGGGTCAATGGTCTTTGTTTTCTTCACTCATGTATTCCAAGCATCCGGAATGCTGTTGGTACATAACACGCATTCAACAAACATGACTGAATTAATTAATCTGTTGAGTGGTTAGAACTTTGCATGTATTTGTTTCGGTGTCTTATTTGGATAAAGACTAAAACGAACTGACTAATTAAATAATGCAAATTGCTGCGTGAGTTATGAGTTCTCAATTTTTTTCCTACCTTTTAAAAATAGTATTTATTTATTTATTTTGGACAAGGTCTTGCTATTTGAACTTGAGACCATCTTGCTTCTGCCTTTCAAGTGTTGAGATGATGGGCACTTGCTATCATGCCCAGCTTTCTGCTTCTCTTAATTTTCCATTTCTTTTTTATGCTAGAAAACAAAATTCCAAAACAAAAACAATAATAAAAAATTCCCACTGAATACAACTCTAATTTAAACTCATGCTTCATTTTCTCACCTAAGAGTCCATGTTTCTCATACACCCTAATACTTCAGCCATTTCTGTTCCTTTTCCAGTCTTCATTCATATTTGATATGTACACAGAAGTGTGTGTGTGTGTGTGTGTGTGTGTGTGAGAGAGAGAGAGAGAGAGAGAGAGAACCCAGGGCCTCAAGCATGTTAAATGTTCTATCACTAAATTGTAACCCTAGCCCAAGAAAACCCAACCCCCCCTCCTTGCCTCTCTCCCTCCCTCTCCCTTCCTCCCCCTCCCTCCTTCTGCCTCTTTCTCTCTCTGTTTCATGTCTCTCAACAAGGTTTTGCTATGTATCCCTTGCTGGCTTTGAGCTCCCAGCAATCACCATTCCTCAGTCTTCCAGAATGCCATAATTACTGACATGTGCTACCTCTCCTGGCCATACCAAACTCATGTGATAATATGTCCAAATATCCGATAGCTTTGGGACAGCATGGGCTGCTGTGCTGGTGGAGAGGCACTGGTCTCAGGCCAGGGGCCTGTAGTTTGCATCGAAGACAGGAGAGAATAGGGATGACTAGTAGAGAGTAGAATTCTAGAGTCTCCCTCTGTGGGAAACTGTTGATCCTGTCTGTGGGCCCCACCCCTCTGCTAGAACCAGGGAAAGACAAGCTGCAGGGATCATCAAGGGTATTGTGTGAGGGTGGGGTGTGGTTTACAGCCTTTCCTTGGCTCCCTTACAAACTCTCCAGCAAAATGGGTATTGCTTATAAATATTTGAAAGGCACATTTTCCTTTGAAGGGATTTGAGTATGTTTTGATTTGTTCTTCAAGGTTGTTGTAGGATGGAAAAGGAAGCTTCCCATGATAGATCTTATGCAAGAAAGTTGGGGGTGTCAGACTAGCTAAAAGGACTTATTCAGTAAGCAAGGAACTTGTTAAAATAGGGACCATAAGGGACAGAAATGAACTTTTTTTTTTCTTTTTAGTTTTCTCAACATAGGGTTTCTCTGTGTAACAGCCCTGGCTGTCCTGGAACTCACTCTATAGAACAGGCTGGCCTCAAGCTCACAGAGATTAATTCCCTGCCTCTGCCTCAAGGCACACACCACTTCACTACCTGTTTTGGAGGTATGTTTTGGAGGACTGACAGACACAGGAAGTAGTCTCGGCCCTTTGAGATGGAGGAATAAGAGAGAGGCAGAGAGAGAGAGAGAGAGAGAGAGAGAGAGAGAGAGAGAGAGAGGATATCACTGGTTGCTTCTCCATGCTTCTCTGATCATTCAGGTTCTTACCCTGATACGAGAATCCTGAGTTTTTATTGTTAAAGGATAATTAGATAAATACATCATCTGGTGCCCGATGTGGGGTGCCATTTGTAGTTGGACCTTTTCATCAGGAATGTTGGCTTCCCAGTAACAACATGGAGACTCATTATAAATTATGAAAGCTAGGCCAATAGCTTATGCCTGTTTCTCTCTAGCTCTTATCATTTAAATTAGCCCATTTTTTTTAACCTATGTTCTTTTATGTGGTTCGGTTACCTTTACTTTGTAATACCCATGCTGCTTGTTCTGCATCCATCCTTCTTCTTCCCATTGTCTTCTGTGCTTGGAAATCCTGTCTAGCTATTGGCCATTCCACTTTTTATTAAACCAGTCACTGAAATCTTCACAGTGTACAAAGAAATTATTCCATGAATGAGATTTCCTCTTTCCAGGTAAGGTTAGATTTGTGTCAAGTTGACAAAAATTAACCATCACAGCTTCCTATTTTCAATAAAGACGTTTTTGTTTAAGCAAATTCCTACAGAGACAAGCAATTTAGAGACCTGCTTTAAAAATGTGATTAGATATGCAAACCACAAGGCAAATAGTTACATTTTGAATGAAGAGCTAAAATCAGAAACGTAATACTGGGCATTGTGATACACATCTATAATCCCAGTGCTTGAGAGCCAAAGACAGGAGGATCAGGAGCTTGAAGCCAGCTTCAGTTCCAAGTGAGTTCAAGACCAGCCTGGGCTGCTTGAGTCCTGGGCTTAACAAACCCAGAGGGGGAGGAGAGGGAGAGGCACAATGAAACTCATTGTATTCCCCAACTCAGCATATGGAATTGTCAAAGAATCAGTCAATCAATCAACCCATAAAGGAACTCCAGCAGGCATTCCCTGGGAACCCACTAGTCACTCAAACCAGGGAAGCAGGTAGACTAACTGCAGAGCTACCCTCTCCCTCTTCTCCTCCAAATCCATTTCCCCAATCTCATCCCCAGCACTGTAGAGACTACCTGCTCTGCCCTTCCTGCCCCCATCCCCATCTCCAATGGATCACATAGATCTTCCCTTCCAAACTTCCTCCCTCTCATTGCTTTATCCCAGTACCCAACTCCAGGGGGCACTCCCTGGGAACCTCCCAGCAAGCCTGCCAGAGAAGCAAGTAGGCCAGCTAAGCAGGCAGGGAAGCTTGAGATGTCACCTCTCCCTCCTGTCCTCCAAATCCAATCCCCCAGTCTCATCCTCAACTCTATAGCAGACTACTTGGTGTGGCCTCTCCTCACTCTCTCCCCCAGTTCCCGGGGGCGGGGGGGGGGGGGGAAATAAGCAGATCCTGGTGGGACACCCTGCATTTCTCCCTCTTATGGACCCCCTAGCTCCCAGCTCATCTCCATTCCTAAGTGTCAGCTACCAATACTTAGAAACATATATTACCCAGAACTCCTAGTGGCCACAGCTAGGAGCTAGTTCCCTATCAGGCAACACACAGCTACCACACTCTCCTAAGAACCAAAGAGGCCAACAGAAACCAAGGAACAGAACTCCTACCCAGCAAAGACTAGATATCAGCACCTAGAATTACAATCATCCCAAACCCAGATGCCTAGATGCCAATGTGAAAACACAATAACAGCCAGGACAATATGTCTCCACTAGAGCCCACAACCCCTAGCATAGGAGGCACTGAGAATAGCAGCAAAGCTGAAGCACAAGTCAAAGATTTTTAAAATAGCCTCTATGAATATGATAGTGGTCCTAAAAGAGGAAATTAAGAAATTCCTTAAAGAAATCTATGAAAATACAACAAATAGTGGAAGGAAATGAATAAAACAGTTCAAGACCTGAAAGTGGAAATAGAATCAATAAAGAAAACCAAAACTGAGGGAAATGTGGAGATGAAACATTTAAAAATTCCAATGGGAACCTCAGAGACAAGCCTCACCAACAGAATACAAGAGATGGAAGAGAAAAATCTCAGGCATTGAAGACATAATAGAAGAAATGTATACCTGGGTCAAAGAAAATGTTAAATCTAAAAATCTGGCACAAAACATCCGGAAATATAGGACACCATGAAAATACCAAATTTAAGAAATAATAGGAATACAGGAAGGAAAAGAAACCCAGGTCAAAGGCACAGAAAATATTTTCAACAAAAATCATAGAAGAAAGTATTTCTAACCCAAAGAAAGAGATTCCTATCAAGGTACAAGAAGCATACAGAGAACCAAATAAATTTGACCCAGAAAAGAAATTCCCCTTGGTATATAATAAACAAAACACTAAACATACAGACCCAAGAAAGAATATTAAAAGGTGCAAAGGAAAAAGACCAATTAACATATAAAATCTAGGCCTAATAGAATAATTCCTGACTTCCCTATGGAGACTCTTAAAGCCAGAAGAGCCACAGATGCCAGCCTAGACTACTATACCCAGAAAAAAACTTTCAATCACAATAGATGGGGAAAATAGGGCATTCCATAACAAAACCAAATTTAAGCAATATGTATCTACAAATCCAGCTCTACAGAAGGCATTACAAAGAAAATTCCAACCTAAAGAAATTAACCACACCCAAGAAAACACAAGTAATAATCTTGGACCAAATCAACACACACACACACACCACTACCACCACCAACAACAGCATAACAGAAATCAACAAACACTGTTCATTGACACCACTCAACACCAATGGTCTCAATACCCCAATAAGAAGACATGGAGGGCTGGAGAGATGGCTCAGAGGTTAAGAGCACTGGCTCCTCTTCCAGAGGTCCTGAGTTCAATTCCCAGCAACCACGTGGTGGCTCACAACCATCTGTTATGAGATCTGGTGTGCAGATATACATGGAAGCAGAATGTTGTATATAAATAAAATAGAAGAAGAAGAAGACGACGACAACAATGACGTCGACCTGGAGTAACCAAATGGATTAAGAAACTTAGATCCAGGAACTGGAGAGATGGCTCAGTGGATGCTCTTCCAGAGGGACCCTGGTTCAATTCCCAGTACCCACATGGCAGCTCACAGCTGTCTGTAACTCCAGTTCAAGGGGATCTGGCCTGCTCACACAGACACATATATGCAAGCAAAACACCAATGCACATAAAATAAAAAATAAATTTAAAAAAGAGATTCATTCTTCTGCTGCATACAAGAAACAGACTTTAACATCAAGGATAGACATCACCTCAGGATAAAGGATTGGAAAAAGGTATTCCAAGAAAATGGACCTAAAAAGCAAGCTGATGTAGCCATTTTAGTTTCTAACAAAATAGACTTCAGATCAAAACTAATCAGAAGAGAAAGGGAAGGAAACAACATACTCCTCAAAGGAAAAAAATCCACCAAGAGAACATAACAATTCTTAACATCTATGCACCAAACACATAGGCACCCAAGTCCATAACCGAAACACTACAACAGTTTTAATCGCATATTGACTCTCATACACTGAGTGGGAGGCTTCAATACCCCACTCTGGCCAATAGGTCATCCAGACGAAAGATAAACGGATAAATACTGGAGCTAACCGATGTTATAATCCCAAAGGACCTAACAGAACATTTCACCCAAACACAAAAGAATATACTTCCTTCTCAGACCTTGTGGAACTTTCTGCAAAACTGGCCACATACTCAGATATAAAGCAAGAAAATTAAATTACTCCCTTCATTCTGTCAGACTACTACAGACTGAGATGGACGTCAACAACAGAAACAACAGAAAGCTCACATACTCATGGCAACTGAACAACTCACTATTGAATAAAAATGGGCAAAGACAGAAATTAAAGAAATTAATGACTTTTTATAATTGAATGAAAACCAGTACACAACATCCCAAAATTTACAGGCACATGAAGGTGGTTTTAAGGGGCAAGTTCATGCACTAAGTGCCTACATTAAAAAAAAATGGACAGTTCTCATACTAGTAACTTAACAGCACGTCTGAAAGCTCTAGAACAAAAAAGGAAAGGAAGGAAGGAAGGAAGAAATCACATCCAAAAGGAGTAGATGGCAAGAAATAATCAAATCCAAAAATCAATAAAATAGAAACAAGTAAACAAATAAAAAACAATTACAAAGAATCAGTGAAACAGAGTTAGTTCTTTGGAAAAAAAATCAATAAGATTGACAAACCCTTATCCAGATTAACTAAAAGACAGAGAGGAAATCTGAATTAGAGTTGAAAATAGGACATAATAGCAGATCCCAAGGAAATCAGAGAATCATAAGGACATACTTTAAAAACCTGTTCTCCACAAAATTGAAAAATCTAAAAGAAATGGATAATTTTCTCGATACATACTATTTACCAAAATTAAATCAAGGTCAGACAATTTAAAGAGACCTATAACCCCTTGTAAAATAGAAGCAGTTATTAAGAGTCTACAAAAAACATTTTAAAGCCCAGCGCCACATGGTTTAAAGAAGAGTTAATGCCAGTACTCCTCAAATCATTTCACAAAATAGAAAGAAAAGAAACACTGCCCAATCTGTTTTCAAAGAGAGAGAATTACAGACCAACTTTCCTTGTAAACATATAAGAACACATCAAAAAAAAAAAAAATCATCCACCATGATCAAGTAGGCTTCATCCCAGAGATGCTGGGAAGATTCAACATCCGAAACAAACTGAAAGACAAAAACCCGCATGATCATTTCATTCAACAGAGAAAATGATTTGACAAAATCCAACCCATTGTCACAATAAAAGTCCTTGAGAGAGTAGGGATTCGAGGGACATACCTCAACATAATAAGGCAATTTACAGCAAGCCCACAGCCAACATCAACTCAAATGGAGAGAAACTCAAAGCAGTTCCACTAAAATCAGCAACAAAACAAGGTTGCTCATTGTCTCTGTACCTATTCAATAAAGGACTTGAAGTCTTAACTAGAGGAAATAGGCATCTGAAGGAGATCAAGGGGATACAAATTGGAAAGGAAGAAATCAAAGTATCTTTATTTGCAGATGATTCTTGGAACACATAGCCCTAATTGGACTTCTTCATCAAATCCCTCCCCACAGGGAACAGGGATCCCTGCAGAAGACAAGGCAGAAAGACTGTCAGATCCAGGGGACCGAGGCCACCAGGAGAACAAGGTCTTCTAAATCAACAGGGTCAATGCACATGTGACCTCACAGAGATTGAGACAGCAATCTGAGGACAGGCCTGCACCAGAGGAGTCCTAGAGCAGAAAGGAGAAATGGACAGGCACCCTCTTCACCCTAACCCATAAGCAAAGTCCAATATAATACCACTTGCAAATGAAAATTTAGTCTCACTGGGAAAACAAACTACTATTTTTAAAAAAAATTTTCGAGACAGGGTTTCTCTGTAGGTTTGGAGACTGTCCTGGAACACTCTTTGAAGACCAAGTTGGCCTCGAACTCACAGAAATCCACCTGCCTCTGCCTCCTGAGTGCTGGGATTAAAGGTGTGTAACACAGCACCCAATCCTATTTGTTTTTTTCTTTAAGGTGGAAAAGGTTTTTGTGTAGCCCTGCTGTAGTCGATCCACTAACCTTGAACTCCTCATGTTGCTGCCTCTGTCTCCCAAATGTTAGAATTACAGGCATGGGTCATCACTCTTGGGCCAAAGTTCTATTTCTTCTTTCTTCCTAGTTTTAAGATTTGCTTACTTTATTTTCTGCATATGAATGTTGTGCCTGCACACATTTGTGCATCCTGTGCATGTCTGGTGCTTAAGGAGGCCAGAAAGGGGTGACAGATCCCCTGGAACTGAAGTTAGAGCTGGTTATGGGCCATCATAAAAGTGTGGGAATGGAACGAGGTCCTCTGAACGAGAGGCTTAGCTGCGAGTCATCTCTTTTTCTCACCTCCTTCTGTCCTCTTCCTTTTTTTTTTTTTTTTTTTTTTTTTTTTTTTTTTTTTTTTTTTTTTTTTTGTCTTTTCGAGACAGGGTTTCTCTGTGGCTTTGGAGGCTGTCCTGGTCTTGTAGACCAGGCTGGTCTTGAACTCACAGAGATCTGCCTGCCTCTGCCTCCAAGAGCTGGGATTAAAGGCGTGCACCACCATTTTTTTTTTTTTTTGACGAGATTTTACACTGTAGCCAAGGCTACCTGAAACTCACAACAATCCTGCTGCCTCAGTCTCCTGAACTCTGGAATTACAAGCATAGGACACAATTGCCCAGCTTCAAAGAAAATGAAGTTCTGGCTTGGAAACATAGCACAAGTATCATTGGAAGATAAACAACATTGGTAAAAGAGGAGCTCAAAACAGCCTTGGGATGGCTGGAGAAGGCCCTAGAAAAGTGGAACTGGATAGGACATTGGGGTATTTCTCAATGGAGTGAAAAAAGAGATGGCATTCCGAGAAGTCAGTGAATGGATGATTCCCCATCCTTGAAGGCCCAAATGCTTCCAAAACTTAGATGCATTCTATAATTGCATTTCATAGGGTCACTTAAAATACTTCAAAATTTACCACAGAATTTTTCCACCCGTTTCTTGATCAAAGCTTCATAGTCTATTTGGAAGAATTACTTTTATTATTTTGCTCCTTGGCACCATAACTTGACAAGAGTCCTGCCAAGCCATTGGATTTTTCTCTAAAAATAACTTCAACCTGGAGACAGGCATGTGCCTGTGCCCAGGCACACACACAGGTGTTTGTGATTTCATCTTGGCAAGCTCTGGAAGAGACTAAAGTTCTTCAGACAGGCCCAGCTTTGTGGCTGTGACTAGGTCAGTCCCATAGGCCATGTAATGAGAAGAGCTCTGTTTTATTTATTTTTATTTATTGTGTGTGGTACAGGGGTCACTTCTCTTCTTCCACCATGTAGACTCCTGGAATCAAATATAGGCTGCCAGATTTGATGGCAAGCTCTTTTCCCCATGGATCCATCTTGTCAGCCTAAAGATTCTGTTTATTGAACTTAGTGTTTGCAGCCTCAAGTATCTTAACTTTATATTTGCATTTGTGTTTTGTAAACCAAGTTTGATGGAACAAGGTAGATATGATGGAGGCTTGGAACCTTGGCTCACACATGAGCCTCTTGCCATAGCTCTTCATCCCAAGATGGACTCTCAGCTGCTGGCTCTCCAATGCTCTAGCACCCTGGTTATTGTCTGCTCCCCTTTACCCAGCCTTGGAACTACTTCTGACAAGGGTGGCACTGAGGTCATGGACAAACAGAATATGTTCTGTCTAAACCTCTAATGGAAACCAACTTAGGCATGTTGTGGAAGGGGTCTAGGTGGAACAGGTGGAACATTAAATACATTGGGTTAGGGAATGAGGGCAGGCATCCATCTCTGCTCTGGCAGGCACTATGCATTTATTTAGTAGCTATTTTACATGGACTAGCCTGTCATCCATCTATGATTCCAGGTACCAAGTGCCTTCAAGTATTTAAAGGCTTCAATCTTCAGGGTGGGTATGGGATTGCTTTGGTGCCTTAGGGTGGCTAGTCATGGGAAAAAGTGTTTAAATTCCTGTTCTTTATAAAGCCAGGATCCTGGTCCCATGGCTGATGAGAAGAACATGGTAAACTGGTGAATTTACAGTTTGCTGAGCCCAGCAATTAGGGTCTAGGGTTCCTCTAAAGTGTTATTTGTTGCAGTAGCTAAATATGGCCACGGGAGGAAATATGACACTAAGTATGATTGGACAAGAGAAAGATATCTATAGAAAAGAGAATACTTTTATACACCAGTATCTTTAAATATATTCTACATGTTCTCCAAGTTTGGTTTGCTTAGTTAGTTGATTGTTGGTTAGTTGGTTGATTCATTGATTGGTTGGTTGGCTGGTATTTGTTTATTGGTTGTTTGGCTGTTTGGCTGTTGGTTTGTTATTGGCCGTTTGGTTGGTTTTGTTGTTTGTTTGTTGGCTGGTTGGCTAATTGATTTGATTGGTTATTTGTTTTATTTGTTTGTTTGGTTTTATTGGTTTGTTGGTTGTTGGCTGGTTGGCTAGTTGGTTTAATTGGTTATTTGTTTTGTTTGTTTGGTTGGTTGGCTAATTGTTTTGGCTGGTTATTTGTTTTGTTTGTTTGGTTGTTTAGTTAGTTTTGTTGGTTGGTCAGTTGGTTGTTGGATAGTTGACTGATTGTTTGGTTGTTATTTATTTATTTATTTATTTGGTTGGTTGGTTGGATGGTTGGTTGGTTGATTGTTTTGGCTGGTTATTTGTTTTGTTTGTTTGATTGTTTAGTTAGTTTTGTTGGTTGGTCAGTTGGTTGTTGGATAGTTGACTGGTTGTTTGGTTGTTATTTATTTATTTATTTGGTTGGTTGGTTGATTAGTTCTTTGGTTGGTTGGTTGGTTGGATGTTTGATTGATTGGTTGTTGGTTGATGCCTAAGTTAGAATTACTTGCTTCTCTCCCTGTATGTTCCTTCTCTCTGTAGCTTATGGGTTCTGGCCTAGCTGTAAACGATCTGTTGTATGAGTCTAAATCTGACTCTGTGCCTACCTGAAGGCTGTCTTGTGAATCTACCAGTTTTCATGTCTGTGTCCCAAATAAAGGTCACTGTTCTATATTTATTGAACAGCACATGGGAAGGGATGAGGGCCAATACTTCATGGAAATCATTAACAGTTTTGCAAGAGGCTTTTTTTTTTTCTGATTTTACTGACCCCTAACTGGCAAACAGCTGATTACAAACAATATCCTTACATTGCTTTAAATTTTTATGGAGTTTTGTTTGGCTTTTACCCTACTCACTATTTTTAGCTTTATTATCATACATACTTACATCCACACATACATTACTCATGGGCCAGGCATATGCAAGAGTACAGGATTTAAGAGTAAAACCAAGAATTAGTTTAGGTTGTAAAAGCTGATATCCTGGGAAAACAAAGACAAGTAAGGTTGGCTGTTACATTGTTCTCTTAAAGGCAGGTAAACAAACAGGCTGAGTATGTTGCAGGAGAGCAGTCTTAAACTTAGGCTATCTCAAGGTGTGTTATTAACTGTGAGGTCTGGCTGTGAGGTCCTGCCAACGTTCTGTCTCTTAGAATGTAAGAGAGATGTAAATTAGCTCATAATAGTGTATTGCCACACCACACCTGGTTCTATTATTATTATTATTATTATTATTATTATTATTATTATTATTATGTGTGTTGTGGGGGATCAAACTCGGATTATCAAGCTTGAGGTGTGCACTTTCCCAATTGAGCTGACTCTCTAGTCACCCTGAAATATCATTTTGAAACATAGCCTCAATAAATTGTACAAGCTGGCCTCTAATTTGTGATAGCCCTGTGTCAGTCTCCCTAATACTTGGAACTACAGATAATGTGCACCCTATTAAGCTCCCCATTGCATACCCTTTATTTTATGTTTATTCAGGGTTTCGATATGTAGCCCTGGCTGGCCTGTAGCTCTCTTTGTAGATCAGGCCAGCCTTGAACTCAGAGATTGGCTGGCCTGTACCACCGGAGTGTTGGGATTAGCAGCATGGCCCGCCATACCTGGCTCTGGACTGCTTTTGTAGTAAGGTGCCCTTGTTTTCACTTCTCAGTGGGCCCTGCAAATTATGCAGCTGGTTCTGTCTGTAGGCATTCTATTTATTTTTTCCCCTCTAGGTAATAAACTGCATTGCCATAAACAGCAAGAGGCCTTCCACTAGTGAAATAAGCCAATTTTTACAACACGTAGTATTTATTATTAATCTTCAATTACATTTGATGGGTTTAGAAAAGGGGAAGCATTTTACCCATACCTAGAAGACCCACTGTGTCATTAAATTCACTTTATTATATGTGGTTTTAAATTATTAAGCAGGGAAGAAAATTTAGCAGTTGTCAGGAAAATTTCATTTTCCATTGCCGCAACCTCTTCTCTAAACAGTCTTGATATTGCAGACTGATTCTAAGATGCTGCTGTATTACATAAGATCGTTTATTTTCATCACAGAGGCAGTCAATCCTCTAAGACTAAAAATAAGCATTAAAATAATTGAATCTTTGAAGTACACATTGCTTGTTGACATGATCACTGTCTCCTGTGTTAAGAAAGTGATACAGCTTGGTAGAAAGATCCCACAATTACAAGTTAACTCTCAGTTTTCACTTTGTAAAATGAAGACCTTCAATTAACTAAAAAATCTCCAAGGTTTCTTCTAACCCTGGAGTTTATTGATATTTGACTGGCATGCTTCCAACTCCCGTGGGTGTACATGTGTGTGTATACACTCACATTCTCTCTCTCTCTCTCTCTCTCTCTCTCTCTCTCTCTCTCTCTCTCTCTGTGTGTGTCTTTCATATTATCACTAAGCTACTCTACACAGCTGTGTATTTTAGAACATGTTGGATGAAAGAAAGAGAAACATAATAAATTAGCTCAAGTTAAAAAATATTTTTCCTTTTGAGAAATTGTTTTTTGTTTGTTTGTTTGGTTTGGTTTTTCGAGACAGGGTTTCTCTGTGGCTTTGGAGACTGTCCTGGAACTAGCTCTTGTAGACCAGGCTGGTCTCGAACTCACAGAGATCCACCTGCCTCTGCCTCCCGAGTGCTGGGATTAAAGGCATGCGCCACCACTGCCTGGCTTGAGAAATTGTTATATAGAACAAAAGTATAAAATGCACATGAATTAATACTAAAAATAACTGTAAGGTAACCACTACCAGGCTAAGACTATAACAGCACTAACACTACTATACCTGGGAAGCCCCAGGTTTGTCTGTTTCTGAAAATGTCCTTCTCCCAGTTCCCCAGGAGTGACTACTTCTGTGCTCCCATCACCCCAACACCAAGTATTAAATCTAAGGCCTAGCCACTTAAAACTGGACATTCAGGATAGTATAGCCATAGACACTAAGGATGCTTGGTAAGAAACATAGGAAATCACATTATTTTATATGTATCTAAAATGATATATTAGTTAAATGAAGTTTGCTATGTGGAGTGCTAGTACTACCTGAAGAGCCCTAGACTAACAAAAGCCCCAGTACTAGGTATGAGCATCTCCTTTTGGATTGTTGGGCAGGGAAGTTCCAGAGACTCCCAAAATAGTATATGCTATTGCTGTTGTTCTTGGTCACTTCTGAAGGTAGGTTCCTATTGCTGACAGCATCATGCCATTCAGACTTAGGACTCAGAGGAATTGAACTGGATCTGACCCAAAGCCTCTGCCCTAAGGACTGACTTTCATAGTACTACAAAGAGCTATTCCAGCTGACCAGGGAGAAAACAATCAATAATCCTAAACTATGGACCCTGACAATAGCCAGCAGGCAAGGTATCCCTAATGGTACAATAGTGGCACCTCTGTTGTGGTAACTAACAGCGCTGGGCTTGAGGCTTGCCCAATAGGAGGGAAACCATGCTTGCTATTGGAAGCCTAGCCAACCACCTGCAGCTGGTGAGGTCATGGATCTTGTAGAAGACCTACTACCGTATTTTCCTAAACCAGTACAGTTCCTAGCTACATCCTTTTTTAAAATTTTGTCTTGTTTTTCGAGATGGGGTTTCTCTGTGTGGTTTTAGAGCCTGGCCTGGAACTTGCTCTGTAGACCTCTGCCTCCTTAGTACTGGGATTAAAGGCGTGTGCCACCATTGCAGGACCAGTGGTGGAACTTAGAATGGGTTCTTAGCTGTTTGGGTAACATTTTACGGAGTAGTTTCTCAGCAGACTAACATATTGTGTTCCCATGTTACAGCTCACTGTTGAGAATGCATTTTACTGATGTGCAGAGATTGTGCAATTGTATTGCACAAGATAAAGATAATGCTTTAAACAAACAACAGTTGAAAGAAAAGGTTGCATTTGGAACTGTGAGAGTATTACCAGAAGCCCAGTGAGCCAATTCTGGAAGTTCTCTGTGACATGTAGTGAGAGTTCTAACAATGTTCATTTCACATAAGCAAACCCAGAAACAGTCCACATGCTCCTCTTCTTGGAAGTGGAGAAAATAGAGGATTTTACCCATCGTTCTGAGCAAATTACCTGTCTGCTGACATAGCAGGAACGGTCCTGCTCAGCCAGTGGCAGAGTCTCTCTCGAGTGGCAGCCAGGGTGGTGGCCAAGGCTCTAGCTTCATTCAAAGAGTCCAGGGAGCCTATCTGCTTCCATGCTCCAGCACATAGAATTGCAAGCCAGGCTTTCATTGGCTATTGCCAGGAAACCTTTCATGGAATGACCTGCCATGCCCCAGGGATCCCAAGTGAGAGTGAAGAGCTCCCCAGATGGAAGCAAGTGTGGGTTTGTTTTGTTTTGTTTGAGAAAACAAACAAAATAGGCTTTTGCTATCTAGTTCTGGATGTCCTGGAACCCATATATAGACCTGGGTGGTCCAGATTTTGTGAAAATCCTCTTACCTCTGCCTCCTGAGTGTCAGGATTATGGTGTGTGCCACCATGCTGGCTAGAAGTCATAGGGTAACATTCTGTTGGTTCTGTATACCATGTATAATAAAAACCCACAGACAGATATTGGGGTTCAAGCTTCAAGATGAAGATTGGAGAAGCAAAGCAGCCAAGCCAGTAGATCTTACCTCTTCCTCAGGCTGAAAGTGCTGTCCTCTCCTCAGCCCGGCTGGAGAATAAATCTCTCAGGAGATCCTTTGGTTCTTCCTTTTATACTTCCGTAGTGCTGGGATTAAAGACGTGGATCCCAAGTGCTGAGATCACCTTTGTGTGAGCTTTGTTTCTCTTTAGGACTGGATCAATTTCAGGTAGCTCAGTGTAATCTTGAACTCACAGAGATCTATCTGCTTGTCTTTTGAGTCCTGGAATTAAAGGTGTGTGCCACCACCACCTAGCTCTATGGCCTGTGGCTAGCTTTGCTTTCTGAACCCTCGGACAAGCTTTAATAAATCATAAATAATAGACCACCACATTTCTGGATTGAGCACACACTTGTGGAGATCAGAGGACAGCTTTTGATAGTCTGTTCTCTCCTTTCATCACCTGGGTGCTGGGAATAGAGCTGAGAGAACCCAGCTTTGGTAGCAAGCTCTTTACCACCCCTCTACCTTACAGTGTCTCTTTACTGGCCCATCGATTAGGTTAAACTGTTTGGACACTGAGCCTCTGGGATCCTCCTATCTCTCCCTCTTCATCACTGGGACGATAGGTTCATGTTGCCACACTCTGCTTTTATGTGGGTAATAGGGATCCCATCTCACTCCAAATGCTTGCTGTTCAAGCACTTTACACACACACACACACACACACACACACACACACACACAGAGAGAGAGAGAGAGAGAGAGAGAGAGAGAGAGAGAGAGAGAGAGACAGAGACAGACAGAGACAGACAGACAGATATGTCTTTTGAAAGAGGGTGCCAGTGTGTGGTCCAGGTTGGTCTCAAACTTGTGATCTCCTTGTCCTTGTAAGCATTTGGGCAGATTGGATGGGACAGGTATGGCACTCGGGAGCCAAAGACTACTGAGTGTTACAGCTCAGATGGAAAGTTATTCTGGCACTCGGGAGCCACAGAATACTGGGTGTTACATCTCTGATGGAAAGGTATTCTGGTAATCGTGAGTCACAGAATACTGTGTGTTACAGCTTGGACAGAAAGGAATTCTGGCAATCAGGAGCCAAGGAATACCCCAGGTCACAGTAAGCATAGCATCTTATAGCCCTGCTTCAGGGAAAGACTTTCCCAGTTTATCAGCTCAGCTCTGGCAGGAGACGTTTTCCCAAGCAAAGTTGTTACAGTTCAGCTCCAGTCCCCCAGAGAGCAGAGTGTAATCACTGCTTAGCCTGGGGAAGGTTTCCCTTTCGAAAAGTGTTACAGTCCTGTTCTGCTCTGCTCTGCCCAGGGTCATCTCTGCTCCAGAGAAGGAAGGTCTCACCCAAACCTCATTCAAGAGATTTATTGGGAGGGAAGAATCCAGGAGAGTGGTTGCCCTCTGCCAGGGTGGCAGAGGACAGCCGGGCAGCCTGAACAGCCAGAAGCTGAACAGACACAGGTTTTATATAGGGATTCTTGGGGTGTGTGTGTGTGTAGTTTTTCCAGGGTAGAAATTGGTCAGATTTCAATCCCTGCGTTTAGGGTGGCTAGATTTTGTGCTCAGGAATTGGTTCGTTTTCTGCACAGGTTTAGGGTCAGATTTGGCTCTGGTTTCAGGGCCAAAGTGTGTTTCTTTCACTGGTTCTTTTTAGCCTTTTGGCTCTAGTTTTAGGGCCAGGGTATATTTCTTTCACTGGCTCTGATTCCAGGGACAAAGTGTGTTTCTTTGGCACTGGTTTTAGGGTCAGGGTGCATTTCTTTGGTTCTGGTTGCAGGGCTAAAGTGTGTTTCTTTGGCTCTGCTCAGGGTGTGTTTCTTTGGCTGGTCCCTTTTCCCTACATTCCCCCTTTTTTTGTTTAATAAAACAACTGGAGTTTGGAAAGAGGGCAGGGTTATCATTAGACTACTTCCTGCTGAATTGGGGCATTGAGGTTCATGGGACAATCTTCATCTTCATTGTCTGGTTGGGTCCATGTGTTGTAGACATCTGGCTCCTTAGCTAGGGAGTGGTAATCCTGCAACAGCAACTGGTTGAAAGTCTTGTTAGAAACCCTTTGAACTTGTTGTTGGATAAACAAGACAATAAGTTCATAAGGCAGGGTGCCACTAGTAGGATTAAGAAAAGAGAGAGAAGAGGGATTCAGAAAGGTAGCATCCAGTTCTATGTTGACTATCAGTGATCCACTGGCCAGAGGCATCAAGTTGTTCCTTATGTTTTGAAGGTCTGTCTGAGGTTGTTGAATCTTAACTTTTACTATACCTGATTGATTAACACAGAAGCAACATTCTAGGTAGACTGAAGGGTGAGGATAGTCTGAGCTACCTGTTGGAAATCCTGGATGAATTATGAGGAAAGCCTATGGTACATAGTTAGGGAAGTAGTCAGTCCTGCTGCTCCAGTGGCTGTACCTGCAGTTATGCCCAGGGCTGCCAGAAGGGGTAGAACCTGGATTACCCTTTTGTCGTGCCATGCTGCTATAAATTCAGTGATGGGAATTGGCTAGGGCTCTTCAACAGGTATTACCCCTAATTTAGGGAAAACACCAGGGCATAGGTCCCTAACTACCTAGCAGGTGGGCAGTGGTATACTTGTGTGCCACATAGAATTGAAAAGCATTATGAATGTTTGGACATAGGGGCTGTATGGTAGTACTAAGTGTTGTGGCATTATTGCAATCTAAAGGCTCCAGAGTGCCCACAAGGTGTGTTCCTGAGGAGTTAAAGCAGTCTGCAATACCAAAGAGAGAGATTCGGAGAGATAAGGGGTGGTTGTAATGTTTGGCTCAGAGCAGTTTATAAGTGGCAAGGTAGGAAAGTCTGATAAGACAATGGGTGAGGCCACAAATAGTTGTGAGTTTGACCCAGGAGGGACACACAACCAGCACTCTTCAAAGCGGTTAGGCAAGACATTATTCAATAGCTGATATGCAGAGATTAAGGTTTGAAACAAGAGATGGTATGACAAGGAGATGGGATCAGTATTGTTATAAAAGGGGGGTGAGGAGGGGCTTCTTTGAAAGGGCTCTTAGTCACAGGAGAACCAATAGCAGTAGTTTTATCCAATCTGTATGGAGTTCTTGGGAAATTTTGAGAAGAATATTTTTGAGAGAACGATTAGTTTCTTCAGCTTTGCCTGAAGACTGGGGATGGTAGGGGATATGGGATGTTAAGGGCTTTGGCCAAAGTTTTTAGAATTTGAAAGGTAAATTCAGGGTCATTATCTGATTGAAGGGAGGTTGGAACTCCAAAACGGGGAGGGAGGGTGATTTCCCTAAAAAGGAGATCAGAAACTGTTTGTGATCTTTTATTAGTGGTGAGAAAAACTTCTACCCATCCTGACAAGGTATCCACTAGGGAAAAAGGGTATGTGAAACTTTATACTGTAGGCATGTGGGAGAAGTTGAATTGAGCTTCCAGTCTGATCCAGGGAGGGATCCCCTGGCTTGATGAGTGGGGAAAGGGAGACTCTGATGCCCAGAGGTAGGCTTAGAAGTTTGACAAACTTTATTAGAAATAGTGATGGTCTTTAGATAGGATAAATCCTCAGAAGTGGACTGTAAATAGGTTTTAATGAAGTGGGACAAAGCCTGACTATTAGGGGTAGGATAAAATTTGTTGAGTATCTGGAGATGGTGACGGACACATGTGTTATAAAATGAGAGTGTCTTGTGGCGTGTGATGGGGACCCAGGCCCCTGGTCAGCTCAGTTGTTTCCCTTGGAAATAGGACTGTCCAGGTGAGTTGGGTAGAAATGTGTGTGTCTGGGTCAGTCCAAGTAAAGGCAAAGATATTCTGTGACTGGAGATCCAGAGGAATAGAAAAGAAGGCATCCTTGAGGGCACTGATAGAGAAATGAGAGGTTTCTGAGGGGCTAGTGGAGAGGAGGGTTTAAGGATGAAGGGCAACTGAGTTGATAAGTTGGAGGTTCTGAATCAGGTGGCAGGCTCCATTGGTTTTTCTATTGCAAGTATGGGGTATTAAAGGGGGAAGAAGTGGGGCTCAGAAGATTGTTTCTTAGGATGTCAGATCAGAGAGGTTTTAAGTCCCCTGAGACTTTAGAGTGAAAGTGGATAGTGAGCCTTGGTTATATATTTGGCAGGATTTTGTAGTTAAATGATTAGAGGGGTGTGATGTTTGGCTAGAGAGGTTTTGGGTTTCCCGTAGCTGAGCATCTACTTGAGAGGTTGGTAAGGTTAGAAGTGTATCGGATCATGTGGTTTAGAGAAGGAAAATGGCTGGCGAGCTTGGGGTCAAGCAGGTGGGGGGAGCAAAAGAAATAAAGGCTCCCATTTTGGCTAGAAGGTCTCTTCCTAGCAATGGATGGGACAGGTTGATATCTCTAGGAAGGAATGGGTAAGGGGGATACCCTTAAAGATACAGCTAAGTGGTGGGGTTTGGTGAGCCTGATAAGGCTGTCTGTCTATTCAGACAATAAAGGAACAAGGAGTGGTGGGTCTCCCAGAACTTCATTAGGACTGAAAAGGTGGCTCCAGTGTCCCGAAGGAAAGAGATGAATTGCCCTGATACTGTGATAACTACCTGAGGCTCCCTGTTAGAGATGGTGATGGTCAGGCCAAGAGAGCCCAGGCCCTCTCAGTCATTAATGGCCAGACCAAGGAGGGCAGATGAAAGGTGAGCTGGGATTGATGTCCTCATGCCATGAGGGACATGGGGGCAACCAACACTCCAGTGCCCTTCTTGATGGCACCTTGGACATGGTCTGGGTGGTTTATGAGGGTTCTGATAGGCCCGGGCCCAATGACCCTCCTAACCACATTGGAAACAAGGACACAGAGGTCCTTGGGCTTTAGGAGACCAGAGAGCCTGGACTTTTGCTTTGGTAAGGTGAGAGGCCTTAGCCATCATCAGGTATTTTTGTTTTGGAGCTTTTTCATTTCTCCCATGGTACACCTTGAAGGCCACAGTTAAGACTTCTGACTGTAGAGTCGGGGGCCCTTTTCTAGACATTTAAGTTTGGCCCTACTATCAGGGTAACTTTTGAGAAAAAGTAAGTCATAAGGAGTTATTGTAAGAGGGTCTTTGTAAAGCAGTCTAGGAATTGAGATGGATTTTTGTACTTTTCCTGGATGACTCCTGTGACTTTTTAAAACTTACTGCCTTAAGGGCAGCCTTGTAGAGACCATCCAGGAGGCAAGTTAAAAAGAACGATTCCTAGCTAGGATGTCCCCTGGGAGTGCTATAGCCCCAACTGGATAGGTGTCGTCAGTTTGGTGGATTTCGTCTGCATAGACCCTAGCCTGGTCCCAGATTTGCCTGCGTTCCTCTGGGAGGAGATTTTTGGCAAGAATCATACAACCATCTTGGAAGGTGAGGTTATACGATTGGGTAATATATTGGATACCTAATTGCTATTCATAGAGCAAGGCCTTATAGGTGATAGTGGGGTACTCTGCTTTAACGTCACATACTCAGCACTGACTCAGTGGGCAGCCTGTTGCTGAGGAGGGAGAAACAGAAAGCAGAGAGACTAGAAAGAAAGAGAAGGGACTGCTGGCTGAGGTTGATAAGGGGGAGTTCACTACCATGATAGAAAATAGTGGAGGACTCATCTGGTTTGGGCTTCATAGCTAGGAGCTGTTTCCTCCTTGGTAGGTTTATACAAAAAAAAAAAAAAAAGACATCATACCACATTGTTCCTTTAAGATACCTTAGCAAAAAGTTTAGAGAACAGAACCAAAAGCATATGAGATGAGTAGCAATAGTCCCGATTGGGAATAGTCTGTCCCTTTATTTTGTTTTGCTCTCCTTTCTGTCACATAGCAGGTGACTCACATGCTATGGGACAGAGATTTTTGGAGAGAACCTTGGGTCTAGAGGAGGGGGAACCAATGCCAGTCATACCTAGAGGAAACTGAATCCAGTAAGCTTAGCAAAGAAGGCTTAAGATAGGAATTTTTGAACCCTAGACAGAGACAGAGGGCACTGCAGGAAGGAGCTGAGAGATGCAGCAGCCAGGGAGGAGTGCATGCCCAAGCTGGCCTTCTCCTTTGCTTTCATCCCCTAACTAGATCCAGCTTCTAGCTCCCATTTTGCAAAAACACTTATAGATCCATCAATGGTTACTTAAAATTTACATAGTATGTGTGTGGGGCAAAAAACCAGACAAAAAACTGGGCTTGGAGTGGAGAAAAGAGAAGGTTTGAATGTAGTGGAATCTCCTTCCATTTCCTCAATCGCTCTGAGTAGTTCTAAAGGTCCCAAATAATATTGGGGTCTAGGGTGTCATTATGTGGCCATTTGGACTGATTATCTAAGGGGTATTTAGACCAAATTTGATTGCAAAATCGAGTAAGTTTAGGGCCCTTCAGTTCAGGTGTCAGGTGTAGAGGCTGGAGGTTTTCTAAGAGGCATTCCAAGGGGGAATGATAGGATATGGTTGACACTGTTCCCATGGACGAGAAGGAAAAGGTCACTGCATCCTGTAGTCAGTGTCTCCAGGACTCAGGGAGGACCACCAAACAAGGACCAAACTGTTCAGAGGGTCATCACCCAACTCAACCGGGGTCAGGCTTAGCCTGGCTAAGCCAGAGGGGCTAAGCCAGAGGAGACTCGGCACCTGGTACCAGGCTTTCCTAGAGGCCAGAAGGTATAGACAGAAACCAAGCTCAAGGAGGAGTCTCATCCACAGGAAAGGGTCAGAAATGGAGTCGCTGAAGCTACAAGGGCCTAGAGGAGCTGTGGGATTATAGCCAGCTCCAGGGGAGAGATAGGAAAGAGATCAGGAGGGGGTGCAATGACCCAGTTGGACCTAATGAAACGGCAGGATTGTATTCCCAAGGGTGGTAGGATAGGGTCAGGTGAAGAGGGCCAACCATAGCCTTAAGGAATGTGTCTGGGGGAACCTGGGCCTCTAAAAGTACCAGAGGAGTGGCAGACTCAGGGAAACGTTTACAGGAACTTAAGGGGAAACTTATGCAACTGTTTATCTCAGATGGAGTGCTGAGCGATCGGTGAGCCAGAAGACTAGTCTATTGCAGGTGGACTGGAGATGAAGGACAGGGTACCAGTGTGACTCAGACCACTATGGTGAGCACAGGCACCAGGAGAGCCTATCCGAGTCACAGCACCAAAATGTAAGCATTTGGGCAGATCGGGTGGGACAGGTATGGATTATGGCACTCGGGAGCCAAAGGTCCTACCTTCCTGCCTTCCAAGTACTGAGATGACATACATGCACCAACACACTTGATGTCTGCCACAATCTATTCACTGGGACCAAGGCACTTAGTTCAGCCCACGTGCAATAGGAAGAATTTCCATAAGACCACAAACACTAAGAAGTAGGGAGCACTGAGCACTGCCCACAGTGTGTCATGTCCACCCAAGGGAATGTTATTAAAGAACAACAATTGGGCTATAAAGATATACTTCAAATGAATGAACCTCAAAATATTAGGTTAAGTGAAGAGGCAAGACATAAAAGACAACATATTGTATGATCCCATTTATTTGGCATCTTGTAGAAAGGCAAACTATGGAGATAGAAAGGCCTATTGCTTAGGGCTGGGGGTGGGAGTGGAGGGAAAGGGAATGTTTGGAGGGTGGTGGATGTTACAGTAAAAAAAAAAAAAGTTTTATTGGCTGGGCAGTAGTGACTCATGCCTGACGATGGGGTTTCTTTCCAGCCAGGTCCCGAAGCTCTTTAGTCCCAAATAAACACACTGAGGCTTATATTAATTATAAAATGTTTGGCTGATTGGCTTCTTATTGGCCAGTTCTCTCTTAATTATTAACCCATAACTATTAATGTATATATTTCCACATGGCCTTATATTACTGGAGAATGTCCAGGTATCCTACCTTCCCAGTAGCTACATGGCATCTCTCCAGAGACTTTCTGTATTTCTCCTCCCAGCCTTCTCCTCATCTGGTAGCCCAGCCTATACCTTCTGTCTGACTATATCCTGCCTGTCCATTGGCCAAAACATTCATCAACTAATAAGGGAAACATATTCACAACATACAGAAGGACCTCTCCCATCACCTGCCTTTAATCCCAGCACTTGGGAGGCAGAGGCAGGTGGATCTCTGTGAGTTCAAGGCCAGCCTGGTCTACAAGGCAAGTTCCAGGACAGCCAGGACTGTTACACAAACAAAATCCCTGTCTAGAAAATTCTTTTTTAAAAGTTCTACTTTCATTTTTAAGCGTGTGTGTGTGTGTGTGTGTGTGTGTGTGTGTGTGTGTGTGTTTATGTGTATATGTGTGTGGTCACAAGAGTGCAGGTGTTTGAAGAGCCCAGAAGAGGAAGTCAGATCCTTTGGAGCTGGAGTTGGAAGTAGTTGTAAACCACCTATTGACAGCTCAAAAATGTGAACTTGGATCCTCTGGAAAAGTAGCAAGTGTTCTTAAACACTGGACCATCTCTCCAGTCACCATATGGACACGGTCTAAGGCTGGACGGTAATGCTGTTTGTATAACTCTATAAATTTACTAAAAATATTAAATCATATACTTAACCAAAAAAATGCCCAGGATCTAGAACAACTGTCCAATATTTATTTTAGTGTCAGTGCCATGAAAGACAGAAGAGTTGTACCAGATTAAAAAAATAAATAAATGAGGAAGTAGGACCAGCACCTGCCACTCAGGATCCTGAAATGGATTATGATGGGGCTTAGGGAAGGCTGTCATAAGGAAACTACTGGGAAGGTTGAAAATATAATAGTTACACTAGGGCTATAGACAATGGTTTGACATCAATATTAATGTTTCCCAATCAGTATCCTATGGTTATAGCTTTGTTCTTGGTAAGTATGTGTCATTTAAGAGTAATGGGCACCTACTCAGCTAGTTCAAGGAAGAAAACCATATATACATATATACATATACATATACATATATATATATATATATATATATATAGAGAGAGAGAGAGAGAGAGAGAGAGAAGGTCGTGATGGGGATGATGTCATCTGTTAATTGAGAGATTTAGGTGAAAGATATAGATGGATTATTTCTATTGTTCTTCCAATATTTTTGTAAGTTTAAAACTATTTCAAAATAAGTCTAAAAAGAAACTAAATCTCTTTGAACAAAAGTCTCCCTCTGTTCTTTAGCTTCCTGCTAGGAGCAAACAGTGTGAACTTAACTAAGAAACTAATTAAAGAAAGAAGGAAACAAGACTTTATTATCTTCAATCCTTCTGTGCCTATCAGCTGCTCGACCCTTCTGTTGGATTGTGTGTGTGTGTGTGTGTGTGTGTGTGTGTGATGTGTGTGTGTGGGGTGCGTATGTGTGGTGTGTGTGGTCTATGTGGGGTGTGTGTGTGTGTGTGGTATGTGTGTGGTGTGTATGTGTGTGTGGTGTGTGTAATGTGTGTGTGTGTGTGTGTGTGTGTGTGTGTGTGTGTGTGTGTGTGTGTGTGTGTGTGTGTGACCTCCACAGTGGAGGTCAGAGGGTATCCTGTGGAAGTGGAAACTGGTTCTCTCCCTGCACCATCTGGGTCCCTGGGGTTGAACTCAGTTTCTCTGGCTTGGTGGTCATCGCCTTCCTTACTGTTGAGCCGTCTTCAAAGCCTCTCATCCCTGGAATTTTAAGGCATGTATAACAGGAATACAGGGAGGTAGAAACCAGTAAATTCAAAGGGCTATAAAGCTCTGAACTACAGTTTTCTTTTTTCTTTTTGAGGTGGAAGGTGATGGGAATCATTCACCTGGAATCTTCTGGTTATCTCTCAACACCGTTCATTTCCTGGTACAAACATATGGTTCAACCTTTAACCTCTTCTGAACTGGGTTTCCTCCCTGGCTCCTGTTTAAATCTTCAAACAAAACAAATCTTTTAAGAACTTCTTAAGATTTCACTCCAAATTTAGCATGTGTGAAGTATGCATCCTTTACAGCATTTCGCTCCACAGTTTCTAAATCAGTAGGAAGAACCATGTCTCACTTTAGTTTGGCCCTTTATTAATTTTTCATATTGCTGAACAGATCATTTTCACATAATAAACCTAATCGCTTCTGCTCCTAGGTTCCCCAAACATTTAGAAAGAAGTCCTTTTCAAATGCTGTTTAAGCTGAGTAAGGGAAAATTTGACCCACAGTTTATCACTTAGCTCATTAGCATACTAATACAGCTACAATTTACATTTGACTAAGGGGTTGTCTTTCACCCAGTAATCTTCTTGACAGAGCTTTTGCTTGATTTTTAAAGACACTCTGTCTGTATACACAAGGGAAATAAGGTGCTGTTAATACAAGAAGCTTGGAAGTGAATTAATTGCTCCAAAATAATTTCAAGTTGGGCTAGTCTCTCTGGTGGTGGTATTTGCATGACCCTCGAACATGCTAATGATCAATTCGCACTGGCTTTCAGACTGAATCAACATTTCCAACATTTCTCAGACTTTCTAACGAATGATTATTTTCTCCAGGCACCTAAGTCCTGCGGGGAGCTAAGATGGCTCCGCTTTGATCATTTAAAACGAAGCTGAAGTCTTCTTAGAACTTCTTCAGTTATGGAACCCAGAAGGGACTGGCTGTTTTCTAAACAGTTCTGCCACTCAAAGTATTTACCTTGATGTGGAGACTCAGCGTAAATAACACTGCATCTCATAGCTGTAATCTTATTGCTATCAAGAATTTAAAAGAAAGGAAGGAAGGAAGGAAGGAAGGAAGGAAGGAAGGAAGGAAGGAAGAAAAAGAAAAAATAAAGTCAGGCATGGTGGTACATTAGGGAGGCTAGAGAATCAGGGGTTTAAGGTGAGCCTCAACTACGTAAGTTCAAGGCCAGCCTGGGCTACCCAGGACTGTCTCAAAACAAAAACCTAACTGAATGCTCTGTGTACCCTTGGGTGGGATGTAGCAAGGTATCCTTACCTTATGCTGACCCCGCCCCCTGACAACGGGCAGGATATACACAATGGCATTCAGGTAGATACTTAAAGGCCCTGTGTTGTGTGGCTACATCATGCATTACGTGGCAGCATGTGGACTGTGTACAAGCTTTCCCTGTTAAGCGAGCACCTCCGCCTGTTGGCCCCTTCTTCTTCTTCCTTCTCCCCCCACCTCGTTCCCTTCCCCCAATAAAATTCTTGTGGGTTTGTTGAGCTTTGTGGTTCCTGTGTCATCGCCTGCAGCTGCAACAGCATAGGGAACTGGGGGGTATTGATGTATACTTGTAATCCTAGCTCTCAGGAGGTAGAGTCAGGAGGAGAGCAGAAGTTCAGGGGCATCCTTGGCTATTGAGTTGGTGACTAGCCTGAACTACAAAGACTCTAAGAAAAGAAAGGCAAGCTGACCTCTGCATGACTGTGGTTTTTCACTTAGTCTTAGATCAAGGTGTAATATAACTATTTTTTTCCAAAGAAAAGTTTTATCTCTTATAGTAGCTTTATAATATGGTCCAAAGTGTTAGCTGCTGACATTACAAATACTCTGACAGGAAGAACAGAAGTGGGCCATGGAAATATATGCAAATAAGACTATCCAGGCTTGGGGCTTCAGAGCTCTGATGCATAGGCGATACACCATACACCTGACAAGTGTGAGTGCAGGCATGGATATATTTGTTATTATCCAGGCAACCTGGTCCTGCCCCTTGGGGACCTGGCAGGGTTACTGCCTGGCTCTGTACACAGGTGCAAAGGTCCCTTTAAGAGACAAGCTCCGCCTACCCTCTCTCTCTGCCATTTCTCTGAGGAGGCAGGTCTCTCTGTCTCTGTCTCTCTGTCTCTTTCTTTCTCTCTTCTCTTTCCCCCTCTCTCTTCCCTTCTCTTACTCTCTTCCTTTTCCCCAATAAATTTTCTACATAAGTTCTGTCTGATGGAGTGTTTGTCCCTCACCATGGAATCCACCAAGGTCCCACCTTTTGTCGAAAATCACAACAGTGTCCTGCACCTCCTTCGGGGTACTGAGAATTGAGCACAAGTCAACTAGACACCTAGCCCCTAAGCTATATCCCCAGACCTATATATCTTTCTTTAAAAAAATCTATTATGCTGACATTATTAGTGAGAGTGTAAATTAACATATCACATTGAAAGTCCACCTGGTAATATTCAAGTAATTTGTCTATTTCTTCTGGTCAATTTTATTCTGGTGTGTACTCGGGAGAAATTTACCTTTTTTTTAAGATTTTATTTATTTATTATGTATACAACATTCTGCTTCCATGTATATCTGCACCCCAGAAGAGGGCACCAGATCTCATAACAGATGGTTGTGAGGCACCATGTGGTTGCTGGGAATTGAACTCAGGACCCATGGAAGAGCAGTCAGTGCTCTTAACCTCTGAGCCATCTCTCCAACCCCCGGGAGAAATTTACCTTTATATGTGCAAAGGGATAGGAACAGGCAGTATTTATTATTAATTAATTGATTGGCTTTTTGAAGCAAGGCCTCATTCTGCATCCGAGCTGGTCTGAAACTCATTATGTAGTCCAGGATGGCATCAGATTGCTGGGATCCTCCCGTCTCATCTGGTTGAGTGTGGTAGGGTTTACAGCTATAAGGTACTGTGCTCGGCAATCACCACGTATCTAACAATGACGTATTGGAAACAGCCTACCTGCAATGCCTGGGAACATTAATAAACAAACTGTTATGACTTCTGTCAGAATATCGATGACACAACAGTGGAAATGGATGAAGTTAGAGTTACAGATCTCAGTGTAAATGATTCTAAACAATGGTGAGGAGTGGAAGCAAATTGGGAAAAGAGTCTCCTGAGAAACTGTCAGGTATGTGTTCTGACTTCCTAAGGGTCTGCCTTTCACTTAGCCTATATGCTCGACCTCCATCCTTAAACTATATTTCTTCCCAAAAAGATCTTTTTAATAAACTCTGCTCCCCACCAAAAAAAAAAAAAAAAAGACAAATTGCAACCAGGAATGATGGAGATTCATACCTACAATCACAACGCTTGAAGCTGAATATGAAGAGTGCACGGAGTTCTGGCCAGCCTGGGCTACAGAGTGAGACTCTCTCTCAAAATAAAAACTTAAACATTAAGGAAGATTACAGTCATTTTAAATGTTAAAGTCTAACAAAACAGGGCTGGACAAAACTCAGTGACAGGGCTTGCATTTTGGATGCATGAGGCCCTATACTCAATTGTTAGAATTGCAAACTGTCAGAGGCAGGCAGATCTCTGTGAGCACGAGGCCAGCCTAGTCTCCAGAGTGAGTGCCAGGATAGGCTCCAAAGCTACACAGGTTTCAAACCCTGTCTTGAAAAACCAAAAAAAAAAAAAAAAAAAAAAAAAAAAAGAATTGCAAACTGTGCTTGTGGGGTGCGCACGCGCGCACACACACACAAATAAATGCAAAGAAACAAACAAACAAACAAAAACCCCAAGAAATAAAGAAGAAAGGATGATAAAAAGGAATGTCACCCAATGTTGTAAACTAGGTAATGGGCCTGGGGATTTCTTTTTCATTAATCTCCACTATTTCATGTGACTAAAATAGTTCAACTTAAAAGCACAGGAGTAAAACTGAACATAAAAAAGATACACAGTGAAATATTTGATGACATTTGTTAAGATTACATGTGTGTTCACATTTCCTAATATTTCCCAGATATAAATGTATTGCTTTAACTTTAAAATTGACTGATTAAAAATAGTTTAAGTACTGCAGAGACATGCTAAAGAGTAAGGGCTTGAACTGTAATCCTAGTGTTTTAAAGTGCCCATAAATATTTAGAGAGCCGGTGAATGAATGGATGGACGGCTCAGTAAGACCTGAGCCACAAAGCCAGCAGGGGGCCAAAGAAAAGCTAGGGATGCTGGGAGCAAGCTTGTGTCTGAGACAGATGGTCCTGTCCAGCATGACACACAGCGCACAGTGGTCACAGGCCTGTTTCTAAGGAGAACTAATTCAGGTATAATCAGATTCGATCTGGCAGGTGGGCTCAGGCAGGCAGGACTGCCCACAATCACTTTCCCCATCCCATCTGACCTATTTTTAGTGTTCCCGTCTTTCTCTTTCCTACCTGCTTACATTTCTCCTTCTTTTCTCTTGAGTCAGGCTCTTGTTATGAGGCACAAGCTGTCCTTGAACCCATGACAATTCTCCAGCCTCATACTCTGCAGTCCTGACATTCTGGGCAAGGGCTGCTGCAGCCCTCTTTGCTTGTGTGTTATTTCCAAGATTCCATCATCCTGACCACCTTAGCCTGCTTGTCACCTGTCTTTGGGATATGTGGAAAGCTGCAGGACCCATCAACGTACAGAGGACATCTGCATTCTAAGTAGCTAATTTAAGTAATTTGGGTTGTCTAGACACGGAATGGATAAAAGTTATTGAATTCAGTGAGTGTCAAATCCTGCAGCAGCCCAAACTGTCATCATTTGAAAAAGCCAAAGTGGAGAAACAGATTATATGAATTTGGCCATGCATCTGCTTTATTTGAGGGAGGCCATGCCTGTTATTTTACAGGCGTTCTCTCGCTTCCACACTGAGTTATATATCACTTGGTGTGATTTTTGCCTTGTTAAATTGACTAACAAGGTAATTATTTGGGCTGAGGTGGTTTGAAGAGGATACAAGAATCTGCCCAGAAAATAGTAATTTTCTAAACACAGCCAAGTCAATTGTATCCGTGGCTCACTAACGGAAAGACTCCGGCTTTTAGTAGACAGCCCACAATGTGATCGCCCTGGCTGAATAGCTGCTGAGCCTGTTTTGAAGAGAGTGTAGAAATCCTGCAGGTTTAATTGCCAATAAATCAGCATGACCTCCAATCCCTGGCAGGCCTTTTCTACAATCATCTTTTCAACCAGAAAATGAAGAGTGGGATTTTACAAAGTGCAAGTACTGCCTATGGTAAGAAAACAGAATTGCACTGGGCACTTTCTCCATTGCAGGCGCCGTAAAATAATGAAGGACTCTATTAATGCATGTTCTGTTTGCTTTTAGGTTATATTCGACTTGCCTTATAGTTATTTCTTTTTGTTATTAATAGAGAACCCCCCCCCGTCTTCAAAAATAAAATCTTATCATTCATTAGTTCAATATTTTGCCAGAGAGATTATTCTCTAGTTAATTTGCACAAATTTGCATTAAAATATTCTGGATCCCTCAAAATACTAGTCACAAACTGGTTGAATTGGACATTGATTTGTGCTGATTTTCAAATTTGTTTTTAAAGGTACTTATTTTAAAATTAATATCTCCAATTTTGACCACAGTAGATAAAGAAATTTGGCCATTTATTCATCCCCAAATAAAACATAAGCCCAGGATTATACTTTTGAGCTCTTTGTACATCTACTTTAATTCAAATGAGTAATATTCTGGGATGGATATTCTTACATTTGAATATTTAATTATATTATCACTATAAGAAAACATTAAAATTTAAAACTGTTAAACAGTAGGATGTAGTTGTGCTTAATTTCAGCAAGCTCCTGATGAACACTCTGAATTCAGGCAGGGGCTGTCCCTGGCTAGTCATCAGGGTCTATCTGACTTGCCATGCAATGTGTCAGGAGCCCATCTTTTCTGGGACTGTGTGAGGACCGTACTTTTGTGGGTTTGGTACTTATTTATTTTTCATTTTCAGTATCATGGGTATAACCCAAGTCTTTGAGCATGCTAGGCAAGCTCCCATCCATTGTATTTGGAGCACTCATCTGAAGTTTATCAGTAGGGTAAGGAAGATGTGAGCATCACATTGGCTGCAGTGATATGCTCTTTTAACTTCTTCAAATCCCCACAAAACAACAGGTTAGCAAAACCAAAAAACATTTACAATAAAATCAGGTGATGGGGTAGCCCAGGGAAGGCTGCAACACAAGCAACTGAGAACAAATCACCAGCATCCATAGCAACTGACACTATTGGAGGAAGCAGAGGCCCTCCAATGGAAGTGAGAACAGGGCAGGAAAAAAGGCAGCTGGGAGTGAAGGACAGAAACGGAAAGGGGTTTTTTTTTGTCCCTACTCCAGCAGCAGGCAAGGACTGCAGTGAGGACAGAGGGAGCCAGGATGGGTTAGTCTCAACAGACACACTGACCAGCCACGGTTCCCTTCCAGAGTTTTATGGGCATGTTTGTGAGCCTTCGAGGTCTATTATATACAAAAAACTAAGCAGTAATTTTTCAACAGTGTAGTTTAATACCTGTCCTCAGAACCAGGATTTCCCGGCAAGTATGTGAAGGAGCAGACAAAAAACAAAACAAACAGAACAAAAATCCACCACCACCAACCCTTGTTAGGTCAGTGTTCTACACTGGGCTATTTCCTTGTTCTTAAAAAAAAAAAAAAAAGAACTTAGCGTGCACATGTGCATAAGCGTGTGTGTATTTGGGGCTATTCGTGAATGTGTGTGTGTGTGTGTGTGTGTGCACTCGTGTGCTACAGTGTGCCTGTGTCATACAGAGGACAACTTTCAAGGTTTGGCTCCCTCTTTGCAGCTCAACAGGCAGGACATCTTGCTGATTCTGCCAGGTGCAGTATAGTCCAGGTTAGCTAGTCTAGGCTAGTCCAGGCTAGCCCAAGGAGCTCCCATCTGATTCTCCTGTTTCCACTTCCATCTCTCTGTAGGAGTGCCAGGATCACAGGTGCAGAATACTGCATCCGGCTTTCTATATGGGTTCCAAGGATATACTCAGGGCATTAGGCTTGTATAGCGAGCACAGTTACCTGTTGAACCATCTCTTTGACCTTGTCTTTGGTTACTCTTCAGATAAGGTCTTACTATGTAGCCCAGGCTGTCCTTGAACTCATAAACCTCTTCCCTCAGCTTCTCGGGTGCCTGATTTATAAGCATGCTCTAGCATATTGGCCAAAAATTAACAATGATGCCCTACTGTGTTAACTATGAATTGGAAATATAACTTTCATTCAGATTTATTATTTTATATTTTAAAGTGGATGCTTCTCAGTATCTTGTTCTGTGCTGTTTTGTTTTTGGTTTTTTTCCCTCCATCTTTGTGATATGCAAGATCTATCCCAGGGCTTTGTGTTTACCAATCTAAAGAGGCCCCCATTATCCTCATTCTCTTAAGGCTAGCCTGGGATGCATAGTGAGCATGAAGCCTGCCTGGACTCCCAACTGGCCAAAAATAGCACAATTAAAATTTAAGCTTCAAGGCTAATGACTGATTTGATGAAACCTCTCAATTAAATTTAAATACATATGTGCAAAGTTATACATATGATTTCTTACATACATGTATTTGTTTATTATTGTTGGTTTCTTTTAAATTGGTCTTCTTTAGAAGATGCTAGGCAACTAATTCATTGGCTTGAAAAACTAATAATTGGAGATAGTCTGTGGCTATCCCTTCTTTTTGTATGAACAGCACTTTGGCTGCCTAAATGGTAAATGAGTGGAAGCATCGTTATAAAGACAGAATCGAAGTTAAAAGGGATGATGGTTGTGTCATTGAACCTTAGCAGCTGTTCATGTCACAAGAAGACAATCAAGTATGTCTGTCAGGCAGGTGTTGAGGGTGAAGAAAAATGCCCTCACTTTGACTTCTTCAAGGGATCAAAGTTGACCTGGGAATTCAGTTGCCAATACAAGGGAAGTAAGGGGACAGAGAAATGTTTTGAACCACACCCATAGGTGTGTTTGTGCAGTGTGCAAGCATCTTCAGGTCAGAGGGTCTGGGTTCTTCAGTAGACCTGATGAGAGGAGGAGCCTGGAGCTTAAAATAGATGTAAATGTAAAAGGTAATAGCAAATGGTTAAACTCTAGTCAAAGGATACACTGTTGGGTGTTTTTATCCCAAGTAAGGGCATCTGTATATGGATGTAAAAAGCCCCCTGGGTGTTTTTGTTTGTTTGTTTGTTTGTTTGTTTTTGCTCTGGGGTCAGGGTTTCATGTAGCTTAGGCTAACATTGAACTTGAGCCAAGAATGACCTTGAATTATTGATCTTTTTGTTTCCATTTTCCAAGGGTTGACATTATGGGGATGTGCCCCCCACCCATGGTTTATGTAGTGTTGGGGACTAAACCTGAGGTCTCAGGGGTACTAGCGAGCATTCTACCACCCCCAAACCCTATTATCTGGAACAGGAACTGGTGATGACACTATAAACTGTGAATTATTTCTGTTTTCAATGTGTGTTTGCTCTTGTTCTTGTTACACTTGGGTGACAACAAAGAAACCAACAGTCTCTTCAGGACTCAGAAAAGAGTTGTTTTGGGGAGAGATGGGTTGTCATTGGGACAAACAAGGGAGAAGCTTCTGGATGTGGGTTGGGTAGCAGTGTTCTGTTTCTTGGCTCCGGGGTGGTTACAAAAGTGTTATCTTATAAAGACTCATTAGATTGTACTTTTGTGTGTACTGTTATATCTGCTTTATTATCATTATTTTTTTTTGATTTTTTTTAATTTTATTTTATTTTATTAGTTCTAGTTAGGGAACAAGCTTATTTCAAGTCCCTTCTCCCTCTCCCTCCCCTCACCCCCAAACTTTCTCCCCCACCCCCAGCCCACCCCCCCAACCCCATCCACCCACTACTCCCCAGGCAGGGTAGGGCCCTCAACGGGAGCTCAGCAAAGTCCACCAAGTCTTCCTATGCTGATCCTGGGCCCTTCCCCATGTGTCCAGGGCCAGAGTGTAACCCTTCATATGGGATGGGCTCTCAAAGTCCCTTCTTGCACCAGGGAAAAATACTAATCCACTACCAGAGGCTCCCTGGAGTGCAGAGGCCTCCTTATTGACATCCATGTTCTGGGGTCTGGATCAGTCTTGTACAGGCCTCCTGGACAGCATCTGGGGTCGATGTGCTCTCCCTTGTTCAGGCCAACAGTTCCTGTGGGTTTCTCCATCCTAGTACAGACCCCTTCGTTCTTCATTCCTCCCTCTCTTCAACTAAATTCCCGATTTCGGCTCATTGTATATCTGTGGATGTCTGTCTCTGTTTCCATCAGCCACTGGGTGAGGGCTCTAGGATGGCATAAAGAGAAGTCATCAATCTCATTTTAGGGGGAGGGTTTTTAGGTTATCCTCTCCACCATTGCCTGGATTGTCAGATCGTGTCATCCTTGTAGGTCTCTGGAGATCTCCCTGGTTCCTGATCCCTTCTGGGCCTACAGTGGCTCCCTCTGATATCGTATCTCTCATCTTGCTCTCTTTCCTCTATTCTTCCCCCAACTCAATGTTTCTGCCCCTCCATTTCCTCTCCTCTTCTCCTCTTCTCTTGCTCTTATTGTAGCAGCTCCTTCCCCCCCCACCCTCATGCCCCCAATTAGTTCGGGAGTTCATGCCACTTCCATTCCTGGGGACCATTTAACCCTTAGAGTCCTTCATGTTTCCTAGTTTCTTTGGTGAAGAGCATTATATACTGGTAGTCTTTTGTTCTATGTCTAAAATTCATATATCAGTGAGTACATACCTTGCTTGTCTTTTTGTGACTGGGTTACCTCACTCAGGATGGTTTCCTCTAGTTCCATCCATTTGCCTGCGAATTTCAAGATTCCATTGCTTTTTTCTGCTGAGTAGTACTCCATTGTATAAATGTACCACATTTTCTCAATCCATTCTTCATAGAGGGGCATCTAGGTTGTTTCCAGGTTCTGGCTATTACAAACAATGCTGCTATGAACATGGTTGAACATATGTCCTTGTTGTAAGTACATGCCCTATTTGGGTATATACCCAAGAGAGGAATGGCTGGATCTTGAGGTAGACTGATTCCCATTTTTCTGAGCAACCGCCATACTGATTTCCAGAGTGGTCTTACAAGATCGCACTCCCACCAGCAATGGAGGAGTGTTCCTTTTTCTCCACATCCTCTCCAGCATAGATTGTCATTGGTGTTTTTTATTTTAGCCATTCTGACAGGTGTGAGATGGTATCTCAGAGTTGTTTTGAGTTGCATTTCTCTGATGGCCAATGATTTTGAGCACTTTTTTAAGTGTCTTTCAGCCATTTCAGATTCCTCTGTTGAGAATTCCCTATTTAGTTCTGCACCCCACTTTTTAATTTCGTTGTTTGGTGTTTTGGTGGCTAGCTTCTTGAGCTCCTTATATATTTTGGAAATCAGTCCTCTGTCAGATGTGGGATCGGTGAAGATCTTTTCCCATTCTGTGGGTGGTCGTTTTATCCTACTGACTGTTTCCTTTGCCTTGCAGAAGCTTCTCAGTTTCAGGAGGTCCCATTTATTAATTGCAGACCTCAATGTCTGTGCTTCTGGCGTAATGTTCAGGAAGTGGTCTCCTGTGCCAATTTGTTCAAGGGTAGTTCCCACTTTCTCTTCTAGAAGATTCAGTGTGACTGGATTTATGCTGAGATCTTTGATCCATTTGCACTTAAGTTTTGTGCATGGTGACAGGTATGGATCTATCTGTAATTTTCTGCATGTCCGAATCCAATTGTACCAGCACCATTTGTTGAAGATGCTGTCTTTTTTCCATTGTATAGATTTAGCACCTTTGTCAAAAATAAGGTATCCATAGGTGCGTGGGTCGATATCAGGGTTTTCAATTCGATTCCATTGGTCTATCAGTCTATTTTTGTGCCAATACCAAGCTGTTTTCAGAACTATGGCTCTATAGTAGAGCTTGAAGTCGGGGATGGTGATGCCTCCAGAAGATCCTTTATTGTAAAGAGTTGTTTTGGCTATCCTGGGCTTTTTATTTTTCCATATAAAGTTGAGTATTGTTCTTTCAATGTCTGTGAAAAACTGTGTTGGGATTTTGATGGGGATTGCATTGAATCTGTAGATTGCTTTTGGCAGGATTGCCATTTTTACTATGTTAATTCTACCTATCCATGAGCATGGGAGATCTTTCCATTTTCTGGTATCTTCTTTAATTTCTTTTTTTAAAGTCTCAAAGTTCTTATTGTACAGATCTTTTACTTTTTTGGTTAGTGTTACCCCAAGATATTTTATGTTGCTTGTGGATATTGTGAAAGGTGATGTTTCCCTGATTTCTTTCTCATTGGATTTATCATCTGTATATAGTAGGGCTACTGATTTTTTTGAGTTAATTTTGTATCCTGCTAACTTGCTGAAGGTGTTTATCAGCCGTAGGAGTTCCCTGGTAGAGTTTTTCGGGTCACTAATGTAGACTATCATGTCGTCTGCAAATAGTGAAAGTTTTACTTCATCCTTTCCAATTTGTATCCCTTTGATCCCCTTTTCTTGTCTTATTGCTATAGCCAGAACTTCAAGTACAATATTGAAGAGATATGGAGAGAGTGGACAGCCTTGTCTTGTTCCTGATTTTAGAGGAAACGCTTTGAGTTTCTCTCCATTTACTTTGATGTTGGCTATTGGTTTGGTATATATTGCCTTGATCATGTTTAGATATGTTCCTGTTATTCCTGTTCTCTCCAAGATCTTTATCATGAAGGGATGTTGGATTTTGTCAAAGGCTTTTTCAGCATCTAGTGAGATGATCATGTGGTTTTTCTTTTTCAGTTTGTTTATATAGTGGATTACATTGATGGATTTTCGTATGTTGAACCATCCTTGCATCCCTGGGATAAAGCCTACTTGATCATGGTGGATGATTTTTCTGATATGTTCTTGTATTCGGTTGGCCAATATTTTATTGAGTATTTTAGCATCGATGTTCATGAGGGATATCGGTCTGTAGTTCTCTTTCTTAGTCATATCTTTGTGAGGCTTGGGTATCAAAGTGATTGTAGCCTCATAGAAAGAGTTTGGCAATATCCCATCTGCTTCTATTGTGTGGAACAGTTTGAGGAGTACTGGAATTAGCTCTTGTTTGAATTTCTGGTAGAATTCTGCAGTAAAGCCATCTGGCCCTGGGCTTTTTTTGGTTGGGAGGCTTTTGATTACTGCTTCTATCTCATTAGGGGTTATAGTTCGATTTAAACTGTTTATCTGATCTTGATTTAATTTTGGTAAGTGATATTTATCCAGAAAGTTGTCCATTTCCTTTAGGTTTTCCAATTTTGTGGAATACAGGTTTTCAAAGTATGACCTAAAGATTCTCTGGATTTCCTCGTGTCCGTTGTTATGTCTCCCTTTTCATTTCTGATTTTGTTAATTAGCATGCTCTCTCTCTGCCTTTTGGTTAGTTTGGCTAGAGGCTTGTCTATCTTGTTGATCTTCTCAAAGAACCAACTCTTTGTTTCATTGATTCTTTGTACTGTTTTCCTAGTTTCTACTTTGTTGATTTCGGCTCTCAGGTTGATTATTTCCTGGCGTCTACTCCTCCTTGGTGTGTTTGCTTCCTCTTGCTCTAAAGCTTTCAGTTGTTCTGTCAATTCTCTAATGTGACTTTCCTCCAGTTTCTTCATGTGAGCACTTAGTGCTATGAACTTCCCTCTTAGCACTGCTTTCAGGGTGTCCCATAAGTTCGGGTATGTTGTGTCTACATTCTCATTAAATTCTAGAAAGTCTTTGATTTCTTTTTTTATTTCTTCCTCAACCCAGGAATGGTGCAATTGGGAGTTATTCATTTTCCACGTAAATGTAGGTTTTCTGCAATTCGTATTGCTGTTGAATTCTAGCTTTAATGCATGGTGGTCTGATAAGATACAGGGGGTTATTTCAATACTTTTGTACCTGTGGAGGTTTGCTTTGCTGCCAACTATGTGGTCAATTTTTGAGAAGGTTCCATGTGGCGCTGAGAAGAAGGTATATTCTTTTGTGTTTGGATGGAATGTTCTATAGATATCTGTTAAACCCAGTTGTGTCATAACTTCTTTCAGATCCTTTGTTTCTTTGTTAAGTTTCTGTCTAGTAGTTCTGTCCAGTGGTATAAGGGGGGTGTTGAAGTCTCCTACTATAAGTGTGTGTGGTTTTATGTGTGGTTTGAGCTTTAGTAATGTTTCTTTTACAAAAGTGGATGCTTTCGTATTAGGGGCATAGATGTTCAGGATTGAGACTTCATCTTGATGGACTTTTCCTGTGATGAGTATGAAATGCCCTTCTTTATCTCTTTTGATTGCTTTCAGTTTAAAGTCTAATTTGTTAGATATTAGTATTGCTACCCCAGCTTGTTTCTTGAGCCCATTTGATTGGAAAATCTTTTCCCATCCTTTTACTCTGAGGTATCGCCTGTCTTTGAATTTGAGGTGTGTTTCTTGTAAACAGCAGAAGGATGGATTCTGTCTTCGTATCCATTCTGTTAGCCTATATCTTTTTATGGGTAAGTTAAGACCATTGACATTCAGGGATATTAACGTCCATTGTTCATTGGTTCTTCTTAGTTTTGGATTTATTGTTGGTGGTATCATTGCGTGTGGATTTTGCCCTTCTGTTTCTTTTTGTGTTTGGTGAAATTCGATTAACTACTGCCAGTGTTTTTGTGAGTGTAGTTATGTTCGTTGGGTTGGAGTTTTCCTTCCAGAGCCTTCTGTAGTGCTGGATTTGTTGATATGTATTGTTTAAATCTGTTTTTGTCGTGGAATATCTTGTTTTCTCCATCTATAGTGATTGAAAGTTTTGCTGGGTACAGTAGTCTGGGTTGACATCCATGCTCCCTTAGTGCTTGTAGGGTATCTATCCAAGACCTTCTGGCTTTCAGAGTTTCCATTGAGAAGTCGGGTGTGATTCTGATTGGTTTGCCTTTATATGTTACTTGGCCTTTTTCCTTTGCTGCTCTTAATATTTTCTCTTTATTCTGTAGATTTGGTGTTTTGATTATTATGTGTCGGGGCGACTTCTTTTTGTGGTCCAGTCTGTTTGGTGTCCTGTAAGCTTCTTGTACTTTCATAGGCATATCCTTCTGTAGGTTGGGGAAGTTTTCTTCTATGATTTTGTTGAATATGTTTTCTGTACCTTTGAGCAGTATTTCTTCACCTTCTTCTACACCTATTATTCTTAGGTTTGGCCTTTTTACGGTGTCCCATATTTCCTGGATATTTTGTGTTAGGGTTTTGTTGGACTTGAGGTTCTCTTTGGTGGATGAATGTATATCCTCTAGCGAGTCTTCAGTGGCTGAGATTCTCTCTTCCATCTCTTGAATCCTGTTGGATACACTTACATCTTTAGTTCCTGATCGTTTATCCAACCTTTCCATTTCCAACATGGTCTCATTCTGTGTTTTCTTTATTGTGTGTATTTCAGCTTTCATGTTTTGAACTATTTCAAGAGCTTCCTTCACTTGCTTGGATGTTTTTTCTTGGCTTTCTTTAGATTCTTTAAGAGATTTATTTATTTCTTGAATTTTTTGGTTTGTCTTTTCCTCCAATTCATTTAATTTTTTGTTTGCTTTCTCTTCTATTTCTTTAAGGGATTTTCTTGTTTCCTCTTTAAAGGTCTCTATCAACTTGCTGAGATAATTTTTGAGGTCCATCTCATCTTCATGCTCTGTGTTGGGCTTTTCAGCTCTTGCCGGAGTGGAGTCCCTAGGTTCTGGTGGTGTCATGTTGGTCTTTGTGTTGTTGAGTGAAATCTTATTCTGTCTTCTCCCCATATCCTTTTAGTGGGTGCGGGTGGGTTCTCTCTATCTCCTCTTGTGGCCCAGTGGTGTGTGGGGGCTAGGAATTCGATGTCCACAACTCTAGATGATCTCGACGCTCCTGGTGGTCTCCTCGCTAGTTCCTAGTTTCTCGGTCGTTCGGCGGAATGGAAGAGTGGGGTGCTACCAGATTTGGGGCACAGGGAGCTCCTCCCTGCCTGGGCTTGTCTGGCCCAAGCCGGCAGGCACAGGCGGGGGTGGTGGGATGGGGGTGGTGGGGTGTTCTGGTCTGGGGTCGGGAGCGGGCAGGAGCTCACTCACCTAGTTCCAGGTCAGTCTGCGGCGGCGGAATGTAAGAATGGGGTGCTAGCAGATTGGTGGGGCAGGGGGCTCCTCCCTGCCTGGGCGTGTCTGGCCCAAGCCGGCAGGCACAGGCGGGGGTTTATTATCATTATTATATTGAGTTTTGTTTAGTTAAAGATGTGTCTTAGGGTTTCTGTTGCTATGAAGAGACACTATGACCACGGCAACTCTTATAAAGAAAACATTTAATTGGGGTGACTCGCTTACAGTTTCAGAGGTTCACTCCATTATCATCATGTTGGGGAGCATGGCAGCATGCAGGCAGACATGGTGCTTGAGGAATAGCTGAGAGAATTATGTCTTGCAGGCAACAGGCTTTCTAGAGACCAGGCTGGCCTTGAACTCAGAGACCCCCCTTGCACCCAGTGCCTCCCAGTGTTGTGTGATTAAAGGTGAGTGCCACCACTACCAGACTTTGACTTTCTAACAGTAGCCAGAAGGAAACTACCTTTTGCAAAAATGGTTTCTAGCCTGTTCTGTTGAGTGACTGCAAACAAAGGCAAAGAAAAAGAAAAGAGACTATTAGATCATGCTCACACGTAAAAATTCTTTCTAGTGATTCTTGCCTTCAGGGAAGCGAATTCTTCAAAATGCTAACCACCCAAAGTCCTGAGGTGGGGGCAGGCGAACTCTCAGCTTGCCTTTGGTTCCCCAGTGTCATCCCGTTGCCTTCCTTTAGATGTTTAAGTTTTTCCTTTCTTTTTCTTTTCGTTTTTTAAAGGCAGGATTTCAAGTAGCCCAGGCTGACCTTGAGTTCACGAAATTGCCAAGGACGGTCTGGAACTCCTTATCCTCCTGCCTCTATCACCCCAGGGCTGGAATTGCAGACATGTGCACCACAGCTGGCCAAGATTCTATTTTCTATGGTACAGACCTACAGTTGTATATATGAGCACATATGTGCATATGTATACTTACTACGTTTGTGTATTCAGGTCGTTTTCACTTTCTGCATTCACAGTGGTTCTAGGTTTGTTTAAGGTGACTTAGTGCCCTTTGTCCTCTGGGAAGATTTCCCAAAGGCAGGCAGAGCCAAGGCTGTGTACCTTTGTCTTTGTAGTTCTCCTTTTTGATGTCATCTGCTTTCTCACCATCTGCTCTTTGGTGTAGGCAGTAATGGTGGTGGAAATCTGGGGATCTGGCTCCTCAGCCATAGCTAGTGGAGGTAGCAAGTTTATAGGATCATGACAACAGTTAACACTGACTCTCAAGCTGTGTGTTTCAGCAAAATAATCTTTAACAGAAAGGGGCTACTAAAACAGTGATTATGAGCTAGACATGGTGGCACATGCCTATAATCCCAGCTATGGTGATGTTGAAACAGAGAGCCCAGAAGTTTTAGAGCCATCTGAACAACACAGCGAGACCCTAAAAGACAAACAGAAGTAAAAAGGCTGGGAATATAGCTCAGTGGGTACTGTACAAGCATGAGGACCTGCGTTCTACTCAGAACCCAAGACTGTCAAAAGCCAAGAGTGGTGACATGTACTTGTGATCTCAGCGCTGGGGTGATGGGGACAGGTGAATCCCTACGGCTCACTGTCCATAAAGCCTAGCTTAGTCAGCAAATCCCAGGCCAAATAAGGAACACTGTTTCAATACAAGGTGGCTGGCACCTAAGAAACAACACCTGAGGTTTAGCTCTGGCCTCCATACACGTGAACACTAACATATACATGTACACCCACACATATGAGCACACACATACACAAAATAAATACATAGCAGTAATAATAAAAAGTAGATATATTCCCCCAAGACTAGCTTGCTCAGCTTTTCGAGAACTCTAAAATCCATGCAGGGCATGCTGGGTGTGGTGGCCCACAACTTTAATCCCCAAACTCAGGCACACCTCTGTGTGCTGGAGACCAGCCTGGCCTACAGAGTGAATTCCAGGTCACCAAGGACTACATACTGAGACCCTGTCTTGATTAATAAATTAATTAATTAACTAAAAATTCTTGTCTTAAATTTATTTTCAGTAGATAGTAAGAACGTTTGTCTAAAAAAAAGAAATTACAATACACGTTGCTACAGGAGTCTGTTACTTATAGATAGGTACATATATATGCAAGCACCTTGCAAATGAGAAAGACAATGAAGAAGTCATAGGGTTGCCCCCAGAGACTTCCACGCCATCCATGCCACTGTTGGTACTCTCAAGGGTAACCTGGCCTCCTGAGGCTAACCTGGCACAACAGTGTTTGCTGAAGGAGTGGGCTTAATTTATTCTTTTTTATTCACCATTCCCAAGTCCCTAATACTTAGATATTGGATTATCTCTAAAGATAAGGAAACATTATATGAGTATAAACAACAGGATTATAGCAAATCCTACAGCATTTTGAACCAGGATTAGTGTGGTCAAAATATAGTTCCTTAATCCAGGACTCATGTAAGTAATTGCTCCCCCCTCTCATCCCCCTACTCCCCGTGAATTAGCTGAGTAATCCGATTACAGATGGGAAGATGAAAGTTTCCAGAAAATGAACCAGGAGTATTTCTCACATTAGAAACTCACAAACACTTTAGTCTTTCCTAGATAATGTCTGTGCTGATCCATTCTTAATACCCAAAGAATAGCTGCCGTGGGGTAACTGCTCTGGGGTGGATCGGAGTGTCTTGGAAGGGTTATGAATTAGTGGGTTTCCTGTCAGGTGATCGTTTTATTTGTGCCAACAGAAAGGGCATTGGGGAACAGATGGCTGTCATTCGGCACAGAATGCTGCAGATGACAGTGCTGTTCCCACGTTGAGCTCAGAGGAAGCTCAAACCAATTCATCTGTGGGCAGTTGCCCAGTAACTGCCCAAGCCTTCCCACACAGCCTGTCCTGAACTTTATGCTTTGGTGTCTTTAGGGAAAAGAAACTGGTTCCCTGAGTGGGAGACTTGAGATGATCCAGCATCCTAAAGATTAACAGGAAAATACTCCAGCTGCAAAGGTGATGGTGGAGTGTATTTTCCATCTGAAAAATATCAGAGAAAATACTGAAATTGCTTAAATTTCTGCCTTATTTGCACAAATGAACAGCTGGTATGCAGCAATTTGGGTTGAACGTTAGGCCAGATAAATAGTCGTGTGTGTGTGTGTGTGTGTGTGTGTGTGTGTGTGTGTGTGTGTGTGTGTGTTTGTATGTGTTTGTAGGTACACTCACCCATGCATGCTCATGTGATGGCCAGTGTTCAACACTGCTGGCTTCCTCTGTCATTCTCCACCTTATTTTTCAAGGCAGGCTCTCCCACTAAACCTGGAGCACATTGTTTTGGCTGGACTGGCTAGCTAGCAAGTACCAGGGCTTTACATAGGGATTGAACTGTGATGCTGTGTTTGCTCAGCAAGTATTTACCCATCTTGCCAACCCCAGTGTTAAGTAGACTGTTTTGGTGCACATTTAGGTAGTTGAATATTTCTGACCCTTAAAGATGCAGTAGCTTCCAACGCTCAGGGGACAATTCTATATTGTTCCTGACCTGTGAATCCAAACTATAATTTCATCATGCAACATAGTTGAAATGGTCAGCTTGTTTCTCCTATGTTTTCACAGCCCACAAACTAGAGAACTTATCCTATTTGTCTAACAAGTGGATGGAACTCAGATTCTTTTTTTCCCCTTACTATGAAGTCAAGGATGGTCTTGAACCCCTGATGCTACTCTTTTCACCTATTATATGCTGGGACTATAGCCATGCACCATCATGTTTGGTTTATACAGTTGCTGGACGTTGACCCCAAGGTTTCATGTATGTTAGACAAGCAGTCTACCAACTGCTTACAGCCCCCAAGCCTGGAAGAAGTGGCAAGAGTTCCATGAAGTCTCCAATGCACATTGGTTGCTAAGTATTTGGGAAACTGTTCCTTTAACATGTGTGCATCATAACTGTATAAGTTAAAACAAACCACGAATACACTTCACTAATAGCTCTTTCAAAATTGGCCCCTATTTTATGTAGCTACATAGTCATTCACATACACACTCACTCAGCAAGTACTGAGCAGTCACTTAGAGTGGGCCAGGTTCTCATCTAGGCCTCTGAATGTAATAATGATCAAAAGAGAGACTGACCCTTGACTCTGGTGCTTCTGTGCTTGAGCCACATGTATCAAACGAGTCCGGGGATTACCACATGCATCAATGGAGACGCGGGATTACCAAATCCACCCTTTTTACTGTATCTAAGTACTTATGACCCTTAATTGTTCTTTGGCTTCTCTTCTGTCTGTCTAGTCACTTTGGTTCGGCACAATGACAAATTTCAGAACAGACTCTTCACTTTGTGTTCCCAAATCTCCTTTTGGCATGGCTCCCCAGAGAAGGAATAACCCAGGACCAGACTTTGTGGCTTGCAAGCCCACGAGCAGATGCTAGGCAGTGGCCCTGTGCTCCCTTCTGAGTTAGGCAGCCTACAGTGGCACAGGATTGGAGTGCTGCCATGCCCAGCTTTTGTTTGGCTCAATGGAAGCCACAAATAAGTAAGTAAAGTTCATCTCAGGACAACATTAAGACAGTGATAAAGATGACTGCTGCTTTAATTTCCTTTGTTGCCCTTTCTTCACTTAGCCAAAATGGTCTACCTTTTAAGATATTGCTTTAGTTATTAGGGGGTCCAAGAAAAGGGAACATTGCTCCTCCAACTTGTTCCTCCTGCTCCTATGAAAGGGAACCCTGCCTTAGCCGCCAGAGGCTTGAAGGCTCCCTATAAGATACCTGGAGGAGAAAGGATGCCTGGAGTTTCCTCATTGCGCCTTCCCGTTCATCCTCTGTGGATGAGCATCAAATGTTTGAGCAAATGAGGATGATAACCTCTTGTTATGGTCGTTTGCTGACATCAGCACACTTAACTTCAGCTAAATTGATCAATTCACCTAATTCAAGATTATTGTATCATCTATCATGCTAATGCTAATCCAAAATCTGTTGCACGGAGTAGATAACAATTCCAACCAGGCCATCAGAAGAGGGAAGGAGACAATGTAGTAACTCAGGGAAGTTACAATCTCCAAGAGGCTTGCATCTAACTTTTTAAAAAGATCCTGTGGGGAAAGGAGGATGCCCTGAGTGAAGGATGTCTTGAGTGAATGTGTGCTGTTGATGGGCATGCAGCTGTGGTCAAGGACCATAGCCTCTGACTCAAGGAAAATGGAAGGAACTGTGCTCCCATCCCCCAGGGTGAGGCTCAGAGCGATGTTGACAGTGTGTGTAGAAAATGCTCGGCATAGCTTTCTCATGGACAAGATCTAGGACTTGAGGACTTCTCCCCTTGGAGACTGCTCTTACCAAGGTTAGCTAAATTGTTTCCTTGATCCAGCTGTGTACCATAAACCCCACCTCCTCATTTATCTGCATGCAATAACCATCCTCTTTATACAACTGTAGGCAATTGCCCTGTGAGCCACCATGCCTGGATGGTTATAGGTGTGAGCCACCGTGCCTGGATGGTTACAGGTGTGTGTCACCATGACTGAAAAGTTACATGTTTGAGCCACCATGCCTGGTGCCTGGATTGTACAGTGCTGCAGACTGATATACAGGGCTTCATGTATATTAAGGAAGTAACTCTACCAAGTGACCAGCCCTGTAGCTAGTGTGCCCCTCTGGTGCCCAAACGTACTAGGGATTGAACCTAGAGCACCACATAGTCTTGTCAAGTGCAGTGAAGCCCCAACTCTCCAATACTAGTCACTTGTATAGTAGGAAAGAAAGTACACTCCAAGCCAGCTATGTAAAATGTCTCTGCCCAATAACTGTCTCTTATCTTTCAAATACTGGTGTCATTGTTGAAGGCTTGGCTCTCATCTGCTGACACTATTCTTGAGATTCTGGAAACTTCAGGGGTTGGGATCTAGCCAGAGGAAGTGTGTTGTTAGGGGCACATACTTAAAGGCTGCACCTTGTTCCAGCTCTCAGACCCTCCCAGACTTCCTGTCTACCCTGAGAGGAGAAGCTTCTGGCACATGCTTGATTGAGGTGCAGCTCCCACATAAATATATGAAGAAATACATTGTTATGAGTGTACTATGCCAGAAACATGAATGAACATGTAGGTGTCTTTCCACAATGTCAGAATTTATTGACTAACAGGATATACACAAGGTTCAGTGGTTTTAATGGCAGAAATTTGTCAAATAATCCTACCTACCCTGGACATCTGGCCATGGAAATGAAAGATCCTTTTATTCCAATCTTAAAAACAAACATCAACTCATATCACACATCACACAGTAAAACATGTCCAAACATCCATATGCATATATGGCTTCAAGAATGAATTATAGTAAAAGAGATTGGAACAGAGTTGAGAAGATTTCAAAGGGGCTGAGCAAGAAAATAAACTATTGCTGGAGCTGCTGTAGGTAGGGATTGAGAATAAGATGTAGAGTCAGTCCAACTGTGAAGAGAAAGCTGTACAGTGCAACTGTGGGAAGAAAGCTGTACAGTCCAACTGTGAAGAGAAAGCTATGGAGTCCAACTGTGAGAAGAAAGCTGTAGATTCCAACTCTGAAGAGAAAGCTGTAGAGTCCAACTGTGGGAATAAGCTGTAGTTTCCAACTGTGAAGAGAAAGCTGTAGAGTCCAACTGTGGGAAGAAAGCTGTGGAGTCCAACTGTGAAGAGAAAGCTGTAGAGTCCAACTGTGAGAAGAAAGCTGTAGAGTCCAACTGTGAAGAGAAAGCTGTGGAGTCCAACTGTGGGAAGAAAGCTGTAGAGTCCAACTGTGAAGAGAAAGCTGTAGAGTCCAACTGTGGGAAGAAAGCTGTAGAGTCCAACTGTGAAGAGAAAGCTGTAGAGTCCAACTGTGGGAAGAAAGCTGTAGAGTCCAACTGTGAAGAGAAAGCTGTAGAGCCCAACTGTGATAATAAGCTGTAGTTTCCAACTGTGAGAAGAAAGCTGTAGAGTCCAACTGTGAAGAGAAAGCTGTAGAGCCCAACTGTGATAATAAGCTGTAGTTTCCAACTGTGAGAAGAAAGCTGTAGAGTCCAACTGTGAGACTAAGCTGTAGTTTCCAACTGTGAAGAGAAAGGTGTAGAGTCCAACTGTGGGAAGAAAGCTGTAGAGTCCAACTGTGAAGAGAAAGCTGTAGAGTCCAACTGTGAGAATAAGCTGTAGTTTCCAACTGTGAGAAGAAAGCTGTAGAGTCCAACTGTGAGAATAAGCTGTAGTTTCCAACTGTGAGACGAAAGCTGTAGAGTCCAACTGTGAGAATAAGCTGTAGTTTCCAACTGTGAAGAGAAAGGTGTAGAGTCCAACTGTGAGAAGAAAGCTGTAGAGTCCAACTCTTGGGTGAAAGGATAAAACATGTTCAGAGACCTTGAAAGGATGGGTCCAGGCCCAGACAGGCAAATAGGGGAATGGGCAAGCCACTGGGCAGGCCACATCTACAGCAGTGGATCAAGCTGAGCTAAAGTTCCAGGGATGGTTGAGAATCTTCTGCTTGTGAGTCCTTCACACACACACACACACACACCCCAGACATCAAATGATAGGTTGGTGTAGGCTATACCATCACACTGTGACTTGGTTCTTTTCCCTACCATGTAGGTCACTAGGACTGAACTCAGGTTGTCAGGCTTGGTGACAGCACATTCCTCCCCGAGCCATCTCACTAGCTTTATGTTTTCCAACCATCCCACCCAAGAAGTACGTTTAGTGCTTTAGGGGCAGTACTGAGCTGTCTACAGTAAGTGTGTGCACACCAGTGAACCCCAGATACTCCTGTCATCTGTTTCTCTTAGTCTTAGCAACTTTCTCTGTCACTGTCATAATCTAAATGGGGCTTCCTGGGCTGAACCTGTGGTTTGATCAAAGCAGTCAAGAACCTTGCCTTGCTTTTTTTTTTTTTTTTTTTTTTGCTTTGGTACCAGTGACAGCAGCTTTCCTCTCTGATGGTGCTAACATGAAGGAGCTGGCTCAATTCCTTTTGCACCTCTTGGAGAATGGATTCTTCTTCATAAGGAGTCCTGACTGGGTCAAGTTCCTAGTTCTTTTGGACCCAGCCCTGTCCTTTCTGTGGTTTGGTAAGTCAGGCACTGGCCAAAGGTAGAACAAGTGATAAAACTAAGCAAGGCAGAGCTCAGCTTCTCCACCATACTGTGCTTTGCCTTCATGCTTTCCCCATGTAGCACCCAAAACTACCTACTTATTTGTGGTCAAGACCTGTCCTGGTGCTTGAGTTGGCTCTTGAGACTCTATTCCCCTAACTGGGATGCCTTGCACAGTCTTGATGTATTCTGAAGAGCTTAGTCCTGCCTCAACTTGATAGGCTATGCTTTGACTCCCATGGGAGGCCTGCCCCTTTCTGAACAAAGGAGGAGTGGATTGGGGAGAGTAGTTGGAAGGTTGGGGGAGGGAATGGGAGAAGAGGGGGGAAGGGAAACTAGCTGGTATATAAAATAAATGAAAATTTTTAACTAAAAAAAAAGAATACCCATTGTAAGCTTCCTGTTATAAGATGGCAATAAGGAGTTCTGCCTCTGATTTCCCTCCAAATATGCCCGAAACTAAAGCAAACAGCAAAAATACATAAAACTAGGAGACCATTGTGACTCAGAACCAAGATGGGGGAAGGCCACACCAAAGTACCTACCCAGAACCATATTAATCTGAGTTGTTGACTTGACTCCACTGAACTATGAAGGTCTAGGAATTAGTAGCATCATGTACTTGAAAGGAAGAGACCAGGAAAGGGCCAAAACTAGTGATAGTATACGAGCTTGCAGGAAGCAGACAAATCTTTAGTTTCCATGTGTTGTAATAAAAAAAGGGGGGGTAAGAGAAAAAGACACCATGTGACAGAGCTCACATGGAGGGTTTTTTTTTTTATTGGGAAAGGGAATGGGAAAAGTGGGGAGGAGAGGGGAGAGACCATCCTCTAGGGACAGGAGCAGTAGAAGAGAAACAAGAGGCAGGGGCAGGGAGGCAGAGGGACAGGCAGAGAAGCAGAGAGACAGAAAGGAACAGACAGAAAAAGTGAGACAGAGAAAGAGAAAAAGATGGGAAGTGGGCAGAGCCCTTTTAAAAGGGAACACAGTGAATGTGCACAGGTGGTGCTCTTAGTGGCTGCAGCTGAGGGCATATCCTGTCAGAACCCCAAGGGCAGGCCAGTACAGATGCCTGAATACTAATACCATCCATTCTACAAAGCAGGAAGATGAACATCTCTGAGAGCCTGGGCTGGAAAGACCACAGTAATCAGTGGGCAGGGAGGTGAGGTATCCTTTGGCTACAGCTTCAATGGCATCCCCCCCCCCATCCACTATTCCCAGGAGAGCCAGGAAAATCCTCTAGAGAAACTGAGAAGAGACTTCATAGTCAAAAACAAGCCAGCTACCAACTAATGGTACAGCAAATGCTGCCAGGAAGACAAGGCCATCCACACAGGAATAGCTTTCAAGTAATTACAAAAATATTACATGTATTTATTCATGTGTTCATAATGTCTAGAGGCCAAAAGACAAATGGTAAAGAGAGAGCTCTCTCCTGAACTCAGGGTTCTCAGATTGGAGGCAAGTGCCTTTACTCACCGAATCATTTTCTGGCTCTTAAATAGTTTTTTTTTTTTTTTAGTAATTTTTTTATTTAAATTAGAAACAAGCTTGTTTTACATGTTATTCCCAGTTCCTTCTCCCTCCCCTCCTCCCCTGCCCCCCACTGACCCTCTATCCCAGCTCCTTTCTGCTCCCCAGGGAGGGTAAGGCCTTCCATGGGGGATCTAAAAAGTCTGTCATATCATTTAGAGCAGGGCCTAGGACCTCCCCCGTGTGTCTAAGCTGAGAGAGTATCCCTCTATGTGGAGTGGGTTCCCAAAGTCCTTTCGTATACTCGGGATAAATACTGATCTAATACCAGAGGCCATAAATTAACCAGACCTCCAAACTGACATCCTCGTTCAGGGATCTGGAATCTTAAATAGTTTTGGTTTTTGTTTGTTTTTTGGTCTTTCAAGACAGGGTTTCTCTGTGGCTTTGGAGGCTGTCTTGGAACTAGCTCTTTCAGACCAGGCTGGTCTCAACTCACAGAGATCCGCTTGCCTCTGACTTCCAAGTGCTGGCACTAAAGGTGTGCACCACCTTCAAATTGTTATAAGCAAATGGTCAGAAGCCACTGATCATGTGATGAAATCCTCTGATTAAGTAGTTAGAAACCATCACCCCAACTCAGAAAATGGAAAATTTTACAAAAGAAAAAAAAAAAAAAAAAGAATTCCAAGGCCCCGAGGAGAAGGATCACACTGGACATAGAAGAAGCTAAAGGAGTTTATGTTTAATACAAACCACGTAGTATTGCCAGATGTATGCCAAAACAATTCTTTAGGTGTGCATTTATGACTTATTAATAGAATCATGTTAATCAATATTGAATTGTTTGGTTTAATAAAAAAATAACGATATAGCTGTGTCGGAAGGAGCTGGAGAAGAACAAAGATGTTAATAAACTCACACACAGAAAGAGGTAATAAAGGCAGCATTTGCCTTCACGGACAGAGAGACTCACAAACCCAGGAACTAACTTGCAAGAAAATACAAACAGCTTAGAAGGCTGAGAGTAACCGTTGTGGATAATAGGGTGTGGGTGGGGCCACGTTACAGGAAAGTACCCTTGTTTTTTTGTCATAGAAGCCTTTGGCATTCTTTGACCTTTTAAGTCATGTACATATATTGCTTTGATAAGTAAAATCAGTTAAAAGCTTCAGTCATATTGAAAGGGCACTAAATGATTAGCCTGGCCAGTTGCCAGTGTGCCTCGTTATAGCTCTGCCCTTGTGCTGGAGGCGGGGAGGTGTGATCAGAGCAGGGGTCAGAGGACAGGTTGTGAATGGTTGTGCCCATCCATAGCGCTTGGGCTTTGTGATGAGAGGAACACAGCCTTGGGGGCTGTTCAGCAGTGGAATAATAGGGTCAGACACGCTCTCTGAGCTTGCCTTTCCGCATCTGTGAACTGACCCAGCTGGCCACTCACACAAACATTTTATCAAGAAAACTTTGAAGTGTTTTGTTAGTCATTAAAGATAAAACCATTTATTCATTTTACAAGTGTTTAGGCTTATTATTTAATTACTATATATTATTTAGTTTACATATTGAAACTTTCCCCTTTTATTTTAATTTTATGTGTATGGGTTTGTGCCTGCATGTATGATTGCAGCACATGGGTGCAGTACTTATGGCTGCACCACATGTGTGCAGTGACTGAGGCCAGAAGGGGCAGTTGGATCCTCTGGAACTAGAGCTATGAATTGCCACATGGGTTCTGGGACTCAAATCCAGGTCCCCTGGTTCTCTCCCGTGCTTTTACTTATTTATTTGGGGGTTTACTGAGCCAGAGTTTCTCTGTGTAGCCTTGGCTCTCCTGGAACTCACTTTGTAGACCAGGCTGGTCTTGAACTCACAGAGATCCTCCTGCCTCTGCCTCCCGAGGGCTGGGATCAAAGGTGTGCACTCTCTCGTGAAATGAGCCCTCTGTTTATGCCCATCTTCCAGTAATCCATGATATTTTTACTCATTTGTAGGCATCTAAATACTTCATCTTAAATGCTCTCACATACATAACATTTATGAGAATTTAAAACATGTTCTACATTTTATTTGAAAAAGAACTCCATGAGTTTTTTATTTGACAAAAACTCCTTATGCTTTGGAATATCGTTTAGGGATTTTAATAAATGCATACTACTGTGTAGCCTATATTCCTATTAATATACACAATGTCATCATTAGTTCTATTATTCTGCCCCTTTTTAGCTTCTCTCACAACTGTTAAGTCCCAGTGTGTGGGTGGCTGAGTGCCAACATTGGAGCCACCATGCAAATGTGAGAAGGAGTGTACAAGTCATGTGGGGACACAGGAAACCTCCTTGGCAGGGTTCCAGGAAACCAGAGAGGACGGCAGTGTGATAGGACCGGCTACTGCTTTAAAACCTGGTGGTTGGTGGGGCATGGTGGTGACGGTTTTATCCAAGTACTCAAGTGATAGAGGCAGGTGATTCTCAAATTCCAAGTCAACATAGTGAGACATGTCTCAAAAGAAAACTAAGCTAACTAAACCCAACCTCACCTAACCTGACCAAAACCTAATCTAACCTGACCTAACCAACCCTAATCAAACCTAACCTAACTAAACCAAAACTAACCTAATCTAACCCAACCAAACTGAACCAAACCTAACTTAACCTAAACTAGCCAAAACCTAACCTAACTTACCAAACCTAACCTAACCTAACCAAACCAAAACCAACAACATAAACAAATAAAAGAACCAGCCCACACAATCTGATTAGCCAGCCAACCAAAGGAAAGCCATGCGGAAGGAACCTTTTCTATTGATGTTTAAATCCTTGCCACCTACCTCTGAGGATATAGCTGTGTTTCCAGCGTCCTGGGTTTTTGTGTTTGTTTTATAGAAGGTCTACAGGAGTGCATCACCAAACCTCTTTTTTGTAGTGTTGCTGGGGATCAAACCCAGGGCTTCTTAAAGCACATTGGGAAAGTCTTCCAATAATTGAACTACATCCCCATCTTTTTCTCCATAAAGACAGGGCTTCACCCTGTGGCCCCTGGCTAGCCCCAGACTCTCATAGCTCTTCCCTACATCAGCCTCCCAAGGGCTGGGATTGCAGGTATAAGCCATCATGCCTCCATCATTCTTTGCTTTAACTCTGCTAAATTTAATACGTCTGAAGTTTTTCTTTTAACAGCAGGCCAAGCTGACCTGCTTTTACTGTTCCACGGGGCTTAGATTCTATTAGTCAGATTGTGTATGGTGTGAGTCAGTAAATCTGAAGCAGGTAATATATATACTAGCGCCTCTCCCCTTCTACACACATGATAAGGTGAGTAATTGCCCTGCTGTGATCTGTGATGGGCATGGGGGAGGCAGCTGGCTAGCTTTAGTGCTGAACACACAAAGCTTTCTCAGTGTAAAGGTAAGTGTTGTGGATCTCAGTGTGTTTGAGGCCAGCCTGGTCTACAAAGTGAGTTCCAGGACAGCCAAGGCTACACATAGAAACCCTGTCTCAAAACAACAAACAAAAAAGAGTTCTAAGGACTTCTTGTTTATATCCTTCCTTAAACAGAGAATGAATACTCAGTAAAACAAAGAAACAAAAATCCCAAGTATTTAGTGGGCTAGAGAGGTGACTCAATGGTTAAGAGCACTGGCTTCTCTTCCAGAGGACCTGGATTTGATTCTCAACACCCACATGACTCCTCATTGCCATCTGTAACTCCAGTCTCGGGGGATTTAACAGGCTCTTCTGGCCTCCTCAGGCACCAGGCACACACACGATACATCGGCATAACTGCAGACAATATACCATATGTCTAAAAATTTTTAAAAGCTTTTAAATTAAAAGCAAACATTTTACCATATACTATATTTTGAGTATTTTCAGAGCATCCGCAAGAGCCCCTTTTGACTGAAGGCTTGGGCCCCCAGCGCGATGCTAATGGACACAGGGGAATTGTCAACATCTTGTGTGTGGCTCTTAGGGGAAAGGCGGCTTACCTTTCAAAGGGACTGTAGGATCTCAGGCTCCGCTTTCTGCTCCAGATGTAGCCCTACTGTACACCCTCCACCATTCGCTATTTGCACCATGAGGTCTTCAACAGGGCTCAGCAGGCAGTTTTCTCTGCTCCTGTGGCCCTGATGTCTCTGGACTCCTTGTGGGCCCAACTCCTTAGATGGATAGGTACCACGGAGGTACCCACAGGAAAGAACTACCAAAGGACAAAAATCCACCCCCGTTATGGAAGAAAAATACCAGGGAAGCTGACTCAGAAGACCCGTTTGCTGTCTGTTAACAGTGATGAGTGAAGAGATATTCAACAGGCTCTCCATCCTGACCTCTGCCACTCACTCACACCAGGGCATGAGCCCAGCTGTTCATCGGGTTTTAGGGAGTTTGCTCTGGCATTGGACATTTCCCCCATATTTCGGGCAATCCTACAAATATCTCAGCAACTTCCTTATCACACAGGCTAATGGAAAGGCAGTTGGGAATCAATCAGGTTAACTTTGCGATGAGTTGTTCTAGTTAGGGAGGCTGTCAATTCCACTGTGCTTATTTTCTTGGTTATGCAATGAAACTCTTGGCCTAAAGTTGTTTTTCTTTTTCTTTTTCTTTTTTTTTCTTCAGACTTCCTTACGTGATCCCTTTCAGTTTGAGAAGTGCCTTTGTGTATCTCCATTCACCCCATGAGGTTTTGTATAGACTGGTGTTTAAATAAGTTAGTGTTTCCTAATATAACTTAGATCATTTGGGTTGTGCTGGCTGGTTTTTCAAGGAAACAGCAAATCCCTCAAGTGGGCAATTCACATGTGATCAAGCATTGGAAGATTCTAATCGGTCTTAATAGGCCTGAGAGTCGAAGCAATTCTGTCTTTCTCTGCCCTGGATGGCAACCTCATTGATAGAGAGTAAATCTCTGGGAGCCCAGATATTTGCTGCTGCTGTTCTCTGCTGAGAAATGAGCATGTGAAAAAAAAAAAAATCACTTGATATAACGTGTCGTCCAAAGCTGCTCCCCTTCAGAGGCTATAACATCCCATGATTCACTCTGGCAAACCCCATTTTGGATGATGTGCAAAGGCAAGATTCCTTCTCTCCCGCATGTAGCCATGACTGAAAGGCAGAGAGCCTGTGATTTCACGGGGCAGGAACTGTCTCCCCAGCTCTCCCCGCTAGTTGACAATCATCCCAGGTGCTGAGTCTGGGCGAGGGGAACCCAGTTGTCTTCGACAAACCCTTTAATTTATGTCACCTGGCAAGTACTGAGAGAATAAAGTGAGTCACTCTCCTCCCATCATATTTTTGTTTTTCAGTTTGACACCGTCAGCAGGCTTTGTGAGATGGGTTCTCTCCATGTAGCCCGCCTGGTCTGGAGCTTGCTCTACCTGACTTGCCTGCTGCTTTCACAGCAGGTCTGCGCCTCCATGTCCAGTTTCAGGTTTGTCAACAGAAACAAATATTGCTGTTCTATGGAGACTCTTCCTTGTCTTTCTTTTTTTTTTCTTTCATTTTGTTCTTTCTTAGTGTGTGTGTGTGTGTGTGTGTGTGTGTGTGTGTGTGTGTGAGAGAGAGAGAGAGAGAGAGAGAGAGAGAGAGAGAGAGAATGGCACACACCTGAGAATAAATCTTAACACATACTCGTTCACTCATTCTGTGTTCCAAATGAGCTTTAAAAGCAACATTAAAGGGCCCCAAGATGGCTCAGTGGGAAAGGGGGCTTGTTGTCTGCTGCTGAGAAATGACCCTTGTCTGCATTTCCAGCTTGGTCAACTGCCCCTTGCCCAACTATCTGACAGCTTGAGTTAGATGCCTAGGACCCACATGGTGGAAGGAGAAAATTGATTTCCTCAAGCTGTTCTCTGACTTCCACATGCAGGACACACACACACACACACACACACACACACACACACACACACACACACACAATAAATGTAAAAAATAAACAATGATAAAAATGCAGCTCCTGGCTTAAAGTGTATTTAACAATCTATTTATTGAAAGAGTCTTGCTATTATAAAGCTTGTTGGCCTTGAGCTCCCAATGATACTTCTACTTCGGCGTCCCCAAATATTGGGGTTGCAGGCATGAGCCACACTGGCTCTGAAATCACCATGTAGCCCGTGTTAACTCTGAGTCCACTATCCTGCTTCCGATATCCATATCTGTTGATATGTCCTTCCTCCCCCACTCTTTTTTCCCATATAGTGTCTCATGTAGCCCAGGCTGGCCTCAAACTCACCATGTAGCAGAAGCTGGCCTTGCACTCCCAGTCACGTTGCCTCCACTTTGAAGAGTCTGTGATGCAGGAGCGCACCTGTAGCGTATACTTTTTTGATGGACCACTAGTTAGCACACGTAGCAAACTCTCGGTTTCTTCAAACATTTATTTTTTATTATGTATACTTATGTATATCTTTAGGAGGATTTATGTATACAAATGCAGCTGCCCAGGAGACCAGAGGCATCAGCCCCTCTGCAATTAGAGTTTGGGGTGGCTATGGGCCATCCAACATGGGTGCTGAGAACAGTACACAGTCCTAGTAGCTCAGCCAGCTTTCCAGCTGTCTTTCCATCAATTCTGAAGCCCCCTGGCACTCATTCTGTCGGCACTCAGTGCACAGAATAGATGCAGTTAGAGTAACGTTAGTGATTTGCAGCTCTTCTATTGAAAATGTATGATTGGTTGTATCAGTTGAGATTCAGTTGCATGGAGCAGCCACTGCCTCTTTTAGGAAGATCCTTTAGTGCAGGCACTTGGGCTCCCAAAGAACGATTGAGACTGGCAGGGTTAGGGGGAGGCAAGTAGGGTTGGGGGAGGATGGTGGGGGTGGGGAGGTTGACAGGGTTGGGTGAAGCTGGCAGGGGTGGGGAGGCTGGGCTTTGCAATAGTATCACAGACTGAACATTCTTGCCGATTAGAGTGCAGCCTGAGGAGGTGGGGGTTGGGTACCCTAGGATGAAGTTGCAGGAACCTCCACAGCCATGGCCCTGTCTATCTGCCACCACAGTGGAGAATGGGTGTCCTCTGCCTCCTCTGCTTTCCCAGTCTTTCATAAGGTGTCAAACGGTGTAACTGATTTCACATCTAGAATCAACTGTAAGGCAGTGTGAGAAATTTTAACAACTTTAAGGATAAGATTTAAAAAATAAAGCCAAGCATGGTGGCGGCACACACCTTTAATCGGGGAGGCAGAAGCAGGCGGATCTCTGTGAGTTGAAGGTCAGCCAGGCCCACTGAGTGAGGTCCAGGACACCCAGGGCTACATAGTGAGAAACTGTCTCAAAAACACAAAATAAATATGTAATAGTATAGATAAATATGAAATAAATGAATATAAAATACAAATAGTGTGTCCTGTCACAGAGACAAACACAAGATGTAATGATAACATGTAACAGGCTGATCAAAATGGGGCCGGTGTTCTCTCTTCTGTTATTATTTTCCAATTTTCTTGTGTTTAAATGCACCTAAAAATATATTGTCTTTTGAAAAATTGACTCTAGGTTTATTCATTTTATTTTATGTGTATGAAAGCTTTGCCTGTATGTATGTCTGTGCCTGGTGCTTGAAGAGGCTCGAATAGGGCATCAGAGTCTGTGGAATTGGAGTTGTAGACAGTAACGAGTAGCCATGTTACTGGGAACTATACCCCGTCCTCTGGGAGAGCAGCCAGTGCTCCTGACTGCTGAGCCATCTCTGCAACCCCAGATTTTACTGTCTTCACTCAGCTTAATGTTCTGAAGGGATCTCTCTTTTGCAGTATATTCCAGGATTTTCTTTTTTAAAGGAAGGGTAGCATTCTTTTGCATGTTTATGCCACATTTAAAGAACCCATCCATCTATCAGTGGTTATTACAGTGCATGCTCTTCCTACTGTGAACGGCACATTCTTTCCTTTCTTTCTTCCCTTTGATAGTGGTTGTCCTAATGTGTGCAGATGATGCAAAACTCTGCAGTTTTGACTCAGTTCCCTCTTGATTAGTGATTATGAGCATCTTTCATTATTTATTGCTCATTGTATATCCTACACACACACACACACACAAAGAGAGAGAGAGAGAGAGAGAGAGAGAGAGAGAGAGAGAGAGAGAGAGGACAACTTCTGGGAGTTGGTTCTCTATTTCCGTCCTGTTGAGGCAGGGTCTGTCTCTCTGTTCCCGCTGCGCTGTGCCTTCCACTGGTCTGAAATCTTCCAGCAATTCTCCGGTCTGCACATCCCATCTTACCACAGGCATGCTGGGACTAAAGATGTGTACCCCACATTAGGCTTGTTACATGGGTTCCAGGAATGGAACTTGTATGACTACACTTTAACCAGCTGAGCCAACTCCCGGGCCTTTCTTCATTTCTCATATGACTCTCTCAGTGGGCATTGAACTGACTTCCCGTCTTTACAGTCACAGTCCATGCTGCAGTGAAAGGTTTTCCATTTAGATAGCTTTGTCTGTGTACAGGTATGTTCCCAGAATGGAAACAGGGTTGCTCAGCTACTGGGCACATTGTTTGTCATTGTTAATAGAAAGTATGGGTTAAGCTAGGCATGGTGATGACATTCTTGCAATTCCAAGATTTGGGAGACAGAGGCAGAAGGATCAGAATTTCACAGTCATTCTTGGCTACAATGGAATTCAAAGCCAACAGGAAATACCATGTATCAAGAAACTTTTTTTTTTTAAAGTACTTATTTCTGCTAATACATGCAGAAGGAAAATTAAGAAATGAGGGAGTAGAGAGGTAGATCAGTGGTTAAAACAGTTGTTCTTCCATGAAGATCTGGGTTCAATTCCCAGCATCACATGGCAGCTTCTAGGGGATCTGACACCCTCTTCTCTTGCAGTTGGTATGTAAAATAAATTAAAAAGTTAAAATTTAAAAAATCCCCTTCTTTAGATCCATCTAGAGTTAAAGCCCATTCTATTAGTTAGAATCCTTCCTGGGTATCCTGCAGACTAAAAATTGATATATTAGAATAATCACAGTAGCACACCATAGGAAGCAAGAAGAAGGCAGGGGTGTTAGTATTCAGGCATCTATACTGGCCTGTCCTCAGGGTTCTGACAGGATACACCCTCAGCAGCAGCCACTAAGAGCACCGCCTGTGCACATTCACTGTGTTCCCTTTTAAAAGGGCCCTGCCCACCTCCCATCTTTCTTTCTCTCCCTCTCTCTGTCTGTTTTCTCTCTCTCTCTCTCTCTCTCTCTCTCTCTCTCTCTCTCTCTCTCTCTCTCTCTCTCTCTCCTCTTTCTTGCTGCTCTTGTTCCCAGAGGCCTGTCTCCTTCCTCCCCTTCCCCCAATTAAAAAAAAAAAAGCCCTCAGTTTGAACTCTGTCGAATGGCCTCTCTCTCTCTCTCTCTCTCTCTCTCTCTCTCTCTCTCTCTCCCTGCTTTTTTGAAATTACAACCAGGGGTACAGTTATTATCTATGACTACATGGGTCAGGGAGAAACACAGGAAGCTCTGTTTCTCAGAGCTCCTGTAACCTGTGAGGAACTGATGGCCGTATAACTTTGTTTCCTTCTGCTAGTTAGCTAGCACTCCACCATTCAGGGTTCACCTTGTCTGTTAATTCAATTAGACATTTTGGACTGCCAAGAAGAAAATTGAAAATCAACCTTCCCAAGTTTCTGCTACTTTGAAAATTCGGCTTTCTGTCTATTCCATCATTAGGTGTTAACTGATTCTCATGAAGAGAGAAAAAAAGGAGCTGGGTGCTGCACTTCCTGCAGAGGGGGGAACCCGATTTACTCACTAAGGGAAAGCAATACACCTTGAATCCAAGGCTGCTAGTGCTGGTGAATTATGTCATTTCTTGGTCATCACCTAGAGATGTTGCTGGACTTTCTCTTGTCTGGCCATGTCCTGACACCCTTCAGCTCCAAATAAACACACAAAGACTTATATTAATTATAAAACTGTTGGCCAATGGATAGGGCTTCTTATTGGCTAGCTCTGTTTTCATTATTAACCCATTTCTATTAATCTATGTATTTCCTCGTGGTCTTATCTTACCGGAGAAGGGTCCAGACCTTCTGCTCCTTCCTAGTCTATATAGCGTCTCCTCACAGTCTCTCTCTGCCTACCTTTCCCAGAATTCTCCTCATCTCCTAGGCCCGCATATCTTCCTGCCTCTCTTGGCCAAAGAGTATTTTATTCATCAACCAATAAGAGAAACATATATACAGAAGAACATCCCCCATCAATAGAGATGATTAGGAGATGTCAATAAGAAGCAAAACTTAGGTCATCTTACTATAAGCTGTTTTGCATGGGGAAGGAAGTCTGTTTCACTGCCCCCTCTCCTCTGTCAGCCTTGATATTTCCTTTCTCCAGTCTGTGCTGTATCTAGACCATGGTCCCTGATGCTATACAAACAGCTTGTAGTGTGTTGATTGATATGTCAAGGAATATTACATTTTGATAGGAGAGTCATCAAAACATACAGGATTTCTAGACTTGAAAAACTAGAATTTCACTGACTGTGGCATTACTCTTTCCAGCCCCACCCTGATTTTGAGTGGAAGGAAGGGTCTTCTAGTCCACACAATTCACCCGAGTAGTACGATAATAGACATTATAATTAGTGATGAAGGCAAGGAGATAGCCACACCTTCTGGTACTGAGCCCACATGCAGCTCCTGCAGTCCCAGAACACAGTAACTTGTCCTTCTATTATTTTCAAGAAGGCAATAGCTAATGGCTAGGACACAAATTTCTATTCTGGAGGTCCAGCTTGTATCTCTGACTCTAATCATCTACCATATTTCATACCTAGTCACAAGGAGAACTGGCTTGGGGAACTGGGGTGGTTTCCTCCAGGTCTGTTTCATCTGCCAATTTAAAAACAGTTCTTGGTACCATTTTTACACTGGGAAGTTCTTCAGCACAGTTCAGGTATGATGAGGCACTAAACATTAGGGATGTTCCAGGGAGAAAGGGTAATTACGAAGGAAAGCCCTAGACTGCAGGGCCCGCAGAACAAAGTGAAGGAGAAGAGACAACTCTAGATTTATGGGAGGCATGTGCAGGAAGACGTTGATGTTCCTTGAGAAAATAAAACACCCACCCCATCTCAGCTTTGGAAAATCCAAGGAAGTTCTCAGGACAGTGTCTATCTATGTATGTCCAGGCAGTTATAGACTTTGGTCCAAGTACCTTCTTAAGTAAAATTTCTAAGTTGGGTGAAGTGGCTCATACCTTAATTCTAGGCCTGGAGAGGCAGAGCCAGGGGGATCACTACGTACTTGAGGCTAGCCTGATTGTGTATAGTGAGTCCTAGGCCAACTAAAGCAGTAGTTCTTAACTTGTGGGTCACAATCCCTTTGGGGGTGAATGGCCCTTTCACAGCGTCAAATATCAGCTATCCTGCATAACAGATATTTACATTACAACTCATAACAGTAGCAAAATTACAGTTATGAAGTAGGAATGAAAATAATTTTATGGTTGGGGGCTGCTACAAAGTGAGGAACTGTATTAAAGGGTTGTAGTGTTAGAACAGTTGAGAACCACTGAACTAGAGCTATGGTGTATGAATCTGTCTCAAAAGAGAGAGAGAAAAGAGACAGGGTAGGGGAAGGAGGGAAGGAAGAAAGGGAGGGAGAGAGGACAGAAGGAAGAAAGGAAGGTGGGAGGGATGGATGGAAGGGAGGACAGACAGAGGGGAGGAAGGAAGGAAGGAAGGAAGGAAGGAAGGAAGGAAGGAAGGAAGGAAGGAAGGAAGGGCGACATTCAGAGTTCACTAACTGATCTTTTGACTTCATGTGTCAAGAAGACATGTTAAATAACTGACACAGGATTTCCAGAGGGAACGGACAAAACCATTTTGGAGCAGTCTTTTCACAGAAATAAGTGACACACTGAGTGAAATAAAGTGTTTTGCTGATTTTATCAGGTCTCAAAGGCCTTTCCTTAGAAACGATTTATCAGCTTTAAACCTCAGCGCTGCTGTTGCTCCACCGGCAATGGTATTACACCACTGCGGGTGCGTTTGAAATTCCTACCAGCAGTCAGCTCAAAACACACGGTTTGAGTGCAAATTCTCACTGGAGACTTCGTGCCAGGGTTCTGTGTCCTGGTTCTAAGAGATCAACGCCAGCTCTGAAAGACCTGGTGGTGACAGTGAAATGCTCTCAGTAGGAAGGAAGCAAATGGCTTAGGTCAATTATTTGGATAGTCCATTAAATGACCAGTCAGAGGAAATTGTGGGGTGGGTCCGGAAAAAGGTTAGCTAAAAAGACATTCCAAGGAGATGTAAACAACCCAACTGGGGGGGGGGAGGGTGGTGGTGGGGGGAGTCTGGGCTGCCAGGAGCCGACACCGCCGATGAATATGAGAAAACAAACAGGGTGGGAATTTAAAGACCCCAGGAAATGCCCACTTTTGAAAACTGTGAGTTATCTGTGAGCTTTGAATCTGGCAAGGAAGGTGGGTTCCAGAGACACTGGAGACAGCTGTCTGGAGCTGACTGACCCTAAAGCCTGCATATACAAGGAAAACACATTAACGTTAGCCCAGCAGCATGATGGGATGGGAAACTGGCTCTAGTGTATGGGGAGTGGGCCAGTCAATACCCCATTATCTTCACCTGTCAATACCCCATTATCTTCACCTGACCAAAGGTTTTAAGCTTCAATTTTAAAGAGCACTGCTTTAGTTCAGCTTCAAGTTTTGCTTTTTTTTCCCCCCTTGTTTTTGTTTTTTTCCCCCTTGGCCCGGAATTCACTATGCAGATCAGGGTGGCCCTGAACTTGGGGTGGTTCTCTTGCCTCTGCCTTCTGAATGCTGGGATTACACACGTGACTCACTAGGCTTGCTTTAGGTTTCATTTGAGAAGGAGACGTCAGACCCTAAGACTGGAATCATGGGTCTGCAGACAGATTGACGCTTTGCTCCTGGTACACAGTACAGTGATGCTTCCCCACCGTCCTCATTCTGTTGCTATCACAGAATACCCCAGAGTGGGTAGCTGTACAGGGCAGAAGTGTATTTAGTCCAGGACTTGGGAGGCTGGGAAATGTGAGAGCATGACGTCCATGTCTGTCAAGGACGCGTTGGCAGAGGGGCAGCTGAGTGTGATAAGATACTGTGTAAGAATGGACCTTGACTGACTGATCCTATGGAGGATGAGGGACAAATATGCCATTCAGACCAAGTTTGTGTGGGAAGTTTTATTGGGGGAAGGAGGAGAGAGAGAGAGAGAGAGAGAGAGAGAGAGAGAGAGAGAGAGAGAGAGAGAGAGAGAGAGATGCTGCCTTTACAGAGGAACAGCAAGAGAGTGACAGTGGGTGGAGCTTGTCTCTTAAAGGGACCTTTTGTGCCACAGAGACAGGGTACTGTCTGCCATGTGCATAGGCTGACTCACTCTGCCAGGTCCCCAAGGGACAGGGCCAAGGTGTGCCTGGGTGCTAACAGTGAGTGTACTCCATACAGGACTGCTGTGAAATATTCCTTTACACTGTGTGAACATATGTCACTGTGATTGGTTTAATAAACAAGCTGACTGGCCAATAGCTGAACAAGATATAGTTAGGCAGGAAAGCCAAACTCAGACCGATGGGATGAAGAAGGGCAGAGGGCAGAGTCAGGGGAGTCATCAGCCAGACTGAAAACGAGTCGGACACACAAAATGAGATAGAGGTAAAGGCCGTGAGCCTTCGGGCCATACATAATAGAAATGGGTTAAGTTGTTAGAGTTAGTTAGTAATAAACCTAAGCATTGGCCAAGCGTTTATAATCATATAAGCCTCTGAGTGAGCATTTGAGAACGGTTTTGGGACAGGGAAACTATTGTTTACACAGGACCTAGGACCAAACTCACCATATTGGTTAGGAACTCACTTCCCCCGAACTGTTCATAAGTTTCATTAAAGGCCCAACTTTCAGGACAGTGCCAACGACAATTAGATCTCACCATGAGTTTTAAGGAGATGTTCAAGTCACAGCAGGTACACATTTCCCAAGACTGTGCAGTTTTCTTACCGACTGAGCCATCTCACCTGCCCATGGCTATGAACTTTTTATCAGTCCATTGGTTTTGCTCATAAATGTCTCTTTTCATGATAGATTAAAAGCCCTGTTGAAGGCAAGTCCCTGTCTACCCCCAGGCTACTTTATTCTCTCTCCTTTCTGTGGATGTCCACCGCAAATATTTCTCAACATGGCTTTGACATTGCTGGACTTAAAGGTACTGTATTTGTATCAGAAATTGCTGGAAGGCAGTCAGGGCCCAAATAGCAAAAACAAGCTGGTCCCTGAAGTTGTCACTTGGACATTGTCCTAACTATACTACAACTCTTGAACTATTTGAAAGGGATTATAAGGAAAATGCACAAGTCACCCAGTCCTCATGAGCATGTCAAGATACAAATAAAAGGATTTATTCTTTTTTGTTGTTATTGTTGTGGTTTTCCAGATAGTGTTTCTCTGTATTGCTTTGGAGCCTGTCCTGGAACTAGCTCTGTAGATCAGGCTGGCCTTGAACTCACAGAGATCCACCTGCCTATGCCTCCTGAGTGCTGGGATTAAAGGCATGCACTACCAATGCCCGGCAAAAGGATTTATTCTTACCACAGTACCACTGCTACTGACCACCACTAGTAGATGCTCCAGGCCCGGAAGCAGTTGTTCTGGGAGCTTGTGTTTTTGGAAAGCACCCTATTATTATCACAGTCTCTGGAACACCAAAGAAACAAACGTACTGTAAAAAAGGACCAAGAACAAGTGCAACTATTTCCTCTCCTAATTATTGGAATAATTTTCAACTTGGAAAATAGACTCAATGGATGCCAACAGGGAAAAACCACACCATGTTCTAAAACGGCAAAAAAATCAGATCAGGCACAAATGAGAAAGATCTGAATAGCTTCCAGGTTCTCTAGCTACGATCCCAAAGGAAGTTAGGGTTCTATGGAAGCCCCCAAACTATTCTATCAGGTAAACAAAAGTGGGTAGAATTAAATAGCAGTAAACGGAACTCAGGGCTCTGACTTACAGAAGTGATTTCAGAGCATATTTGATCTCTCTCATTGATACCCAGTGAACCTGCCTGTAGCCATCCACAACTACATAGTTAGTTCAAGGTCAGTCTAGGTTTGTGGCACTTTGAATGAGAATGAACCCCACTATCATATATTTGAATGCTTAGTCACCAGGGAGTGGAACTGTTTGAAACGATTAGAAGGATTAGGAGGTATCACCATGTTGGAGGAAGTGTGTCACTGGGGTTGGACTTTCAGGTTTCAAAAGTCCATGCCAGGCCCAGTCTCTCTGCTTGCTGCCTGTGAATCAGGATGTAGCTCTCCACTAGTTCTCCAGTGCTGACCATATTGCGCTCCAATCTCTGAAAATGTAAGCCAGCCTCCAGTTAAATGCTTTCCTTTATAAGAGTTGCCTTAGTTATGCTGTCTCTTCTGCTCCTTTTCATCTCCGCCTCTCTTTGACCACAGCTGCACACACAAGTTCCTCAGCATGGTCAGTCCTGTGCAAGGCCACTGTGCCCACACTCCTACACTGTGCTTTGCCCCAGGGCACCTAAGAACACAAGATAAGGTTGTACCTGCAGGGGTCCTTGGCATTCACGCAGACATCAAGCCTAACTTGGCACACACCTGCATATTCATTACAGATAAATCATATTTAGGTGGTGAATTTCAGTACACCTTCTGACCAGACTTTGTACAAATACTTAGATTGCTGGAGATCAGAAGATCAAGGATGTCCCCAATGTGCTGCCCTGCCACAGATCTAGGCCTTCTGTGTATGCATTTCCTACCCCTTCTGGAGTTCATTTTCCTACTCTTCTCTTCCAATATGACCCCTTAGCTACTTATTTTTTTCCATTGGTTTGTTTGCTTATAAGAATTCTTAGAGCCAGGCGTTGGTGGTTCACGCCTTTAATCCTAGCACTCAGGAGGCAGAGGCAGGCGGATCTCTGTGAGTTCAAGGCTAGCTTTGTCTACAGAGCGAGTTCCAGGACAGGATCCAAAACAATACAGAGAAACCCTGTCTCAGAAAAAAAAAAAAGAATTCTTAGATCTATGTGGAAGAAATAAAATAAAAAGTCATATAAGATGAGTATGATACTTTCTATTTATTCAAAATATGTCTTTGAGTTGATATGGCAGGTGGGCCTTGCTGAAAGCAGTAACAGGTTGGGCATAAGCAAATAGATTCGGGAGGTAAAGAATAGAGACCATTTGCACACCCATTGGCATTTGCTCCACAGGTGAATACACGTCAGTACTATGTAGTAATGATTTTCCATGATAAATACTTTTCTTCCAGATGTTGGGATTATATTTTAGTGATATTTAGTCCACACTGTGGTATATGCTGCCCCCTCCATAGCCCAGGTTCATCCTCATGCATCTCTAATGGAAGCCATCTTGAATTTGTTTAGTGTAGGCAGGTGAAAAATGCCAGGGTAGTCTAGTTCCAGCTATTAACTATAAGTGGAAATTTCTAGATGAGGACTAAGGAAAACTCTATAAAAGGAGTCAAACTAAATTGGCAGCTATATCTTAGCCTTTACCTCCTTTCTGTCTGAAATATTGGTGCAAAATTGCACACATCTACCTGACATCTTGTGGCCATGACATAGCCACAAGAAGAGGAAAATCTATGGCAGCCTTCCCTGAAGACACAGTGCTGCCAGGCCAGCCTTGAAGTGCCTGGGCTTCAGCTTGCCAATGCGACAAAACCAAAACTCTCATTCTTACTCTACTATTGCTGAGTGTTTCTAGTTTACATGCATTGACTTAAATCACAAAGACTGACAGAAAAATAGGACAGACAGGCTCTCTAAAGAATAACGTAATGATACTGGATGGAGGATAATCAAGGAGCATTGCAACCCAGAACAAGTGGAATGGAAACCATGGAAACCTTGAAAGGGGATGGGTACAGGAAAACTTATGGCAAAGTGAGGAGTATTGTGTAAGCTATTTCGAAATGATCATCCTTGGATGCAAGAATTAGCAAGCAAGATGGTGCCAGTCTGGGCTGAACAAAGACCTATTGGGCAGATGTCCTTGTAGAAGCATTCATTGTGATAATTCTCACTGTCAGCATATGTGCATGAAATTGCCCCTTCATAACCACTGAGCTCTGTTTGTTTTTCATTAGGGCTTGACACAGACAGCTCTGTGCGCCGTGTGTGTGTGTGTGTGTGTGTGTGTGTGTGTGTGTGTGTGTGTGTGTAAGACAGAAAGATGTATTTGTGATGTGCGTATGGTATGTGTGTTTGATGTGTTGCACACATGTGTGTATAGATGTGTGGACATGTATGTACCACAGCACACATGTAAAGGACACAGGACAGTTTCCGGTGTTAGTCTTCAACTCCCACCATTGTGTGAAGCAGTCTTTCTGAAGTTTGTCACTATGCTGTTAACCTACCCCAGGCTAGCTGGCCTGTGAGCTGCTGGTTTCTCCTGTCTTTGCCTCAAATCTCAAGATGGGAGCGCTATGATTACAGGTCCCAGCTACTGGGCTGGCTTTATGTCGGTCCTGGAGACTTGAATTCAGGACCTCACACTTGCAGCAGCACTGTATCCCTTGTCCATTTTGATTCTGACAACTTCCACATATGAAACAAACATTTCCTAATACAATTCCTTCAGTCCTATTAAGATTTTACAAGGATTTTCTTTCAGGGCCTGAGTTTGGATATTACTATACACTTAAAAAAAATCCAGGTATAGCCAAGCATGCCTATAATCCCAGCATTATAGGGGAGCAGAGACATCAGGACAGCTGGAGCTTGCTGGTCCAGGTTCAGTGAGAAACTCTGTCTCAACGAGATAGGCAAAGAATGACAGGGCAGGGCAATGATGTCTTCTGGCTCCCAGGGGTGTACACAGCTGCACATCCACATCCACGCACATACCACACTCTCATACACAAAATAAGTTATAGGGGAGGAGCTAGCTCAGTGCATAAAAACACTCACCAAGCCTGATGACCTGGGTTTGGTTCCTAGAACCCACATACTGGAAGGAGAGAACTGACTCCAGCAACTTGTCCTCTGATGTCCACGTGTGAAACACGGCACTCACAAACCCACCCGCACATCCACAATACATGAAACAAAAATAGAGAAGGTGACATCCACCTCTGTACCTTGTATTAAATGAATGCAGTAAGAAAAACAACTTACACTTTATTAGAAACAACCTGGTAGCTAAGGTTGTCCAGCTGAAGCAAATGTTGTTGATGAACTCATCAAATGTTTTTACCACTACCTAAAAACATGCCATCTGAAGCTTGTGTGCCTTAGCTAGCACTCCATACAGCAAGGAGATTGCTGTCTTCTTCACTATAATAGTGCCATCAACTAAACCGATGCCTGCCACATAACAGGGTATGCTAATGTTCAATCAGCCAATGGATGCAGCTCCCTGAATTTGCCTGATGGGTGAGGAGACCAAATCTGAGAGATGATAGTTTATCCAGCACCATTGCTCCATTAATTTATGACCTGTTAATTTTTTTTTCTTTTTAGCAAGTTCCTATTCAAATGTTGCAGAATGGTTATTAAGAGTCTTCAGAAGACTGGCCCCAAGGCCTTTGTTTTTTCTTAGGAGTCAATTGCAGACAAAAGGTTACTTACCAGCCTATTAGTTATTTTTCTCATTGCTTTTGGCAATCTACCTGTCAGAAGGCAACTGGAGAGATGGTTTCCTTTTGCTTACAGTTGGAAGGGATACAGTCTATCATGGAGGTTAGAGTGTGGCTTCAGGAGCCAGAGGCAACTGGTGTGCAGCTAGGGGAAGCAGAGTAAGCAGTGAGGTGGGTGGGGCTGTCAAACCTCAAGGCCCACCTCCAGTGGCTCACTTCCTCAATCCACCAGCTTCCAGAACAGCATCCCCAGCTGGGGACCATGTGCTCAAACACATGAGCCTGTGTCTATGGGGATATTTCACATCCAAACCACAGGAGAAGTAACATATCATATGGCATAGCATGTACTCCTTGGTACTAAAAATAAAACTCGATGAATAAAAATGTCACACTGGGAGCCTCGAAAGATGTGCTTGCTGCTCTTGCAGAGGAACCGAGGAACGAAGTTTAAGCTTCCAGCATCACAACTGTCTATGACTCCAGTTCCAGGAGACCTGGCTCCCTCTTCTGGATTCCTTGAGCATCAGGCACACAAGTGGCACACATACATACATGCAGGCAAAATATTCATGTGTAGAAAATAAAAAGTTTTTAAATATCTAAACAAAACAAAACAACAACAAACCTGGTCAAACTGGTGGTGTGTCGAATACCTGTAATCCCAGCACCTGGGAGGTTCAAGGATCACGAGCTTGAGGCTGGCTGCACAGCAAGACTGTCTCAAAAAGAAGCCAATGGTAGGGGAGTCACTCATATTCGACGTCTCAGAAAAGAGAACAAACAGAGATTAGAGTGTGATAAGGACATGTTATCCTAGGCACAGAAGATGTGATTATACTTAGTCTTCGCAATGATTCCATTCCACAGAGTCCAAAGCTGAGCACCAGTAGATGGGTTAATTTCAGGTTTCCCAGCTACCAGGTTCTGAGACTATGAATACTAATTCTATAGCCTGAACCCTCCTATGTAGTCTACTCGTTATTTGCAATAAAGCTGTTGATAAATACAAATGATTGTGTTGTCTAAAACTTGCATTTAAATGATATCAATCTTAGAAACATTGACATTTATACTGAATGAAGAATGTTCTTGCAGCCGTTAAAACAGATTCATATTTTTTTTAATTTTTAATCTTAATTTTTATTGATTCTTTGGGAATTTCACATTATGTGCCCCAATCCCACTCATTTCCCTGTCTCTCTCCATCTACCCTTCACTTTTGTAGTATTGCCCCTGCAAAGGAAAACTAAAAATAAATAGAATAAAATTAAATCGAAATTAAAAAAATGCAAATAAGAAATGTTAATTAAGATAAACAAAAAACAAAAAGCAAATAAACAAAAAAGCAGTCGGGGGCGTTGGTGACCTATGCCTTTAATCCCCAGCACTCGGGAGGCAGAGGCAGGCAGACTGTTGAAGGCCAGTCTGGTCTACAGAGTGAGTTCAGGACAACCTCCAAAGCAATACAGAGAAACCCTGTCTCAAGAAAACAAAACAACAACAACAAAAAGAAACACTTCACTCCTCTATCTTTCCTGCCTCTCTATTGCCTCTTCATTCCTCTCAGTGGCATTGGGAGATACGGTGTTATCATGTAGTATACCCTTTTGTCCAAACAGCTTTACTTGCAAATATTCATTATGTAGTGTGTTGTTGGTCAGGTTCAAGGCCTCTGGCTTCTTGTACACTATCAATACTGGACCCTCGCTGAATCTCCTCTATGATACCCTGCAGTTGCCTGAAGTCATGGAGATCCTGTGGCTATGGTTACGAAGGACCAGACCCTTCACACACTCCAGCAGGTCATAGAGGGGGTAGATGTTGGAGAGTGCCAACTCAGAGCCCTGGAAACATGCCTACGTGGTAGCTGAGTTGGTCAGTCCAGGCTGCTGGGACCATCCTCCTCAGGTGAGGGGCGGAGCCAGCTCTTCAGTGCTGGTAGTGAGGGGTGGGTCCAGCTTTCTCAAGTGTGGGAGGCTCTCCTATGTGAGGTGGGACCAATGCTGGGGGTGTATGGTTGGCTCACCGGTGAGGAGGCAACTGGATCTCGCTGGGCCAGTGACAGGTAGGACCAGCTCAGCATGGCCCTTGTAATTCAACAAGCAGTTCAATACATGGTTTGCAAGTCCCCTGTGGTAACACAGGTAACAGACATCAACACAGACCCCAGCCACATCAGGACCATGGATACAGACATGGCCAGCAGCAGCAGCTTGGGTCCAGTTGTCATCAGCATCCTGGGTGGCAGCGTAGACCTCTCAGATCAAATGGGCCCCCAACATTTTCCTTGCAGTTAGCTGCTCTTGGTTAGATCCTATTAAAAGTTAGAACATAATGCATTATAAGGCAAGTCATTTGAAAATTTCCACCAGGGCCAGCAAGATGGCTTAGTGGGTAAAGCTGCCTGCAGCCTTGAGAGAACTGACTTCCAAGAGTTATTTTCTGACCTCCACACATGTACTATGTATGGCACATGCATGTGCATACTATTGCTATTTTAAAAGAGAATATTTTCATTATTCACGCACCAAATCTACAACTTCTTGACCACTTGAGATATGTTCTGCACCCCTTTAGTGGTGGTTGAGAGGAAAAAGGAGATATATGAGCATAGAAAAACAGCAGTGTGTAAGTGGGATACTACATGGTCCCCAGATAGGCTCCATCCAGGATCGCTTATTATCCTGTGTATTGGTTGGTACTTCCCAAAATGCCCTCACTTTGAAATGATTATGTCAAAGCACCTCTGCATTTCTGTAGGCTGGGCTGCTGGTAGTTTGTCTTTTTCAAGGGAATCATGTGAATCATTAATATGTAAACCAGATAAGAGATAAAAGAGGCTGGGGCCTTGGTGGAAGGCAGGAAGCAGTCAACTGCATTCCAGCCTTTCTCTGAGAGGGGGCTGTGTAGAACCCTCTACAGAATTCATGAGTAAGATGGTCTCTCAGGTCCCCGAAATTCTAAAATTCTAGGAACCAATGGCTCTGTTGGGTATAATGCTGGTTATCTGATTGCCATGGAAGGCAGTCATCTCCAACAAGGGGGAAATAGCAGCAACTGTCTTTCTCTGGGAACATCTGGTCTGGAAATGAGAATATTTCAGTCTGGTCCCCACTCGGCCACTATTTAAGTCTATTGCCTTAGATGCCGTTTGCCCGTCTATGAAACACACATAAAACATTCCCTGCCTGCTTTATTTTTAAACATATTTGTTAGCAAGGTTTTAAATTCCTTTGACAAAAATAAAACTACCATACAATCTTAAAGTATTACCTTCAGGAAGATGTGTGGTAAGAGATGTGGAGATTAATTTTTCACTCTGAAGTTCTTGCTATATAGTTGCTACCTCTATTGGAAGTCTCAGTAGAACCTGAAGTGTGGAACATAAGCCCCATGAGTGCATGGGGATAGGGCAGGTGTCCATTTTCCTTTGTGCATTGCTGCAATTCTTTTCCAGGAGAAAGTAGGGAGCATTCTCTCTTTAAGACAAACAAACAAAAAGTTTTTGTTGTGTGTTTGCAGAGCTGATACTGGTCGGTTTTTATTTTTGTTTTTCATCAAAATTCTACATGATCCTTATTGCCACAAACAAACTAATAAAATTTTACCATTCAGGTCTGTAACAAATGGCAATTGTTGAAGATCTGACAAAATATTCTGTAGGTCTAAGACTCAGAGAGATGAAAAGGTGGGTGGGTGGGTGGTGAATACAGGGAGCATGAGAAAGAGGTCGACCAGTAGGCAAATATGAGACTCAGCCTACATGGTGACCGGGGCAAAGCCAGAGCCTATGGAGGAGCTTTCAGGAGGCACTAACCATGTATCTTAGTTAAGGTTTCTATTTCTGTGAAGGAACACCATGACCACAGCAACTCTTATAAAGGAAAACATTCAATTGGGCTGGCTTATAGTTTCAGATATTTGGTCCATTATCATCATGACAGGAAGCATGGTAGGATGCAAACAGACATGGCACTGGAGAAGGAGCTGAGAGTTCTACTTTGGGATCTGCAGGTGGCAGGAGACTGTGTCCACATTGCTTGAGCATTGAGATCTCAAAGCCCAGCCCACTTCCTCCAACAAGGCCACACCTCTCAATAGAGTCACTCCCTATGGGCCAAGCCTTCAAACATGTGAGTCTGTAGTGGCCATACCTATTCAAACCACCATCCTATTGTACTTCGAAAGCCATACTAACGTAGGTGCTAAGGGGAGTAGAGACCAAGAGATGGATAGGGCATGGTGTCTCAGCTTCAGTTTTAGCCATACCAGGTGTACCTCTAGTAGGGACTATCTCCTCTTCCCAATTTACAACAAAATAACTATACAGGCATTTAACAAGGGTAAAGAACATTGAAGTGGAATTGTAAGAATTACTAATTTTAGATAAATATTTCTTTCCTGTGAAAGTTATTAATTTCTAAGTTTCAGAAAATATTATGAAATACTAGGAATCAAGTTTTATGTTTAAAAATTTTAATCCCAGGGAGATTTAATTGTATCTGAGGATCCAATGAGAGAATTGTCTCATCTCTGCTGTTCATGCTTCTTCTCCCCTCTGCACTTTCTGCTACCCTACCCAGCACTATTCGTAAATCTGAATCCAATAATTTCCACATTCCAGTTCATCTGTGGCTCCCTCTTAACCAAGAGCAGAGAGAACCCCGCAGTGCAGCATGCAGAGTTCTGCAATCAGCCTTGATGTCTCTCCAATGTCTCTCCACTTGGGTATCAGAGCTATCAGAATTGGAAAGAACCTTAGAGATTACCTGGGAATCCACTTACCCTACAGATGAGGAAGCTGAGTCCCACAGAGGGAAAAAGCCTTACTGGGGTTGTGAGAAAGTCAGTTTGGATAATTCTGTGGGTACCAGCCATGTCAGGAGGAAGGCAAAGAGAGCTCCTGGTCTTGCATCTGGACTTAAGGGTGACAGCACAGTGCAGTGGTAGGCAGGAGCAGCATACATAGTCTCACTGACAGTTTTGGGAACACGGGGCCATAGGAAAACACTGAGAATGGGCTCTCCTCAGCTCCTATGCTGAGTGTAACGAATGCATTAAGATATCATTGCTATGCTTTTGGTTTCAGGTCCCCCCCCCCACACACACTGTATTAAATTGTTTGTTTGTCTGTTGCTTTGCAGACTGAGCTCCTAAAGGTGGCCACTATGCTTGGGAAAACACATCATTCAGTGATTGAAAGAAGAAACTCTAAAGAGGAGATAGACCCTGCTACTTGTATGAATAGAGTGGCTAAGGGTGAAATTGAGACCCGGGTCCTGTCCATCCTGGACCTCCCCCACCCCTAGTTTTGTGAAACACAGCGGCTAGTGTCCACTGGAAGCTTTCCACCTGCTTGCAGCTTTTCCAGGGTCTCCTCCTCCAATCCTCACATCAACTTTATAATTATTTTCACTTTATAGATGAGCACTTGGGGGGAACGAATGAACGTAGCACATATGGTCAGTAAGTAAGTGGCGGGCTGTAAAATGCTGCTCTCTGGCTTTAGACACTTTGGGGAATAGGGAAGAAGCCTAAGAGTTTAGCTACATCCTGTGCTGTCTTTATTTAGGAGCAGATGGCAGACAGTGCAGGCATCTTGTAGAATAATAGGACGGCTTGAAAATCTCATGTCTGAGCTCCCATTAGGATCAAAATTAATAACGAGTAGTCCATCTTGATTTTTTCTTTGTCTGTTTTGTATGAAGATGATTGGGGAGAAAGGCTTCTTCTGTTTGTTCACTTTGAGCCAGAGTGTCTAGGACACAACAGCATACTTGAGGAAGCATGCACTTTGACCAGAGCAAGTGCAAGCCCCACAGAGAACCTTCTCGGTGTGTCAAGAGCTCCCGGGATGCTCCTGGAGAGTTTTCCAGGACTAAAACCCAGAACCCACATAAGATCTAGCGAGAAAGAAAAGTGGAGAGGTCTTTCAGAACAGAAATGACTTGCTATAAAAAGAAATCAGCAATGATCACAGGATGGTATCATTTAACTGTCAATCTTTCAGAATAAGTAGTAACTATGCCCAGGGCATGCCAGTTGTGATCTGTGGCCTCAAAGTCAAACATCAAACATGACACTAGAAATATGTGCATGAGTGGAAAAGAAAAAACAAGAGTATAAGGCATGTCATGAGACAATGTGTCTATTGTCAGAGGAGACCAAAGATAGGTGGTGGTGGGGGGGAGACACACACACACAGGAAAGACAGACAGGCACACACACACAGAGGACAAATAGACAGACATACAGAGAAAGGAGACAGACACAGAGAAAGAGAGGAGAGACAGAAAGAGAGAGACAAAGGGAGATCAAAGAGACAGAGAGACAGACAGACCACCACAGAGAGAGGAAAGAGACAGAGAGCAAGAGAGAAGAGAGACAGACAGACACACAGACACACACACACACACACACACACACACACACACACAGAGAGAGAGAGAGAGAGAGAGAGAGAGAGAGAGAGAGAGAGAGAGAACACGATCACTGCTCTTTGGTCTTCCATTACGAAGGAGATGGATCCAAAGCACATGGTTAAGCTACTGTATGTAATACTGGGCAAGTGAAAGGGAGGAGATATTATTGCTCACTGGGAGCTTGTGAAATAAGAATTGAGCAGATCTCTCCACCTTCTACTGAGAGCTTTAGCAGGAAGTAAGAGTGGGGGCTGAGATGTGGCTTAGTGGAAGAACACTTGCCTAGCATAGAGGAAGCTCTAGGTTTGATCCTCAACTCACAAATTAAGGAAAGGAGAAAGGGAGAAAGGGAGGGGAGAAAGGGAGGGAGGGAGAGAAGGAGAGAGGGAGGGAAGGAGGACAATGAAAGGTTTTAGGCTTTGAGCACGGGTGAGGAACTCAATCTTACTATGTAGGTCACATTGTTTAAGATGCTTGAGGCAGGTGATGGAATAAAAAACTTTTCATTTTACCTTGTAAGATTACCAGCCAGATGCCGGGCAGTGGTGGCGCACACCTTTAGTCCCAGCACTCGGGAGACAGAGGCAGGCATATCTCTGTGAGTTCGAGACCAGCCTGGTCTACAAGAGCTAGTTCCAGGACAGCCTCCAAAGCCACAGAGAAACCTTGTCTTGAAAAACAAAAACAAAAAAACAACCAAATAAAGATTACTGGCTAGGTACTCTGTTTGACAGGACACATTAAAGTTGGAGTAATACATAGATTAGGATAGCTTCTACACAAGATGAAATGTAAATCTGTAAGGTGTTTCATTTTTTTCTTTATAAATTTCTGTGGAACAAATTTTTCCCATTAAAATTGGCATTATATTGGATGATACATTGAAAAAAATCAAAGTAATAAATTTCACTTTCAAAATCATGAAAGGGCAGAAGAGAGATGAGTTAAGATATTTTGTTAGACAAACTTAGCATTTCCACAGTGAATGAGTCTTGAGGACATTTTGAAATGTGTTAAATATTTAGGAAATTCTTTCTCCCCCCTCAAGCATGGGGGATTGAACCCAGGACCTCACATATGCTAGGCAGACATTCTACCACCAAGCCACACTCCCATCTTCCCTTCTCAAAATAAGAATTCTTAATTCTTTTTTTCTATTAAGCAGCATTTCTTCTGAAACAGAAAATGGCTTTTCTGCTGGCATTTGTCACTTTGATGACGTGTAGGGGACAACTACAAGGTTCACTTCCTCAGAAACAATGGGAAGTAGCTTTGAACACACAGAAAATTGAAGACTTTGAAAATGGGTCTTAAGATCCCCAAAGGGCAGGTGACTTTTGTTCCTCTTTTTAAAATAACTTCCCACTTCCCCCTTTAAAGAATAGGTTAGAATGTCATGTTGTGCTGATATGAGCAAGACACGTCACATTGAGAGACCTGACTCTCCTCTGAGGGGTTTCTACAGACCCAACATTTGCTAAGATTCCCTTTGGAAATCAAACAGCTCCCAGACCAGGGCTCAGGCTGAACCAGATCAGCCACTCCCGTGATGGGAGGATTGCCAAGATTGCTCATCTGATAGCTCCACAACAATGCTCGGAATGCCCTGTTCCCAAGCTGCCAATTCTCTGCTCTGGGCCATCGGAGCTGGGCGGAGGAGGCCTGCAGGACCGCTTCCTAGAACCAGAGATGCTAAATTGGAAACAAAGAGGTCCCATTGAGCAAGACTTGCTATTGTGGTGGAGATTCCTATAAGATAGGGAGTTTCAGAACCAATGTTCAGCTCTACCACACCTACCTAAGTGTGTGTTCCACGACTCCTAGTTGCACATAAGCCCACTCTGTGTTCCCCTCATTGGCTCTCATTTCTCACCCCAGTGAAAAGTTTGGAGCACAATCCATTAACAGACCTACTCTAGCAAAGGGTGGCCTAGGGCAGATCTCACCTATCATTAGATTGATAGCACATTTATTTAGGCTAACTTCAGCTATTGTCCTTTGACCTACTTGTCTCCCCATTTTCCCATCACAGAGTCCAAACCTGTATAAGCATAACACTATCCAAGCATTTCATGTTGTTTACCGCTTGAAACTAAACCAGTAGCAATATGAGACGACTTCTTTTTGTAATCTTGGGTCAGCTGTGCTCAATGACCAAGTAACTCTAGGTAGTCTTCCATCTACCTGGAGATGGGAACTTTGTAAACCATCTCATGTTGCAGACTTGATCTCTTCTGGTAAAATATTACCAACCTGGGAACCGGCTCTAGGATGCCAAGTGTACCAATGGGGAGGGGTTCCTGGAGAACAAAGGGGGGCTGCAGGTCCTAACAAACTGTACCTGCAGCCCAGCCCAGGCATCCTGAGATCATGGCCACAGACCATTGGTGGATGGAGGGATTTAAGTCTGGAATGTGACTCTGAAATGTTTCTTGTGAATTTTTAGACATCTTCACTCAGTGTAGCAGCCTACTATATACACTTTTCTCAAACATCTTTGTGAGATTATTATGTTGTACCAATATATAAAATTTCATTCAACAATCTGCTTGGATAAACATGCATGTTATTCCTAAAATCCCCTAACAGTAAAGAAAACAACAAGAAACCATGGACATATGCCATTCCTCCCAGAGTGATTATATCTGAGCAAATTCTTGGAATTGATATGCTAAATGCTGAACAACTTTTATCGATGTTGCCCAGTTGTCTTTGTAGAAGTCCTGTTAGTTTTCACTCTATCACAACTGCCATTTTCTCATAAACTTTAGTTGACAATATATTATTGGCATTTTTATCTATAGAGCGATAGCTAATGGCAGTTGTCCATTGCTGTTTAACTTTATGGTCTTTGGGGGCAATTGAGATGGCTCAGCAGGTAAGGGTGTACCTTAGTTGGCTGTTTCTGTTGCTGTGATTAGACATCACAACCAAAAGAAACTTGTGGGGAGAAAAGGGTTTGTCTCATTTTAAAGCTTATGGTCCATCATGTAGAGAAATTATGGCAGGAGCTCATGGCAGGAATCTGGAGACAGGAACTGAAACAGAGGCCACAGAGGAATTCTGCTGCCTGGCTTTGCTAGTACCATGGTGGAAGCTAGTGTCTATATGGCAGAAGGCTAGAACCAGCTCTCAGCAGTTGTTTTCTGAGCTTCACACAGATGTCATGGCACATACAGGCATGCATTTGCATGCACAATAGTAAATAAGTAGATAATTAAATGGCATTTAATATTGCTTTTACTGTCAAGAGGAAGATGAACAGCTGCTGGTGTAGGTTCTTCCTCCTCGTCGTCCTCCTCCTTTTCTTTTTAGCTCAGGGTATCATGGACTATGTGACAGCTTTGAACTTTCTTTGTGGCCAAGAATGACCTTGAAATCCCATTCTTCCCCTTCAGCTTCCAGGGTACAGGAATTACAGCCATTTGTATGTGCCCCCACTTCTGGCTGGAGATGAGCATATTTTAATACATGTCAATCTTTTATATTTTCATTTCGTGAAGTCTGTTCAACTTCATAGTGCCATTTTTCTATGTAACTTTTTAAGATGTATTTTTATTTTGTGTATATGAATGCTTTGCATGCATGTATGCATGTGTACCATGAGTAACCTGATACCCACACAGTGTAGAAGAGGATATTAGATCCCCTGCAACTGTAATCACAGATAACTGTGAACCTCTGTATAAATGCTGGAAATCGAACCTGGGTCTTCTGCAAGAGTAACGCATGTCTTTAATTGCTGAGCCATCTTTTTAGCCCCTCTGCTGATTTTTAAGATAATCTTTATTGGCGTTAGACATTCTTTGTATATTAGGGGAAACTGCTCCTTGTCCTGTCTTGTAAGTTACCAATATCTCTCTGCTTTGCCTTTTGATTTCCTGCTTGATGGCTTCTGCAGGGTAGCTTTGCATAAAAGTTCATTAATATTTTATTTAAGGATTTCTGGGTTTTGTGTTTCATTTTCACTTAGAGCATGAAAAGTCCCATAAATCCTTCTAGGACATTTGCAGATTTTTTTGAAGCTAGGTTTGACAAAGAAGAAATTGTAGAAATTGTTCCAGTATTAGGAGTCAGGGTAGCCAAGTAGCCTAGGGCACCAGATTCAGGAAATTATTACAATATAAGACATAAAATTTGCTGGTTCAGCCAGTGGTGGTGGCTCACACCTTTAATGTCAGCACTAGGGAAGCAAAGGCAGGTGGATCTCTGTGAGTTCGAGGCCAACCTAGTCTACAGAGTGAGCTCCAGGACAGGCTCCAAAGCTACACAGAGGACTCTGTCTTGGGAAAAAAAACCTTAGCTGATCCTGAGCATGAGTGTGGTAAAACTGGCCCTGCCCCTCTCTGGCTATGGCACTCAGAGAGTTGGTCCTGCTCCTAACCTGGCAGGGGGAGCTGGCACCAGTGGCATGGGTTCAGGAGAGTGGGCAGGCTGAAGAACTCCCCTACCATACAGGCCCAGATCCAGGGCTTTGAGTTAGCTTGCCCCAACATCTACCCTATTTATGAGCTGCTGGAGTGCATGAAGGGGCCAGTCCTACAGGAACCAAAGCTGCGGGATCTCTATGACTCAGGGGAACAGCAGGATATCTGAGAGGAGTCTCCATGAGGGTTCAGTATTGATGGTATAGCAGAAGCCAGAGGCCTCAAACCAGAGCAGTGACTTATTGCAATGAACATTTGCTAGTGTTTCTGGTTGGACAAAAGGATACTGTATGACACACCATAACACACTGCAGCTTCCACAGTGAGACTTTTTTTTTCTATATTCTTTTTTTGGGGGGGTATTACAAGAGTGGAGGGCAGCTCTGGAAGGACTAGTAAATGAATGGTGATGTTAGTGGCTAACTCTAATGAAGATTTATCATGAAAAGGAGCAAGCTGAGCATCATAAATTACAGAGTGTAAAATTTGAGGAGCTAAATCCTGCATGCAAGAATATAAACGGACTAAGAAATAGAATAAATGGAGTAGCGACCTCAGAGCAAGATCCCACCCTGCTAAGTTTCCAATATGTGAAAAGGAACTAAAGAAAAGCTTAGAGCTGGGTGTGGTGGGGCATACCTTTAATTTCAGCACTGAGAAGGCTGAGGCTGGCAGATCTCTGAGTTTGAGGCCAGAGTTGTCTAGAGATGCAGGTTGAAGACAGCCAAACTTTGGCAGTGAAGATCAAAAGTAGAAAGCTGATGAAGATGTAATTGAATGAGAGGACCATGCTCCAGCCCCAGTAAGCAGCAGAACTTGGCAGTTTCAGTCACGTCGTTCTGGCCTTAGAGTTAAGGATAGAAAAAACAGGTTATGGAATTTGCCTTGGTGTTAAGGATAGAAAAAACAGGTTATGGAATTTGCCTCAGTGCCTAAAGAAAACTGCTGATTGTGAGTTTGAGGCCAGCCTGGTCTACAGAGTGAGTTCCAGGACAGTCAGAGCTACACACGCACACACACACACACACACACACACAGAGAGAGAGAGAGAGAGAGAGAGAGAGAGAGAGAGAGAGAGAGAGAGAGAGAGAGAGAGAGAGAGAGAGAGAGAGAGAGAAAGAGAGAGAGAGAGAGAGGCAGAAAGAAAGAAAGATAGAAAGAAAGAAAGGAAGAAAGGAAGAAGAGAGAAAGGAAGGAAGAAAGAAAGAAGGAAAGAAAGAGAAAAAACTGCTGAGACCAAGCATGTGTCAGGGTATCCCTGAATGGAGGCCATTGGGTGAAACTGTGAAGTTGAAGCCTGAATTGTCTTGAAGAACTGAAGATGTTAAAGATGCCAGAGTCATGGGATACCTGCTGGGGAGAGATGCTAACAGGCAGTGGAACCAGCCCAAGAGAAAGAAGTGTGTTACAGTCAACAAAGCTGAACAGAGTCATGGATCTGAAAAGTGTTTCGACATTAAACATGAAGACTCAGAGTTTGGAATTTGCCCAGCTGGCTTTGGGTCTTGCTTTGGCCCAGTATTTCCTCAATATGCCCTGTAGGCATAAGTTTCCTGTCTCAAAGCTGCTCAGTCCCAAACACCCAGCAGCCACATTCCAAATTACCAAACAGAGGCTTAATATTACTTATAAATGCTCAGTCAATAGCTCAGGCTTATTATTAACTAGCTCTTACATTTTAAGTTAACACATATTCCTTATTTACACTCTGCCACATGGCAGTACCTTTTCTCAGTACAGCATGCCCATCTTGCTCTCTCCTCATCTGGCTAAAGACTCCTGACTCAACCCTTCTCCTTTCCATCATCTTCAGTTTGGTAGCCCCACCTATACTTTCTGCCTGGCTACTGGCCAATCAACATTTTAGAAAAACAATTTGAGTGACAAATCTTTACAGTGTACAAGAAGGTTATTCCACAGAAATGCCCCCTTCCCTACATTTTGGATTGGTAATGTATGTTCTGTGTCATTATATGTTGGAAGTATATGACCTGTTTGCTGTGGGATAATCCTTCCGAACACTGTGAATATGTGTTGTTCTCATTGCTTTTTCCTATAGAAAGGCAGAATAAAGCCAGGCAGGAAAGACAAATGGAGATACAAGGAGAAAGAAGGGCATAATCAGAGACAGAGAGAGATTCGAGCCAGCTGCCAGAGGAACAAGACCTAAAGGACAGGTAAAGCCACAAAGACACATGGCAAAATGTAGATTAATAGAAATAGGTTAAGTTGTCAGAGTTAGTTAGTAATAAGCCTGAGCTGTAAGCCAAACATTTTGTAATTAATATAAGCTTTAATGTGATTATTTGGGACTGGGTAGCTGGGACAAACTGGGTAGCTGGGACAAAAGAACAGCTCCAACTCCGTTTATATTTGTTTGTTTGTTTGTTTGTTTGTTTAATTTTGATTTTATAGGGAATTACAGTTAAGAATAGTATGAACTTCAGAAGGGACTTTGAACTTTGGACTTTTAAGCATTGTTGAGACTAGGACTTTTGAAGTTGGAATAAGTGCATTTTGCATTATGATATTGTTATAAGATTACAGGGGCCAGGGAGTGGAATGTGACAGTTTGAATGTAATTGACCCCCATAATCTCATAGGGAGTGGCACTATTAGGAGGTGTGGCTTTGTTGAATGGGTATGGCCTTGTTGGAGGAAGTGTGTCACTGTGGGGACAGGCTATGAGGTCTCCTATGCTCAGGTACTTCTGAGTGTATCATTTCACTTCCTGTTGCCTGCAAGATGTGGCACTCTCAGCTATTCCTCCAGCACCATGTCTGCCTGCATGCTGCCATGTTGCTGATAATGCAAGTTCTAAGCCTGGAGTCAGATATTAGGGGGTGAAATCTGAAAGATCAGAGAAGCAAAAACAGCAGCCACTAGAGCTCTCACCTCTACAGACTCCTCAGACTGAAAAGAGACCGAGCTCCTGTCTCCTCTAGCCTATGTTCCTGTCTCCGCCCAGCCATCTTACTTCCTGTCTGTCTATACAGACCTTCGGATCTCTATGGTTAACTAGTGGGCAGCTCTGCCCTCTGATCTTCAGGCAAGCTTCATTTGCTAGAGTATATACAATATAGCACCACACTCCCTGCCATGATGATAATGGACTGAACCTCTAAAACTGTAAGCAAACCACTCCTTTATAAGAATTGCTGTGGTGATGGTGTCTCTTCATAGCAATAGAAATCCTAGCTAAGACACTTTTCAGGTTCATTTTGAAACATGATTTTTAAAATCTTGCCTAATTCATTATTGCTTTGTTTAATCAAGGGGCAATGGAAACAGTGGGGATAGGAGGTGGGGTCATGAGTGTTACAGGACCTTCCCAGGCTCAGGTCACCACCCTGTGGACAGATGCTGTAATTCTTGCATTGGAGATGTGGGTTTTCAGGAGTGGGAGAAGGTTAGGGACACGAGAACAGAGAAAGTCCCTTAGAAGGGGAGCAGGGATAGTGTCAACAAAGCACTCCAGTTTCTTCAGTTTCCAGGAGAACCTGTCCCAGCTGGGACAGAGCACCCTGCTTTTGGAGGACACATGAGTCATCTGGGTGAGCTTTCCTCTTTGAAGGAGGTGGCAGGGACCCAAACGCACCTTCCCCTACTCCCTTGTCACATTGTGACTGCAAGGAAAACAAGCCACTTGGCTTCTGTCCCTTCCCTGTCCTCAGGAACCCTGTCCTCAGGCAACCTCCCTTAATGTGGGATCTGATTCGGGCCAGAAACATGATTCTCAAAACATATTTCTATGCCTTTGGTTTCCTACCAGGCAGTACCTTGTCCAGAGCCAATATTTTTCTACAGATGGCAAAGTGACTGCTTAGGGTTCTGTTTGATTATATCTATTGACATTATTTTTTCAATGTAATACCAGATTCAGGATGAGGATCTCCGGGGAATGCATACTTTCCCCCGGGCTGATGTGAAGCGCTATAACAGAAGTTCTGGCTGGCAGGAGATTTAAATTTATGGAATGGCTTCTTAGGGGCTAGCCAGTCCTCGGGTATGCAGTCCGATTGTTTTGTCAGCCTCAGCAGTGTGAAGCTGCTTCTTCCCCCAGGCCTCCTATGGGCTCAGTGTCTTCCTGCCTTGTCTCTCACCCGGGCTGTAAGAATCCAGACTCGGGAAAGCATTCTACAGTCCCCCTTGTGCAGTTGTGGATGCAGCCTGTGAGTGAGAAGACGTTCCGGGGGTGTGTCTGAAAGCCTGGAGGAGGGCTTCTTGAACTCTTTCCACTCCTGAGCCCTCTGCACCTGGAAGATGTACACAAGTGCACAAGTACACTTATGTATACAAGTACATAAAAACACACTTGTGTATACAAGCACATAAAAACACACTTGTGTATACAAGCACATAAAAACACACTGTGTATACAAGCTCATAAAATAGGTATAAGATCAAGTTCATTTACTCTCAAACAATTATTTGGTATACACTCTTATACTATTTACTAAAGGTGACGTGAATGTGTTTATTTTTATATAAAGAACTGAATCTTGAGACCAAGCAGATTGCATAGTGGGTTAAGGCACTTTTTTGCCAATCTGGGTGACCTGAGTTTGATCCCAGGACCCACGTGGTCAAAGAAGAAAACTGACGCTTGCAAGTTGTCTTTTGCCCATTACTCACTCTCTCTCTCTCTCTCTTTCTCTCTCTCTCTCTCTCTCTCTCTCTCTCTCTCACACACACACACACACACACACACACACACACACACACACACACACTACACAAAATGAATAAATAAAAATGTAATAATTGTGGAAAAGAGTTAGATCTCAGCTGAACAAAGATTTTATTTTCCACAGTGTAGCCATCATGTCTGCATAAGAGCAGCAGAGTTTGTGGGGACAGTAAAAACACTGCCATTGGCACTGCAGGGGCAGGTCGTTGGGTCAAACTGCAGTTTGCAGTTTAGCTTCTAGCACCCATATCAAGTGGTTAATAAGTGCCTGTAATTACCCCAACTCCAGAGTATCCAACACCCTGGCCTCTGAGGGTTCCCATGTGCTTGTGTACATACACATACATATAGACATGTGCACGCATACGTAAAAGTAAAATAGATCTTTTAAAAAACACTGCAATCCATGACATATGGTAGTTTCAACTCTGAGTGGGGTGCTTCAGGCAGCCTGGTTGTTGGTGTGACAGACAGCATATGCAATTCAAAGCATGTTCAGTACCAAGGCTGTGGTGAACTCCAAAGATGCAGCTTGAGTGAGCATCAGACTCCTCATGCATTTGAACCCATTTCTGCTCATTGCATAGTCAGGAACCAAATTCATGCAGCCCCTACATTTAGTTAGCAGATCCTCTATGGCGATGAGACCCAGGCTTCAAAAACAGGAGCAGAGTAGGGAGCCAAGGCCATGTTTGTGTGGCTTTCCCTGAAACCTCACGGAGAAGGAAATGCCCCCAGGCCTGGGGAGGAGTGTGAGCCTGGGTTTGAATTTTGGCTTTCTCACTTACTATTTATGTGACCAGAGACACAACACTTAATCCTGGACTTCTAAGTGCCCATTTATTTAAGGTGGATACTGGAAAGTGTAAGGTTATTTTAAGAACATTTACACATATTCTTATGTGTAAGAATATTTACATATGCACATATCATATCATATCACAATGACTGGTATATAGAAATGTACCAGAATGACAACCACAGTCATTTGCTAACAGAAGAGCCTGGACAATAGTGCAGCGTTCAGAGAGAATGTCTTTTCCTTTTTGCCCAACCAGCTAGTGTTTTTTTGTTTGTTTGTTTGTTTGTTTGCTTGTTTGAGTAGCAAACATGAAGCAGTGTTATGGTTCTGAAAGCAATGACAACTGCCAGTCCCTAAACTAGCAGGACTGGAGAGGCAGCGGTGCCCTGAAGCATGGCAGTCTGTCTTATCTCTGGAATAAGCAGGCTTATCTGTCCCTTTGCCTGCCCTGTGTTTGCCAAGCACACACTCCATTTTTGTGTCAAGGACTTTAGGCATGTTCATCAGGCACATGGACTCAGAAAACTCCCCCTGGGCTGTTCCTCCGATGGTATTTCTTATTCCTGGGGTCTGTCTATCACTGAAGAGCCACCAGTTCCAGGGTTAACTTAGGCCTTGGACAGGCACATTTCCCCATCTTCCACAGCCTCTCCCTTGAGTCACCACAATACTCTAGTGATGTCTTTAAGGTTATCTGCTCTGTCTTTACAAGAAAGGAAGTCATGCTTTATCCACCTGTACAGATGGACAGATTTAGTGATAAATATATCGCTATAACATTAGTAACAATAGTCAGCCTTGATGGAGTTCTTCCTTTATAATAACATGTAGCTTATTAAAATTTCCCCATATTATCTCATCTATTTATTCCAACAACCTGTGGTTCTAGTGCTCCCTCTCCTTTGTCAGGTGAGGAGAGGAGGGTGGGGCAGGGGGGTGCAGGATACACAGAACTGAATCTAGTTTTGCCAAGCCTGTGCTGAACAAGCACTGAGTGACATAAAAGGCATACAGGTGATAGGGTTTTTTTTTTTCTTCTGGGGACTGTTGCAGTGTTTTCTTGCCCCACCAGGTCCCGCTGCCCTTCTCAACCCCAAATAAACACACAAAGACGCTATATTAATTATTACACTGTTGGCCGATGACTGGGACTTCTTATTTGGCTAGCTCTGTCTTAATTACTAACCCATTTCTATCAATCTAAGTATTTCCACGTGGTCTTACCTTACTGGAGAAGGGTCTGGACCTCTTATTACTTTGGCAGCTACATGTTGTCTCTTTTTGGCAAGCTTTCTCTGCCTGTCTTTCCCAGAATTCTCCTCATCTCCTAGCCCCACCTATACTTCCTGCCTGGCCAATCAGTGTTTTATTTATCAACCAATAAGAGAATATATATAATATATATATATATATATATATATATATATATATATATACAGAAGGACATCTCCCATCAGGGGACTTAAGACTTACACAGATACATAAAAGACAAAGCAATTGAGAAGCCACTGGTATAATATGAAGCTAAGTAGTAAAAGAACTCAGTGTGGGCTGAACCAGTTACAGAAAAACTTGTAGGATAAAATGGGTTTGTAGAATGTGGTCAGAACTCTGTGTGGTAGGAAGGATGGGTGGTGGACCAGCCATATGTGAGCTTGGCAAATAGAGAGTGGCAGCACCCACATTGCAGAACACAGTGACCAGGTCAGACCAGTAGTGGGTTGGACATTAGATACTCAAGAGAAAAGTTCAAACTATCCCAGCATATGATGGGAAACCTCTGCACATTTTCTAATGCTGTGATGACATAATGAGAACTGTCCAGAGAGCTACAAGGATGACCCCAACTAAAAATCTAAGCAATGGTGGAGAGGCTACCTTAAATGCTCTTCCCCTATAACGAGATTGATGACTACTTTATATGCCATCCTAGAGCCTTCATCCAGTAGCTGATGGAAGCAGAAGCAGACACCCACAGCTAAACACTGAGCCAAACACCTGGAATCCAGTTGTAGAGGAGGAGGAGTGATGAACAAAGGAATCAAGACCAGGCTGAGGAAACCCACAGGGACAGCTGACCGGAACTAGGGGGAGCTCATGGTCCCTAGACTGACAGCTGGGAAACCAGCATAGGACTGAACCTGGCCCCTTGAACGTGGGTGTCAGTTAGGAGGCCTTCGCATTCTTTGGGGCCTCTGGATCAGTATTTATCCCTAGTATACGAATGGACTTTGGGTGCCCATTCCCCATAGAGGGATACTCTCTTAGTCTAGACATATGGGGGAGGGGCTAGGCCCTGCCCCAAATGATGAGACAGACTTTGATGATTCCCCCATCGAAGGACTCATCCTCCCTAGGGAGCAGAAGTGGGATGGGATGGGAGGCTGGTGGGGGGCATGGGAGGTTGGGAGGGAGAGGGAACTGGGATTGATATGTAAAATAAGATTGTTTCTAATTCAAATTAAAAAATCTAGGAAAAGAAATGAGAACTGTTCTTCAAAAGAGGGAAGGCTAGAGGGTTGGAGAGATGGCTTAGCAGTTAAGAGCATCCATCATATGTTCTTCCAGAGGACCAGGGTCTGCTTCTTGAATCCAGGCTCACAACTCTCTGCAGCTCCAGTTCCAAGAGCTCTGATGTCATCTTCTGGATTCTGTGGGCACCAGTACACAGGAGGTTCATGTACACACACTCAGCATGCACACATACACATAAAGCAAAATAAATATTCTTTTTAAGAAGAGGAAGGGTGTGAAGGAGAAGAAATCTAGGGAACTAATGAGAAGGTCCCCTGAGAAGTCTAGGAGTGGGATGAGATTCTGAACTAAGCTAATGGTAACACAACCAGCCAGGGGAAAATGAAGATGAAGAGGAGGCGTTCCAGGGGGAGAGATGACAGAACTTGGTGACTGGTCCTAAGTGATGAGAGAGAAAATGGAAGTGAAGGATGACTGGTGAAGTGAGGAAAACAGTGGTAATAAAACTGGATCTTGAGGTAGGAAGAGGTACATAACATTAGTTATTTTATTTTTACTTTTAGATAGAATATCTTACAGCCAGCCTAGGCTGGCCTCTAACTCCATATGCAGCTGAGAATGACCCTGAATTCCTGATTCTCTTGCCTCCATCTCTTAGGTGCTGGGATTATAGGCAACTGCCACTATGCCTACCTTTAAAAATTTTTCAGTTTAGCAAGGCAGTGGTAGTACATACCTTTAATCCCAACACTCAGGAGGCAGAGGCAAGCAGATTTCTGGTGAGTTCGAGGCCAGCCTGGTCTACAGAGCGAGTGCCAGGATAGGCTTCAAAGCTACACAGAGAAACCCTGTCTCAAACAATAACAACAACAAATTCAATTTAACCACTGAAGCTATCTGGATGGAATTTCTACTGCAGCTGGAAATTTGATATTAGAGCTCAGGAGTGGGATCACACATGATGCATGTGGCTGCGAGCTAATATTGGAAGACAGCTTCCTAGTGGGTAGGAATTGCACATCTTCAGAGTGAGGTATTGATTGTCTTCATTCAAGACTACGTTTCCAAGGAAGCTGGTATAGCACACAGTACAAAGATAGAGGTCATGCTTCCATCTAGAGAAAGAGTGAGACACGTTTCCTGGCTAGGATAATAAAGAGAAGTTTCCCCTCTAGAGCAAACAGCAGGAATATTTATAGGTCTGCTATACATCATTTGGGTTAAGAACACCATCAAATAGCAGAGATTCCATTTTGCTTTAACCGGCCTATCCAATGTTCCCATCCATGTATTTGAAAAATGCTTTGGTTTATTGAAACTTTCTTGTATTGTGTACTGGCTAGTTTTATGTCAACTTGACACAAGCTAGAATCATCAGAGAGGAGGGAGCCTCAACTGAGAAAATGCTTTCATAAGATCCAGCAGCAAGGCATTTTTTAAATTAGTAATCGATGGGGGAGGGCTTGGCCCATTGTGGGTGGTGCCATCCCTAGGCTGGTGGTCTTGGGTTCTACAAGAAAGCAGACTGAACAAGCCAGAGGAAGCAAGGTAGTAAACCTTACTGCTCCATGGCAACTGCATCAGCTCTGGCTTCCAGGTTCCTGTCTTGTTTGAGTTCCTATTCTGACTTCCCACAATGAAAAATAAAGATATGGAAGTGTAAGCCAAATAAACCCTTTCCTCCCCAACTTGCTTTGGTCATGGTGTTTCATCACAGCAATAGTAATCCTAACTAAGAAATACCATGGCTACAGAAAGTTTATATAATTGGCTCAATGTTGGGACATCTTATTTGGGGCAACCTGAATCCATGTTCCCAAGTATGTCATTCATATTTGGCTCAGGAACAAGCTCTCTCTTGTTCCCTTTGAGTTGAGAGATGCTCTTTGCATTGACACAGGAGAGATGCAAAAAGAAATAGACTTGAGCAGGCACAGCCAGGCCCAGATGAGGTTTAATATGTATATGGGAAGGAAAGAATTCAGTTCAGGTCAGCTGACCCAATACCTGCATTCATCTCTCTCTCTCTCTCTCTCTCTCTCTCTCTCTCTCTCTCTCTCTCTCTCTCTCCCTCTCTGAGATTGTGTGAGCTACTGGGGATGATGGCAGAAAACATTGTCCTAACCTCAAGGAGCTAAAGAATGGTGGTAAATGGGGGATAGACACATTTACAAGTAGCTATTACAGAGACTGATGTACACAATAACTAACGCATGTGCAGTGCATAAAGGAGATGAGAGATGCTGAGTCTCAGGGAGAATGGGAAGACGGGAGGGAGGTGGCTGAGAACAAATGTGATGGGTGTGTGTTTTCCCCAGAGGATGGAGGCCATGCCTCAGTCAGCTCACAGTTTGGAGGAACAGGACAATATGCCAGAATTAAGGTGAGAGGGATGACTCAGTGGTTATGAAAGACCTCCCCCCGAGGCTCAGGCCCCCAGGATTCCAGCCCAGGACCTCGATGACCCCAATCACCAGGCGGAGTCGAAAGCTGGATGCAAACAGCAAGAGGTTTTATTACAGTTGTTTAACGAGCTAGCCCCACGTTAGTTTAGGCCTTTTATCCATCCATCATGGCAGATGGCTGGGAAAGATGCCGAGAAGCCACAGCATAGAGCTCTTATAGGGCAGTGTAAGGAGAGTGTCTAGGGGTACGCACAGGCTCAGGATTGGTGTGCCTCCAGGCTTGCCCTGTGTTGATTGATCAACTGGTTGTTATGGCCCATAGGCCCTCCCAGGGCAATTGCTATGTTCTGTGTGTCATTGCTGTGCACTTGTCCATAAAGCATACCCAGAGCCGTAAAGCATAGCACCACCAGCTAACTTCTGATTGGTTCCTTGCCACAAGGCAGGCATCTGACCTCCTAGTGACCAAGGCAAGGTCAGGCAAGTACATGTTAGGCTGTTATGGCTGCTAAAATGGGGAGCTGGTCTCTTCAGTTAAAAGCGGCTGTTGCTCTTGCAAAGGACTTAGGCTTTGTTCCCAGCATCCACATAGTAGCTGGAAACATCTGTAACTCCAGTTCAAGGGATCCAGGGCCCTCTTCTGGTCTCTGACGTACCGCATGCACGTGAGTGACATAACACACCGGCAAATCATTCATGCACACAAAATAAGATAAATAAATCCTCATCACCCCCCCCCCGCCCGCCCTAAAAATAATTTGTCTTTTGAGAAAAAAGGAGGGGGCTGGAGAGATGGCTCAGCCGTTAAAGGCTAGGCTCACAACCAAAAATATAAGGAAAGAGGAGGAAGCTGAGCCCTGGCCAAGCAGAGCAGGACTGAGCAGAGCTCAAGATCCTCAAAGCACTGATGCATCAAAGGGGAAACTGAGGCTTACCATAGGGAAGAACAGGAATGAGGAATAACTGGTCTCAGGTTTTCACTGTGGGGTGACAGCCTCTGGGTCAGGTAGCTAGCTCAAGAACTTTCCAGATGCACAGCCTGATTTTGAAAGCATTTTCCAGGCCATCTTGAGGGTGAGCTAGGGATGGGAGGACCAGCTCCCCTGGCGTACAATCCCTGGAGACTTTGACTCTGAGACTGGCTCAGATCTGTGCTCAGAAATTCTGCCCTCTCAAACTTGGCTTCTTCTGTGTGACTAAAATAGCTCCCTAGCTGGGTCTCTGCCATCTAACACAAGCTTCTTTGACCCGCCTTCCAGACAGCTGTTGGCTGCTTTAGCTCAGAGGCACATCTGATGATGCCACTGGCCAGCCTAAAATTCAACGGTAGCCTCTCACCATTGTCTGCTAGGATGCCCTGCTTTTTGACAACTCCTGCCTCCGCCCCACCACAACGTGCCAGGAGCCATTGTTTAGTGATAAGTGAAGCTAGAATGCCAGGGATTCTTACCTTCATGTTCTGGGAAGTCTTAGAAATGTGTTTACATGGTTCTTTGTATTCAGTTCTGAAAAAAAAAAAAAAAGTTCCTTAGTGTGGTCGATTGAAAGAGAATGGTCCCCCATAGGTTCATAGGGAGTGACACTATTCCGAAGTGTGGCCTTGTTAGAGGAAGTATGTCACCAGGTGGTAGGCTTTGAAGTCTCAGAAGCTCAAGCCAGGCCCAGTATGATTCTCTCTTCCTGCTGCCTACCAGTCCAGATGTAGAACTCTCAATTACCTCTCCAGCACCATGTCTACCTGCAAGCCACCATGCTTCCAGCCATGACGACAATGAACTAACTTCTGAGCTGTAAACCAGCCCCCTTAAATCCTTTCCTTTATAAGAGTTCCATGGTCATAGTGTCTCACAGCAGTAGAAACCATAAGATACCTAGGCTAGTGAAGCTCCAAATGTCACAGAAACTCTACTTTATAAGCCCTAGTTATCTCCTCCAAAACACGCATACCATCTTCTCATTTTATCCCCTCACCATACATATACACGGTCTTTCTCTCTTAAGTCATGACTTCTCTGGACACACCGTTTAGAAGGTCCCCACCAAAATGTCAATTCTTCAGCACCAGAAAGAAGCATCATTTCTGGGAAAAGGCAGCCATCATCCTCCCGTGTGCCCTCTCCTCCTCCTCCAAATTCCTGGGCTCTGAAGATGACCTGCCCCTGCCAATTTCCCCCATCCCCCTATTCATCTCCCCACATGTCTGCTCCGCTGCCCTGGGACCTGCCTTTTCCTGGTAATTCCAACATTTGAGTAGTGTCTGGAGGAAGAGGTGAGCCTGGGAAGCGTTGTCAAACTGACCAGAAATGAGATGTAGTGGCTGCCTCTCAGAACCGAAGTGCTATTGCTATAACCGGTCACTATTGAGGGCTCTTGTAACAAAGCATTTAAAAGACTTTTCCTTAGAGATAACAGCATGTTGATATTAGGATGAACTATATGGAAGTGCCAATATTTGACCATCTCTGGTACATAAAAAGAGCAATTTCACATGGTTTTATCTCATAGATTTGAACCAGGTCAATCTGACCTACAGGTCAGTATGGTTTCCTACAGGGAGGAAGGATTGGAATAGCTGAAGGGAACAAAAGGCAAGAGCCTGGAGAGGCAGAAGTCCAGGCAACAAGCATAGCAGGCATAGCGTCATAGTGAGGCAAGTGAGCACAAGACGGCTGCCCTGAGAGCCGGCAGCCAGCAGAATAATCCCCGATGGTCACAGCTCATTGTGTGGAGAGGAGAATACGATGCTTTATTTCCAAGTCTTTCCTGTAGGCTTTATTTTAACAATTGTAAACAAAACCCCCACACATTTATTTTTGTCTCTTTTAGTTAAAACTAATGCAAAGGGAAAGGCTTGATTTGTTTTCATTTTGCCTTGGTGTTTTATGATGGAGTTTCATTTGACCCGACTGAAATGTAGCTTGCTGTGTAGACCAGGATGCCCTTGAATTCATAGCCTCTTGCCCCTTGAGTGCTGAGATTTCAAATGTGTGCTACTTTGCCTGGGCCTCAGTATTCTTCAGAGACAGGTGGGAAGAAAGGGAGGGAAGGAGGGAGGGAGGGAAGGTGGGCAGAATTGGCAAACAGTTTTCTATTAAGAATTTTAATAACAGGCCCTTATTGATCTTATGAATAGGAGATCACTCTTCAATTATTTTACAAGACTGTATTTTAGGGAACAACAGCTCACACAATGATTTTAAAGAGGGGGGGGGACTTTTTATGTTTTGGAACAGGAATGCAAGTGAAAAAAAAAAACCAAACACCCGAGGCAGTATTGTTACTGAAACTGGAAAGAAAAGAAAAAGCCTGTAACCCTAATACTGCAGTGCAAGACAAAGGCATAATTAATATAATTTACACAGAAGTTATTATCAAAGGAGGATGTCACTAAGCCCCACCAGCCCAATTTGTTGATCTAATTTAGCTAATAGTCACTTTGCTGTAACCACGCCGATTCTCAGGGGCCACGCCAAACATCCTCCACCAAATTCTGCAAAGGCATGCTACACACTGGCCAATAAAAGACTTTGAAATGATTGTCTAGAGCAGTGGTTCTCAACCTTCCTGAGGCTGTGACCCTTTAATACAACTCCTCATGATGTGGTGACCCCAAACCATAAGATTATTTTGTTGCTACTTCATAACTGTAAGTTGCTAGTTATGAATCGTAATGTAAATATAAATGTTTTCCAATGGTCTTAGGCGACTCTTCTGGAAGGGATTGTTCAACCCCCAAGTGGGCTGTGACCCACGGGCTATGAACTACTGATCTAGAGTGTGGCAAGAGAGACCATGAATCAATCCTAAAGTGGAAATCTACAATGACAGCTTAGATTATCTTCATTGAAACTGATCCATTTCCAAGCAGCAGCCAGCGACATGGTGTCACAAATGGCGAAGAACTAATGACCTCTGGTGCCACAGCATGCACAGAACTTCCATTGTCCCTGACCACTTAACTTCCTCTTCACCACCCTGCTGACCCCCAAGGCTGGGCACTGCTCATTTTCACTCTTCACAGACAAACACAGACAGCACCCCATCAACAGCATCATCCCAGGTGTCTCTCCCACCTGCTCAAAAAGATGTCCTCCCGTCACTGTCAGCCCCAAAACATACTTGAACGTTGTACCAACCAATGCAGACTGAACAAGGCAGGTCCTGCGTCCCATGGAACTGGGGCTGAGGGACCACAGAGCTGAACCTATGGGGAAGTGGTTCCTGCTTCCCTGGCTGATCAGTCTAACCCTCTCCATCCCTCTTTCTCCTATTCTGTTACATACAGACTTACACTCTCACACAAAATTTAGAGAAGACAAAATCTAAACTCTGAAGATCCTAAGGAGTGAGTTCAAGGAGCTAGCCACTGATAGAAGATGGCATGGGGGATGGCTAGAGCCTGAACTGTCGGTTACATGCACGGTGTGTTTTGAACAAGGAGGCATCATGATGCAGTTGATTGAGTCCTTTGTTGGCAAGACAGGGCTCTCATCTCTTGTTCGCTATGAAATAGCCAAGAGGCCTTGGACAAACCATTTTCTTCCTTGGACCTTCTGTCACTTCTTCATAAGGTTCCCAAATGATAATAGATCAGTATTTCTCAACAGTTCTTCCTCCAGCGACATACAGTCCCCTGGCTCTCTCATGATCATGCCAGAATTTGTGGCAATCTTATGGGGCACAAAGCTGGGGCGTCCAACTCCTCTTCCTCCTTTAAAACCCACATCCTCATTTGAAGACCATAACAGTATTAAGAAAGAGACTATGGGTGCTTTATAGCTTGAACACTCTCTGACCCTAAACATAAACGGGTATATTTGTAATTGTCTGTTTCTGTCTGTGGGTGTGTCCCAGCCAGCCTCCCTCAAACTCTTCAAATATTTGTCAAACAGAATTGAATTGGATGACTTAAATATCACTCCCTCTACTCCTCTCTCTTGTTCTGACCTTTTGTGTTCTGTTCCCTCCCACCTTTTTCTTAGTTCAAGAGGTTGGGCAGCAGGGCAGGTGCAGTCTGGCACAGACCAAAACTCATAGCTTTAATCCACCTGCGTGTGAAGCCCTTCCAGCCCTGAGCGCTGTGAGATGAGCCTGGTGACAGACCCAAAGGTCAGCTTGCCTTCCTCCTTTCAGCAATCCGCAAACAAGAATGTCCCACAGAGGGCCAAAGCCAGATCCACTTACACAGGGCGCACTGGACTCTTTTTGTTTCTTTCCTCCCTATATTTTGGAGGCTCCAGCAGGAATGTGGCCTGAATTTAAACACAGGGGGGCATGGCCATCAACAGTGAGCACTTTTGTAGATTCAGGCAGCCTCTTCTGCCTTCTCTCTCTTGTGGCCTTGAATGATCCGCTGTTTGCAGACAATCCCCTTGTTGTGCTCAGGGAGAGCAGGCAGAGCCTGGCTCCCCCATTGTCTCTTATCTGGGCAAACAAAAGCAGGCTTCTGAGGACAGAGTTCTGTGCCGATAATGGGCTGATTAAAGCCCCCTTTGTGGTAAAATTTCATAGGTCTGGGTTGGGCATTATATTTGATTAACCCCAGCCAGTTATTACACGGTGTTTGATAGAGATTACAGCTGTGCCCAGCGGCTCTCAGCTGGGTGGAGCCGGTCTTTGAACTCCTAGGGAACCACGGGTTGAACTGGCCATGAGCAAGTGGAAATTGATGAATCTCTCCCTGGGCTCTCCCTGCTCCCTTTCAGTGGTTCCCTCTTCTATCCTCTGTATTCCTTCCTCCCAGGGAAGCATCCAATACTTTCTAGTTAGTGAGTTCTTTCTGACAGGCAGGAAGACATCCAGTGAACTGCATCTCACAGCACATGCCGGTGGACAGCTCTTTCTCGGAGCGGAGGCCATATAAAGAGAAACTTGGAGCAGGCTGGTGGGCCTTAAAAGGGTGATGCTCTCATGGTGTCTTCATCTCAGAACCTCAGTTTCCCATGATTGTTTTCTCTCTGCCCCTCTTGAAGAGGTTAAAGAACCAAATGAGCCCCACCAAACCTCAAGCCTGCCTGTTACTTGGTCTGCTTTACTCCCATTTCCTTAGTGATTGATACTGAGATCGTGACCATTCTATCTGGCTGTACTATGATACCTGGCAGGCATGAAATGCCAGCCTTCTAAGAATGCACCCACAACTAATGCTGCCACTTCTGCTTCTCTTCTTGCTAATGCTTTCCCCTTCTCCGAAGTGGCATGGACGCAGCTCTGCCTACGTGTCTTCCTGAATTTCCAGTTACTCACTGTCCCCTGATGCTTCTACCTCCATCTTTGCTCACTTGCCAGACCACCATGTGGCTGAAGAGCCTGGTCTATAACTTTCTACCCATCTGCCCATCTAATAGACTGTCCAGAACTATACTATTCCCTGTAGTCAACCTTTTCTTGACCTCAGTGTCACAAGGGCTCTGTCAAGAATCCGAGAAAGCTGGGTGGTGGTGGTGTTAGAGCCCCGAAAACTCAAGTATCGGGGTCCCAGGCCACGTTCTCGGTCACCCCAATCACCAGGCAGATTCGAGAACTTGCTGCAAACTGCACGAGGCTTTATTGTAATTTAACGAGCTAACCCCATGTTAGCTCGGGTCTTTCATCCACCCGCCATGGCGGATGGCTAGGAAAGACAGCTCCTAGGGGCTCCCAAAAGATCTTATAGGGCAGCGTAAGGGGAGTGTCTAGGGGTACGCACAGGCTTACGATTGGTGTGCCTCCAGCCTTGGAGGGCTTGCCCTGTGTTGATTGGTCAACTGGTTGTTATGGCCCATAGGCCCTACCAGGGTGGTTGCTATGCTCTCTGTCATTGCTGTGCGCTTGTCTGTAAAGCACACCCAGAAGTAAAGCATAGCGCCACCAGCTAACTTCTGATTGGCTCCTTGTCACGAGACAGGCATCTGACCTAGTGACTAACTTCTGATGGATTCCTTGTCACGAGACAGGCATCTGACCTCTAAGTGACCAAGGCAGGTTTATGGCAAGCATGTGTTCGGCTGTTATGGCTGCCAAAAGGGAAGCTGGTTCCTTCATTGGCACATGCCTTTAATCTCAGCACTCAGGAGGAAGAGGCAGGCAGATCTCTGTGAGTTTGAGGCCAGGCTGGTCTACAGAGTGAGTTCCAGGACAGCCAAGGCTATACAGAGAAACCCTGTCTCAAATAAATAAACAAATAAATCAGAGAGGAAGCTAACATGGGTATCAGGGAAATCCATTCAACAGGTGAATGAGCGAAGCACCTTCAAAATTCCACATAAACACCTCCCTCCCACTCTGCATATCCTCAAAGCTATACCCCACGCTCCACCACACTGTGCTTTAGTTGTTGTTAGCCATTCATCTGTGTGTCCTACAAGAGAGCAAGCAGGGTGTTTCAACTTAGTGCGGCTCCTCTAATTTGATTTTTTAGTGATTTCAATGAATTGAACAAGCAACCTTTAAAAACAAGTTATTTTAAAGAGCTTAAGCTGGCCACGGAAGTGTACGTCTGTGATCCCAGTATTCCTGAGGCAGGAAGACCCCTGAGTCTGGGGAGAACTTGGGTTATACAGCAAGACCTTGTCTCAAAACAAGAAAGGAGGTGGAGAGAAAAGGGGGAAGCATGCTCCAATGTACCCTGAGCTATGGAAGCTCATTCAGGCACTGTCTGTCTTAGGTGCACTTTAAATTTTTTTTGATGTTTATTAACATTAATTATACATAATAGTGAGATTCATTGTGACACCTGTGTGCATGCACACATTCACATAATGTATTTTGATCATTTTCACCCCTGTTACTTCTTTTGTTTCCTTCCTACGCTCCTCCACTTTCCTGTCTGCCCCCGCCCCTCAGCGTAACACCCTTCACTTTCAAGTCTGTGTGTGTGTGTGTGTGTGTGTGTGTGTGTGTGTGTGTGTGTGTGTGTGTGTGTGTGTAAAACACGACGGGTTTCAGCATGTGAACCGTATGAATGTCTACACCATTAAAGAGGATGTTTTCCCTTCCCCCATGAAACAGCACTTTCACAGATAACAACACTTGAGAGTTGTGCTGGTATGATTATGTCAAGTTCCCATAGTTCATGTTTGCCTGGTTTTGCTTTTTACATCTCATTCAAATGTGGTTTGAATGAGAATGAACCCCCTAGGCTCAGATACTTAAACCTTTGGTCCCCAGTTGGTGGAGCTATTTGGGGAGGCTTAGGGATGTGGCATTGCTGGAGGATGTAAGTCACTAGTGTTTGTAGCCTCACTCAACAACCAGTTCCATTTCTCTGTTTCCCATGTGTCATTGCAGGTGTGAGCTCTCGGCTTCCTGCTCCTGCCACTATGCCATGCCGGCTCGTTGCTGCTGTGCCTCTCTACCATGATGGACTCTTATCTCTCTGGAATTATAAGCCCAAATAACAACCTCCCCACCCCCGTTCTATACGGTGACTTGGTCATCGTATTTCATCACGGCAACATAACTCACCTAATACAATGTCCTTTCGCTTCAGCTCTTTGGGGTCTATGTGTCTCTTATCAACATTTATTTTCTTCCTTTCTGTCTGATAATTTTGGACTTCTAATTCACCAAGATAGACTAAATTACAACATTACTTTCACTTGCAATGACAGATAGACTTGGGAATTATGGGATTTTTTTGATTACATAATTGTGCATATTTATGTAGTATAGTGAATTATTTTAACTCAGGTATACAATGAATAATTATCCAATGTGGGGAGGGGCTTTCCTGTGCTACTTGTTTTGGGGAGCCCACCAGAGACGACCACTCAAACACAGGGTGTAACCAATTGAAAGTCTTTATTTCAGACTGCTGGGACCACACCCAAGCATCGGTGACCTACGTGTGACCTCCCCAAGAGTCCAGAACACCTGGGTTTTTAAAGCAGAGGCCACATCCTGGCATCTCACTGGGCAGCCGCAGGGGGCTTTAGAGAAGTAAGCAGTGAGCAGTTTTAACAGAAGCAGAGATAAGTGGCAAGTTGGAGGGGATCCTGCACAGTTTAACAGAAGCTGAGATAAGTGGTTAACTGGAGGGTGTTCTGCACAGTCCAGTTTAACAGAAGCTAAGGTAGCTAGGACATCCTGACCTTTGGTTCCTACAATAGAGTTGGGTAATTTCCCGTGTGATTCTCCATCAAGATCAGGCTCTAGTTAAACCTGAAATGGCCTCAGCTAGAACACTAGACAGAGGAACCTCTGCACTGTCCTGCCTGGTCACAACTGTATAGACAAGTCCTCCAAATGGAATGCTGAGACTTCCTGGGGAGATACCACAGACAGAGAAACACACACATAGAGATGGGGGGACATGTGTACGTGTGTGCGCGTGCACACACACACATGCATGCTTGCATGTGTGCTTGTGGAGACCAAGCAGTCAACCTTGAGTGTTGTTCCTTGGAAAGTGTCCACCTTGGTTTGTGATGTGTATGTGTATGTGTATGTGTATGTGTATGTGTATGTGTATGTGTATGTGTATGTTATGTGTATGTTGCAGTGTGTGTGTGTGTGTGTGTGTGTGTGTGTGTGTGTGTGTGTCTGCACTGGGTTTTGAGACAGGTCTCTTGCTGACAAGTTGGTCATGAAGTACCAGGGCTTCTCCTGTTTCTCCCTCCCTAAAGCTAGGGTCCCTGGCACACCCCAGCATACCAGCTTTTTACATGGGTGCTGGGGGCTCAAATTCAAGAACTCAGGCTTATGTGTCTGTCTGTCTGTCTGCCCTCCCCCCACAAACACACTCAACAACACACGCACATACAAATCTTCCACAAATATTTGGACATGTAGCCAAGGTTAAGTAACGGTCATGTCTATGTACTGGAATGCCTGAAAGGAAAACATTTGAGCACTCATAAGTTTAACACCATTGCTTCTCAGCATGCAGAATGTTTAGGTTAGCAGTTTTCTCAGTGTTTAATTTGGTTCCCCAAATACAAGCACCCTGGTGACATTCTACAGGGCTTTCCCAAGAAATTGAAAGACCTAAACATAGAAAAGACCAGATAAAATTCATTTTCTGCAGTAATGAAAACCATGTTTTATTTTTTTGTTTTTGTTTTGTTTTAGATTCGTGAAAGACAATGGATGTTGGCTTTTCTAGAAACAAAAATCTGATAAAGAAGAACCTCTGTCAGCAGGAAGGCAGTGTCTATAATATAGAAAACAATATATAGTGGGGGCTGGACAGGTGGCTGAGCAGTTAAGAGCACTTGCTGCTCTTGCAGAGCAGCATCTTCCAGCATCCACATGGCTGGTCACAACCACTTGTTGCTCCAGTTCCAGAGGATTCAAACCCTCATCTGACATCCATACACTCACAAATGGACATTACACACATACATACACCCAGTCACACACACATACATATAAAATAAAATAACTTATAAAAGATCATATAACAGAGGCTGGAAAGATGGCTAACTGCTCTCTTCCAGAGGACCCTGGTTCAATTCCCAGAACCCACATGGCAGCTCCCAACTGTCTGTAACTCCAGTTCATGAGAGCCCAACACCCAGGGCAAAACACCAAAGCACAAGAAATAAAAATAAATAAGTTTAAAGTATCTTCCCTAACCCAATATGAGAAAAAATGGTGTTTTAAAAAAGCATATAACAAGAAAACTTAGTCACTCCTATTAGAAACATAAAGCGACTCCCAGTATTTTATATCAAAATAACTATGGGGCTGGGAAAGAAGAAGAAAACAAATGAGATTTAAATAAAAGTATTTACCCTGTGGGACATTTCAATCCCCTTCAATGAGGACAGCCCAGGAGAAAATGGAATTCATTAGGCCCACAACTAAGGAGTAGGGTACTCAGCCTGGGGCAAGCCTGAAACCAGTGCCAGATAAGGATTAGAGTAGGAGTGGGGGTGGGCCTGTGGGGCTGGGCAGGCTGTAGCTGAGAAGCCCAACATAGAAGGAAATTCTGTAACTGAGAGGCAAAGGATAGAGAGTGGATCCCTGTGCCCAGCAAGCCAGTACTGAGGTGCAGAGTCTGAAGCAATTGGAACCCATGAGCTATCACAGGCTGGAGGTTTCCAGGATAGCTGATATCCACTAGCCTGGATGCAGTTTGATGCGCTACCTCTGAAATTGTCACCTTGTAGCAAGCAGGATCCTTGTTTGGAAAGAGAAAAGAAGGTCTTTGGCTGGGGACTCTCCGAATGATGATTTGATGACCATGTACCACAGTCGGGGGAACAATCTCGTGGTCCATTTGTCAAGGTCAGATTATATATATATATTTAAGGCTCTGCTCTTTCAGACTCATCAAATACATTCATATTTTAGAAAGATGGACTCTGAAATAACTAGCTACAAAAAAAAAAAAAAATGTGCCATTATGTAGCTGAGGTCACCCTGCCCTTCCAGCTGCATAAGACTGACTCATTCCTCAGACTGTTTGAAGTTCAGTGTTTAACTCAGTTCTGCTTTTGAAGAACTGTTTTGGGGATCTCTTTGTCACTCTGTCCATGCATCATCTGACTCTATGTGACATACTTAGAATCTCCTCTCCTTGAGTCCTACCACCGGCTCTCCACTGCTGAGTCATCCAAAGCCCCTTTGCATGCATACAGTAGGCTTTATTGAAGATTGGTGTGTCAAGAGGGTGACATTGCACCAATTTCAAAAATCCTGTTTTAGACATCCTTCACTGCTCTGTGAGCATGTGTAGAGTTTCTCTGTGCCGGCTAGAGTTATCGAGGGAAGAAACGGAAGTAGGGCTTATCGGCAGGTGCCCTTCTCAGACACTTGAGGATGCTGAGGATTCTATGGAGTCCAAATTCCAACCTAGAACCAGTATGGTAGTGAATGCATCTAAGCTTAGGTCTTGGCAGGTGGGGGCCCAAAGATCAAGAGTTTAAAGCCAGCTGGGGCTACATGACACCTTGTATCAAAAAAAAAAAAAAAGAAAAAGTAGAAATCAAAGTTGGCCTTCTAGGTCATGAAGGAGAATGTAGCACATTTTATGTGTTTATTGTGTCTGTTGGCTTTGTCTTTGTCTTTACTATTTGGTAATATAGCAGGTGGCCTTCTCTGTTAGTTAGGTTTTTGTCACTATGACAAAGTGTCTGGGACTCACATACCCGACTCACAGTTTCAGAGGTTTCAGTACAAGGCTGGTTGGCTCAACTGGCATTGGCCTAAAGTGAGGCAATACATCAGGGCAGGGGAATGTTCCACGGAGGAGGCTGCTCACCACAGGGCAGCCACGAAGCCGGAGAGCTGAGCCAGACAAGAGGGATGTGGGGTGAGACATGCCTTTCACAGTTCTTTCAGACAGGCTTTGCCCTCTATTTTCTTCCAACTCCCAAGAATGCTATTAGATTATTAATCCATCAATAGATTGGCCCATTAATTAGGTCAGAGTATTCATGACCCAATCACTTCCTCAAAACCTGTTAGCTAGCAGCAAGGTCTTTACCATAGGATCCTTGGGGAAAGACATTTCATGCACAGACCACAACAGCCTCCTCTGTAATTTTAGCCTGCCTCCTACTCTCTCCCCCAGGAATGTCAAGAGATTATTCATATTCTCTCCCACGCCTCCCCTCTCCCCTTACCCCCCTTCCTCTCTCTGCTGAGGCTCAAACCAAGGGCTCTGCTAGTATACACTATATGCTCTACCACCTGGCGATACTCCATCTCTCAAGCAATTTTCTCTCCTTTTAGCCTCTTTTATGGGAGAGCGTGTGTGCTACAGCACTTGTGGAGGTTGGTCTTCTCCTACTAGCTTGTGATTCTAGGGATCAAACTCACGTAGTTAGGCTTGGCAGCAAGCGCCTTTGCGTGCTGGATCTCACTAGCCCCTCAGAATTTTCTAAAGAAAAAATAAATCTTAATCCATCACTAAAAAGAGACTTTCATTGTTGCTTTTAACGTTCATTTTGTTATACTTGTTTTTCAGCACTCAGGGTCAGTATCAGATAAGCACCTGGGATGATCTGATGCTAAGTCTCTTGCACCCCTCAAACTTCAGCCTCCATTCTAGTGTCAACCAGGAAGGGCCTGGCATCTCATTGCCCCCGCCCCTCCAAGATTAGCTGTATGGAAGATGCGTGGCCCTCTACCAGGCTGGACAGAAGCAGTATGCCTTTGGTCTAAGGACTTTGTTTCCCTACATACAGAAAGGAGTGTTAGGAGTAAAATTCCCAAGGCAAACCCTGCAAGAAAGACACAACGGAGGCAATGAGCTTCATGTCAGCACCGATGACTGTTAGTTTGGCTGGAAAAGGGACTCCGCAGCTGGTCGCAAGGGCCATCTGCCTCTTTCCAGAAAGGTCCGAGTGGGTGTGTGGGGGAAAGCCTAATGTGGGATCCACACGCCGCATTAGATGCAGCTGCTCTTGGCTTGGTCACGCCTGAGTTTGCACCCTGGACCCTCGAAAGCTCTGTGCATTATGGTAATTAGCCATCTGCTTCCGTCTTTCCAGGCTGCTCACAAAAGGAAGACAGGAAGCTCCGTGTCAATAGCAGAGGTTGAGGTGGCGTCCCTGGCTTCGCCCCAGTCCCTCGTGGTACAGAGAAAACTCTAAGCCTCAGAGTCTAACTGCCACAGCCCTGAGCATGCCTCCCAGCTCTCAGCATAACCTCCAGGCTCTCGGCGTCACTCCCTGAGGATGAGCAAAAATTCCCCCACCAACCACCTACAGAGTCTGCGCAGACTGTGTGCGTGCCTTTGCTCTCTTGGTGGAGACTAAATCACCGTTTGTTTGAGAAATACCTTTGCCTTTGGGGACTAAACAACTAGACACAGCATAAGTGACATTTCCCCCCTTATTAGTTATTACCAAGATTCTAAGATTGCTCTTACATGTCTCAATATATTAGCATTAAAAGTAACTGGTTATAGTAGGAAATATTTAGATCTTACAACCATTTTCTGGTATAGAGCTATCACAGCGAATACACAGCTACATATTTGTCTGCTACCAAGATCTATAAATATCTATTGGAAGAAGAAATTGTATCATATATAGACAGAATTCTAAAGATGCAGCCTTCCTTTTGTTTGTTTGCTGAATTCTTTTGTTGTACTGAGGATTGACCCATTGCTATCATGCTAAACAAATGTTTGACCACTTAGCTACACCTGGGACTTTGATTTTAAACACATGGTGTGTTCACACAGAAGGCCTTAGAGTCATAAGTATATTATTATACTTAATTGTGCATATGCACATGTATAGTAGTCTCTTAACACTTTATGCTAAATATATACGCAAATATTGAGCTCTGTCTGTATAAAGAGGGGTAAGTAGCATGTCAACTCAGGACTTGGGAGATGGTTCAAGTCCCAGTTCTCCACATAGCACATACATGTTAACCATGAGAAAAGTGTGTTTACTGTTGCAAGAAATGGGGGTTGGCTCAGGCCCTTAAGGGCATTAGCTTGGCTTGGCTGTGAGCTTTGTCAAATCTCCCATGTAGGATGGGGAATACATATGTGGTGTGGTGGGGACACCTAGGTATAGCAAGAGGCCAGGTAGCAGAGGAAGACATAGGATGATGGGCACAGAAAGGGTATAATAGTAGCAGCAAAGCCAGAGGATATATGAGGACACAGGAGGGGATGAGGAAGACTCTGGATGCCTGGGAAGGCAGAAGGATGAGCAGAGAATCAAGGAGGAGTTCCCTAGAGTGTGATGTTGAAGGTCACAAAAAATGACAATAGGGATAAGAATCATGGGGGCTTGGAGGTAACTTGGTGGTGACAAACTTTGTAGGAATGCATGAGGCCCTGGGTTTAACTCTCAGCATCATATACACACCAAGATATTTACCACCCTGCAAGGCATAAAGTCCAATGTGTCAGAGATTGTTTGGAGCCCAGGGTAAGGGAGATAGAGCCAAAGGGGGACTCTGGCAGAATGGTATGCAGGCACCAACCTTGTAAGTGCTTTCTCCCGTGGCTACAGTTTAAGCAGGGGGACGGGGTGGGGAATGGCAGGGATACAACAGGAAAATTTATGAAATCAGACTTAGGTTTGAGAGAGGTCAGTTTGACAGCTGAAGTAAGGGAAACTAGAAGAAGGTTGTGCAGACGCAGCAATGACAGAAGTGAAGATCAGGAAATGTGTGCTTTCTGGAGTCTGGTCGGGGTAGAACTTTAAGACTTCGGCCCTGAAGGAGAAGGAAGTTTCTGGAGTGATTGGCTGCATAGAAATGTTATCGTCTTAGAAGACAGAAAACACAGGGGGATGAGTACCTCGAGACGATAGAGCCCTGTTCTGTATATCCTGCTGGGAGGTGGCCTATAAGGAAGTTACACACCCAGGCACAGTCTCCACCCCAGCTATTTGGAGGTGTGAGAAAAGCATGCCCAGAAAATGCTACAAACTGTCACATGACCTGGTCTGCTCACTGCTTGCTGGTTTGTCTCTCTGTTCTAACCCACAGGCCTCCTGCTGGTTTGAAGTACCTAAACATATACTACTCAGAGGACCTGAGATTTGTTCTCAGCACCCACATTAGGCAGCTCACAACCACCTGAGACCCCAGCTGCAGGGGATCTGGCGCCTTCTTCTATATAGGCACCAAACTCAGGTGCACATACCCACAAAAAACACACATACTCCTAATTAAAATTAAACCTTTGTTTGTGTTTGTTTTTCCAGACAGGGTTTCTCTGTGTGGCCATGGCTGTCCTAGAACTAGCTCTGTAGACCAGGCTGGCCTCGAAAAATTAAACCTTTTTAAAAAGTGGTTATCATTGCAAAAGAAAAAAGTTGAAGAGGAATCAATTTTCCCAAGTACTCTCTTTCTCTGTCATACGGGTATACTTTTGGTTTTTGTTTATTTGTTTGCTTGTTCGTTTGAGGCAGGATCTCTTGATTGTGTAGCTTAGGCTGGCCTGGAACTTGCTGTGTATACTAGGCTGGTCTCAAACTCACAAAGATCCACCTGCCTCCAAAAAAGCATTTGTTTACACTTTCCTCTATTTTTATTTTATGTATATGAATGTTTCACCTGCATGTATGGTTTTATATTACTTGCTTGCCTGGTATCTACAGAAGCCAAACAAAGGCATTAGAATCCCTAGAACTGGAGGTACAGACAGTTGTGAGCTGCTGTGTGGACGCAGGGAATTGAACCCAGGTCCGCTGGAAGAGCAGCCAGTGCTCTTAACCACTGAGTATCTCTCCAGTTCAAGTAAGCATACTTTTAATTGAGATACAACTTGCATACAGTGAAACGCCCCGATCTCAAGTGTACCATTCATTCTGTTTCTGGAAATTCATAATCAGGCGGAACATCCTCCCAGAAAATACCTTCCTAGCCAGAACTCCTCCTGAACCAATATATGCTCTGATTCCCATCAATGGAGTTCATTTTTCCGATTCTGGAATTTCAAATAAATTGATTCATCCTGAATGTGTGGTTTTCCTTCACTCTGCATAATGAATTCGGAATCTGTCATGTTGTGTGGCTATTTTTTTTTTTAACTCCTTAGTAGTGTGCTGTTACGACTTACCCTACTCGGATACCCCTTGGGGGAGAGAAGTCAGTTAGACCCCTCCCAAAGTCCTATTGGCTCAGGAGGCTGACTCTGCTGTGTTGTCCTTTCCTCATTGGTGTCTCGGGTCAGGTGTCTCTCCATCAACAGTATCTGGGGTAGAGGCCAGATTGGTTCAGGGAGGAAGTGCCTGCTGCACATGCTCATGCGGGCTGGCCCGGGCACTGGTGAAAAGCTCATTCGTTAGAAGCGTGGATTTTATCAGTTGTTACGTCTCCCATGGTGTCTTTGCCTAAGGCTCGGTAACTCCTTTTTGCTTCCTTCCAGAACATGAAGTTTTGTGTTGTAGCTTCCATAAGACTGTCATTTGCCTTTACGATTGATTCCCATCATATTTGTGCTCTATCATATATATATATGTACATATGTATATGTATATATCATATATATGTATATATGTACATATATATATATATGTATATGATACATGTATATGAGAGAGACCCCATTAGACATTTCTAAAATAAAAGAATTTAGAATAGGAACTACATCACCAATCCACAAAACCCCAAAACTTCGTGTGGCTCAACTATGGATTACAGTTAAAAAAAAAAAATAGTAGGGCTCAGACATACTCAGTGGTTAAGAGCATTGGCCGGCTCTCTTCAGATCCACAGGGAGGTTCACAACTGTCTGGAACTCCAATCCCAAGAGAACCAATGCCCTCTTCTGGCCTCCATGGGCACTGCACACACATGGTGCAGACAAGCAAGCAGACAAAGCACCCACACGTATGAAATGTTTAAAGGGAAAAAAATAAAATCTTACAAAAAGAGTTAAGAGTGGGCATGGGATTACACCTGTAATCTCAGCACTTGGGAGGTAGAGACCTGTCCCTTCGCATAATGCATTTGTTTTTATTCATGCGCACACCCACTTGTGTATAGGCCTAGAATGGCAAATGGGGGGTTCTCCCTAAAAGATTTCTAGAGGACATGGTTTTACCACATTGGACATGCATCCAAACTAGTCCATGTCATAGCAGCCCTTCTCTTCTTCACAACTAGATACACTGGGAATACACTGGAACAGAAACTGTCCAGATTTGATTTGTTTGGGGAAATGTACACCATCGTTCAAAGATAGATAGGAGTAAATGTAGGATGTGTATGTGTGTGTGTGTGTGTGTGATGGGGGGGGGGGGTTGAGGTACCACTGTGTCCAGTTTTGAAAATTTTCTTTAAGGCCACCCCTGCCATCACTAAACCCCAACCATCACTTCCACCAAAACTCTAACCCAGTGTCACACTTTACATTTGGTTGTCATGTGCAGCAAAATTTTAAGGAAAAAAAAAATCCAGTGTTACCAGGCTGTGGTGGTGGCGCACGCCTTTAGTCCCAGCACTTGGGAAGCAGAATAGGTGAATCTCTGTGAGTTCAAGGTCAACCTGGTCTACAGAAGTAAGTTCCAGGCAGCCAGAGCTACACAGTCTTAGGGTGGGGGGTGGGGAATTAGAATCCAGTCTCGGTTCAATAACTCTTCCCTACTGGTGTCCCTGTAACGTCCTCTGAAGGTGACCAGAATGACCTTGGAAGTTGTAATCACCAACCACACTTTAAGATAAAGCTAAAACTCAACTAGATATTATTGTGATAACTAAATTAGATGTGGTTCCTCCAGACAGGGAATCCAGGAAAAGAATTCCTTGAAGTCCAAAGGTCTTTAGATCATGAAGACATTTGTATATCTACAGAAACAAAGAATGTAAGACACTTAGCAGACTTCCCCAGGTATATTGGAATCAACTAACAAGTAGTTTGAGTGCACCCTTCCAGAATATCTAGAGCAGTGTTTCTCAACCTTCCAATGCTGTGACCTTTCCTCATGTTGTGGTGACCCCCAACCATAGAATTATTTTGTTGCTACTTCATAACTGTAATTTCATTACTGTTATGAATTGTGATGTAAATATCTGATATGCAGGATATCTGATATGTGACCCCTGTGAAAGAGTTGTTCGACCCCCAAAGGGGTCACAACACACAGGTTGAGAACCATTGTTCTAGAAGGTTCCACTAGAGTCCCTAATAGCAGATGGAACTAGGTAAAAGCCTTTCCAGGGTCCAAGAGCTAGAGCCCTCCAATCCCTTAGACTATTACTAATCAATAAACAACCTTGCCAAAATACACAAGGAAAGGAAGACCAACACCATTTAGGATGAAGTATTTGTTTCTTTAGTGAGTGAGGAATCATTACTGATAATTGTGCATGGATTTAAAAAAGTCAAATGAAAATATTAGAAACAATCTGTACATTTGTCAGTTGTGTTCAAGAATTTGAGTATTTGGAGTATTTCACAGGTTAATATAGACAAAATAAAAAGATGTAATAGAAATAATTTAGATTTGTGACTTCAGACTGACATTTTTACTATTCCTTCACAATATTGGGACACTCAAAGGAAGATAAAATTCTCCATTTTTAGGAGTTTAATTTTTATTAGATTTACAAGACAAGATCTTTGGTGCTCTCTTTGCCTTTCTTCTGCCATCATGCATCATACGCCTGAATTGGCTTCTCACCATGTCTTTTCACAAGACTTTCAGAATCAAGTGATTCCTGGCCAAGAAACAAAAGCAAAATTGTCCTATTCCTCAGTGGATTAGGATGAAAACCGGTAGCAAAATCAGGTACTCCAAGAGAACTAAGAGAACTGGAGGAGAACCAAGCTGGGCCTGTAAGGATTCACACAATCAATGGCAAGACTTGAGAGATTGTACTGAACCATGGTCAATGGTCAACACAATATATGCTGCCAGATGGAGTTCAACATTTTTAACCTGGAGACTTGGTCATGTTTAAGCTGGGAATGGTTTGTCCAGTAATAAAAACATAGAGCCTTTCAAAAAAAAGATCTTTGGTGCTGTTTATTAGACAATATCATCTCTTGAGACAGAATCCATTAAAACTATAGATGCATTTGAAATGTTTAAATGGGCTTAATTTTAAAAGCCTGCAAATAATATAAAACATAATCAAAGGCCATTTCAGCCATCAAAGGCCATTTCCCAGAGATTACTAACAATTTGTTAGAGTATTACATATGCTATTATAATCTGTAAACAGGATTTAAAAGTTTAATGACTAGCTTTTTAAAATTTTGTTACTTTAACAGTTTAAATATTAATTTTTAAATAAGATTCTAATGTTCTCAGTGTTCAAAGAGCCGCCCTCAGAGGCACCAGTGGTAAGCATAAGCAGTTGGAGCTCTGCATGCAGAAGCTCCAGGGCTCGGCTTGAGCCTTGCTTTGTTCAGCAGTGACAGGAAGAGCCAAACTGCCAAGAACCTTGTCAGTGCCAAAACAAGACTCTCACCACAAAGAAAAACTGGCATGGCTTATTGTGGAGCCAAGTATGAATGGCCATGGCCCAGGAACAGGGAATCAGTTTGCCCTGAATACCATGTTCCAATCTGGTAACAGTTATATGAAGTGTTTATAGTTACAAAACAAAAGAAGGCCACAGATCACCACCCTTTTCTAACGCAGGTGGGAACATATCAGATAGCGCTAAAGTCTCCTCTCTTCTCTGGGCTCACACTCATTCTGAGCCTTTGGGCAGGCAGAGGCTTGTGGTCTGTTAATCCCAGAAGAGTATTAGAATACAGAAGTGGACTGCAAATGCCTGAAAAAGATGCTAAAGGGTAGACAACTGGATCTCAAACATCCTAGTTCTCCATCAAGAGGTTCTAATCAGCTTCAGCTTGTAGAAGCCTCAACACAGGGGTCGCCTTCTGTTCTAGGAACTTTTTTTTTTTTTTTAGCTTTCTCTTCATTTATTCTTTGTATTCATGTACCTCTATCCCATTCATTTCCCCGTCTCTTCATATCCACCCCCTGCCCTTGCAACCTCCCCACTCCAATAAAATTAAAGATGAAAACAAAACAAAAAAAAAAAAAGGAAAAAAAAAAAGCCGATCTTGTCCATGGAAACTGTAGTGTGACAGTGAGTCATACAGTAAACCCTTTAGTCCGTATGTCTTCACTTGCAAGTGTGCATTGCAAAGCGTCATCTGTCTGGTTCGAGGCCTTTGGTTTCTGCTGCACTATCGATGCTGGGCCCTCCCTGGGACTCATCTTAAATAACCTGTTGTGACCCTGTGTCATAGAGATCCTGCAGCTTTGGGTCTGCCGGATGGTCCCTTCATGTGCTCCAGCAGGTCACAGATCCGGTGAGCAAAGGGTGGGGCCAGTTCTCCTGTCCTCAGGATCGGCTCTCCCACTCCTACACCACCGGAGCTAGCTCTACTGAGTTGGGGCCACTCTCCCGAGTGCTGCAGCTGATGAGAAGCAGGGACAGCTCTTGCTCTTATAACCTTCAGGCAACTCTCCCACCTGCCTCAGCCGTTGAGGGGAGTGGGGAGCTCTCCCCCACCCATGCCACCATATGGCAGTTGGGAGATGGGACCGGGTCTCCCATGAGCACATTCCTGGGTCTGCTCACCTGTGCCCTTGTCAACAGGGTCAGCTCGAATGTGCTGCCCAGACAAGCAAGGTACAGGGTCCACTTTCACAAGTCTCTAAATTCTTCTTAATTGTTAGGTCTCAAACCTAAGACAGATGGCTATGGTATCCATTTACCATATCAAAGCAGCCATGGGCACCAGGTTCTTCCAGCCCTGGTGGCCAGGCCCCTCCCCCAGGACCTCCAACTGCTAGGTTCCATCCACAGAACACTCTAGTTGGACCCAGCCCCTCACCCAACAGAATAAAAAGCCCAATCTCTGGACATGAAATCCTACCAATCCCCACCCTGGAAATCTTCACCCTGGGAAGCTCTGATCCCAAGAAACTAGATAGCCCCTGTGTCCTGTTCAGTTTCTGGCTGTTTCTCACAGAGGTAACCACACTCCCAACAAATCACTTGAGTGAGGTTTGTTGTGCTGTGTGACTTTGTGGTATTCCTTGGCTCCCAACTACCAGTATACCTTTCCACCAGAGCTGTACCCCATCCCTACCCTAAACTTCAGCCCAGGGGCTTGGGTGGCCCTTTCCTATATAATCCAGCCATTTTGGTTGTGCCAATCTCTTGACCCAGGCTGTTCCCCCCACCCCACATGGCCCAGCTCAGGGTCATGCTAACTCTGGATTCTCCTAGATGTCCCTGCCCCTGGCTATGCTCTCCCTTTTATCTATAATAAACTTTCTCCTCCACCATACCTAAGAGAAGTCATGTCCTTCCTTTTATTTATTTCATTTTTTCCGTAACCAGTAGACTTTCCCATTGCTTTCAACAGCCTCCTGCCTTTGGAAATTGTTTTATTTCCACCTTCCTTAGTCTTTTAGCTTGGCAAGAGAGCCATGCTTTATTTTTGTCATTTCTCATTGAGAAAAGGTTAATTTGGACCTTGCCTGGCCTATTAGTGTATTCTCCTTTCAGGTGTAGCTTTACTGATAGCAGTCACATGTTCTTACTGTTTTCTTTGCCTCTGTAAAATGATACATGACTACTACTGCCTTCTCTCAGGCAGATTCTTACCTGGTTATGTTAACACTTCCCTTGGTAAAGAGCCAGGTCTTCTCTTGACACAATCCAGTCCCACACAGGAGTGCATGTCTGACATGTGCCGTGACACAGCCAGAGCTGATGAATCTGGAGCTTGGTACTAGAGCCTGGCACTTGAACTCTTCCATGTGATGGCTCTTGGGGTGTTCTTCCACATCTCTGAGAACCCCCTCCTCCTTCTATCTGCTTCTCAGTGTGCAAGCAAACACTTTTCCACATAAACCTATGTTCCAATGATATATATATATATATATATATATATATATATATATATATATATAGTCTATTGGTGTTTTATTTTATTATGTTCATTGCATATGTATCTGTATGGGGGTGTCAGAAGCCCTAGAACTGGAGTTACAGGCAGGTTTGAGCTGCCATGTGGGTGCTGGGAATTGAATCCTCTGGAAGAACAGCTGGTGCTCTAAACCACTGAGCCATCTCCCAAGCCCTGCCCCCATATTCCAACTTCATTTCCCCACTTTAGCCAACTGATGAGTGGTTCTGCTTCTCTGTGGCTTCAGAAGGGGAAGATGCCCCTTGGGTACCAGGGAGAAAAAACAAGAAGAAGGAACTCAGCCACAGGCAGAGGTTGATCCCTGTGGGACAGGTTCCTTTCACTTCATCTTTTTTGCTTTAGAAGGGAAAAGGAGGGGGCTGGAGATGGCTGAGTAGTTAGGAGCTGCTGCTGCTGTTGTTAGGACCTTTGCAGCTCTTGCAAAGGACCAGAGTTTGGTTCCCATTGCCTATGTTGGATGGCTCGAAGCTGCCTGTAACTCTAGTTCCAAGGGGATCTAACACTTCTGACTTACATTGGTACTTGCACACATGTACACACATACACACACAGGCTCATAATTAAAAAAATAATAATAAAAATACATTTTAGGCCAGGCAGTGGTGGTGCACACCTCTAATCCCAGCACTCAGGAGGCAGAGGCAGGCAGGTCTCTGTGAGTTCAAGGCCAGCCTGGTCTACAGAGCGAGTTCCAGGACAGCCAAGTCTACACAAAGAAACCCTGCCTTGAAAAACCAATCAAGCAATCAAATTTAAAAGTGAGAGGAAGTATGAACTCAGAGAAAATGGACAGGAAGACAGTCCTTGTATTGTGGTAAAGAGATTGGTCAAAGGGCTCTGGGCTTGAATGCTGCTTCACCACTGATTAGCTGCTTAACCAAGAAAAAGTAGGGATCGCTATTTCTAAGACTCAGTTCCTTGTTAGTAAAAGTGAGATTTTGCTCATTCATTCATTTGATTGGTTTTGCCTTCTGGGTTCTTTCTTTTTCTATTTTATTATGTAGTCTTTCTCTCTCTCTGTGTATGAGAGAGAGAGGATGGGAGTTTTCTGCTTTTGTGATAAAACACCATGACTAAGGCAACCTCCAGAAAGAGTTTGTTTAGATGTAGGGTTACAGAGGGCTGGGATCCATGATGATAGAGCTAAGGCAGGGCAGCTGGTGTGTCAGCTGGAGCAGAAGCTGAGAGCCCAGTGGAAATGGCCCAAGGCTTTCAAGCTGCAAAGTACCTCCCCTTCCCCTCCCCCCACCGTGCTGTGATGTACTTCCTCCACCCCCAGTGATGACGTACTTCCTCCAGCAAGGCTATATAGCTCCTAAGCACCCTGGAACAGCCCTGCCACCTGGGGACCAAGAATTAATACCTGAGCCTAAGTGGGACATGATCCTCCAAACCATCACAGTTTGTCTGGGTAAATCATGAGACAAATCGCAGGAGTCAGGTCTCTCATTCCACAGTGTGGGTCTTAGGAACTGACTCAGGTTCCAGGCAGGGTGGCCTACTGAGCTATCTTGCTGGCCCACTTCTGTAGTTCTGAAAGAGCATGGCCTACAAAGACAAACTACTTCTAAAGTTTTTAGAATAGTGCCTGGCATAAAGAGACTCTTCAACAAACCTTTAGTGTTATCATTTTATGAGAGCCCTAATTGCTAACATTACACCGTTATAATGATAAAAGAAGAAAACAGCAGCCTGTGTTGGGGTTCCTATTGCTGTGAAGGGACACCATGATCATAGCAACTCTTATAAAGGAAAACATTTCATTGGGGCTGGCTTTCAGTTTCAGAGGTTCAGTCCCCTAATCATCATGGTGGGAACAAGGCAGACATGGTACTGGAAAAGCAGCTGAGAGTCCTACATCCGGATCCTCAGGCAGCAGGACCTGGAGCTGAGAGGCCTTACATCTTGATTCCAAAGCAACAGGAAGTGAGCTGAAACACTGGGTGTGTCTTGAGCATATATGAACCCTCAAAGCCCACCTCCACAGTGACACACTTCCTCCAACAAGATGGCACCTACTTCAGTAAGGCCACACCTACTAATGGTGCCACTCCCTTTGGAGGCCATTTTCTTTTAAACCACCACACAGTTGTTGGTCCTGAAAGGAAGGTGACACACAATTTCCTCCAATAAGCTTCATTGGAGTGAAAAGGTCTCAAGGTCATGACAGGGCCTCTAGATGGGAAGGCAAGTATCAAACAGAAACAATTCACTATACAGAGCGTAAACAAGATGATCCCTTAAAGGAAAGAGGATGCTTCCATTAAAACCTGAAGGGAGGCTTCAATGTGAGAGACAGAGAGAGAGAGAGACAGAGAGACAGAGAGAGACAGAGAGACAGAGAGACAGAGAGAGACAGAGAGACAGAGAGACAGAGACAGAGAGACAGAGAGAGACAGAGAGACAGAGAGACAGAGAGAGACAGAGAGACAGAGAGAGACAGAGAGACAGAGAGACAGAGAGACAGAGAGAGACAGAGGAGACACACGCAGAGGAAAGGATAGATGATACTGGTGAGAGTGACCGAGGGGTTGCATCAGGGCACTCCCAGAGCAACTCCCACCCCACGAGTTTCTAGACCAATCCCCCAAACAGAGAGAATTTTGACTTTTTGCAACCTTATAGGGGTGGCAGGAAGTTTCATATCATGTGATTCAGGTATGCATAGCCAATGTCACAAAGAACATGGAAGAGACAGGTGTCAAAAATTCAAAGCTATCAGGTCACAACTCAAACTGCTTTTAGCTCTGTCCAGAAGAGAGAGGCATGAGGCATGGCCTGGTTCAGGCTCTAGGATCTACCTAAAGAGGCACATGCCCTTGTTCTAATATACTCTACCCTAGTGGGCCAGGAAAGATGCGCTATTATGATGGAAGTTAGTCCAGAGAACTTAAAATTGTGCAAGCCAAATTTTCCAACAGTCCAGTCAGATAGTCCAGCCATAAGCTGAAGTTCAGATGCTGTCTGGGAATTTCAAGACCTGTGCCCTGATGACGGTTCTAAAGATTCAAGGACATGGTGTCTGAGGCACATTTTGTATTTTCTTCCCAGTTTTTCCAACACATTCAAAACGTGAAAGCAAGAAGACAACTTACTTCCACACAGTGAAGAATTTAAATCTTTAAAACCCAAATCGACTTCAGCTCCTGGGAACCCCAGGTTTGGCCCCTTTCCTTGGCAGAAATGCTCCCATTACACCAACACCCAGCAGTGAAACCTTTTACCAAGTGAGGAATTCGGGACCTAGTCTTCATAGTCACAGCTTCGTTACACAGAAGAGGTAGCCCTTCCAGTCCATGGTGGTTATTAGCTTCTCCATTCCCCACTGAGGAGAGACATCTATTCAGGATTCAGTTCCGTTTTCACATTTTGTCCTAGAGCCGTAGGCTAAGCAAGCCTTTGGCTTTGCAGGCAGTGACAGGTGGTGGGAATGGTTCTCTTCCTTTCCTCCCTCTCTTCCTTCTTTCCCTCTAACCCTTCCTTTCCTCCTTTTTCTCTCTTCCTCTCTTCCTTCCTTCCTTTTTCCCTTCCTTCTTTTCCTCCTTCCTTCCTCCCTTCTTTCTTTCCTCCCTCCCTTCCTCATTTTTTCCCTTCCTCCTTTTCCTCCTTCCTTCCTTCGGCACATGCACTTAGAAACTGCTTTTACTAAAGTCAGGGTCTCTTTACCCCTTGGGCCACAGTAAGTAAAAGCAGACCCTGGCATCACTCTTCCTTCTGTCTGTGTCCTCCTTGCCTCTGCATAAGCATGGCAGTCATCGAGGAGTGTCTGTCACCTAACCTAGCCAGTTTCATTTCCATCATTACATTAAACTTGTGGTCATCTTGGTTTTCGGATCAGCAGAGTCTGGAGGAACAGGCTCTCCACCACCAGGTGGGGCAATTATCCATGAGGGTGAGGCTCTATGCTGGAGAAGCCACCATCTCCAGGGATGAGTTTGTCTGCTCCAGCAATAAGGATGTTTTAGGACCACCTTGCAGAGCCAAATGGAGACAATGATGGTGAGACTACAGAGCGGGACCGCCGAGTGATGCAGACTCTTGCTCTGGCTTCAGTTCTTCTTAAACCTAAAGCTCACCCAGACTCAGTGTCAGGCCTATAATCCCAGCGACCAGAGGCAAGAAGGATCACCCCAAAGCCTGAGGCCAGCATGGTCTACACAGTGAATTCCAGGCCAGGTAGGGAGACTCTAACTCAAAAGCCAAAGGAACAGGTGTAGAAAGGACGCACGAGGCAAGGGATGGGGAGAAGTTCTGTGAAATGCTATGTTCTGGATATGACACAGCATTGCATTTGGGAACTCAGAAACCTTGAATAGCTATGGTTAGTGCCACAAGACCTGCCTGCACAAGATAGGCCGTCAGTGGTCCATTATGGTAGGGGGAGGCTTATAAGGCCCTGCCTTTCCTGGACAAGGAGCTATGGGCAGTTTTACAGTTGCTAAGGGAGGGTAGCATTTTCCTCAAAGTTAAGTTGCCCATCCATGGGCTGGTGAGACCGCTCAGCAGGTGTTGGCAATTGCCAACAAGGCTGACATTCTGAGTTTGATCTCTGGGACCCACAAAGGAGAAGGAGAGAGTCAACTCTTGAAGGTCTCTGACCCCCCATATATACATATATACACATATACCCATACACACACATACACATGCACACATACACACATATACACATATACCCATACACACACATACACATGCACACATACACACATATACACATATACACAAGCACATGCACACACATACACAGATACAGATACACACATAAACACATACACACATACACATGCATTATACACACACACACATGCATATATATATATATATATATATATATATATATATATACACAAGCACACACACATATGCAGACACATGTACACACACATAACCCTACCCACATACACATGCACATATACACATATACATATATACACACACACATACACATGCATATATACACATACACACATGCCTATATACACATACAAGCACATACACATATACAGACACATGTACACATACATACCCATACACACATACACATGCACATATACACATACATGCACAGACACACATACACAATATACACATACATGCATATAGACACACACATACACATATATGCACACACATTCAAATTATACACATATACACACAGACATATGCTGGGGTCTGGCCTGTATCAGTCCCATGCTACAGAGGCCATCTATTTTGGACTGATGTCTTTGGAGCTGTGATTGGAGCCAGCCGAACAGCCCCTCCAGGTCCGACCCTGAGTTGGGGAGTGTGGATCAGGAAGCCCTAGCTACCCAGAGGCGGCGTTAAGGATGAGACACAGACACCTTGTCATCTCAGGAGGGCTCTCAGTCAGTACTAGAGACCACGGTTTATTCAAGCATCCTCTTAAATAGCTTTCCAAAAGTGAGGGTAATGGCAGAAGATATCTATTATCATGTATAAAGGGCTGACTAGGAAACACTTCCTTTAATCCTAGGGATGGTCCCAGAATGCACATACAAGAGCCCTCAGACATTCCACAATGGCAAGTCTCACTAGTCCCTCATCAGGCACATCCCACCAGTCCCCATGATGGGTATGGGTCTACCCAGGGGCCTAGGTCTATTGTTATACAAACTCCCAAGCCATTCTCCACTGTGGCCAAGCCATCCCGTGGTAACCAGCCGATATCTAAAAGACAATGGGAGATTTGGAGCTCCTGGAATCGAGATGAGGCCTGTATCCGAAATATCATATTCAGTTTTTGGGACCCGACAGACATACACACATACGTACGTGCGCACGCATACGCGCACGCACCCACACCCACACCAAAATTGCTTATTCATGTTCCTGGAAATATTGTCCCAGCCCCATGTAAGCAACCCTAATTAAACTCAGCCACAACAAAACAAACAAAAATGACCATGAAAATATGAGGGAACATCACAGAAGGGGCAGAAGGATTTGAAAGACTCAGACAACCAGGTGTTCACTGTGATACTATGTTTTCTGTACACAAGAGGGAAGCTGCACTCATAAAATCTCAACAATGTGGTCACCTAAACAAGACGTTCACAATGACACTAGTTGACATGCCAAAATGAATAGTGGAAATCTCAGAGAGACCCATCTAGATGAAAAACTACAGACAATTAATGAAGAGAGAGAGAGAGAGAGAGAGAGAGAGAGAGAATGAGAGAGAGTTCTCAATGGAAGATTACATTTCACTGCTTCTTTGGCAAACTATGGACATCACTTCCATCCATCTCCACCCCTATCACAGACCACAACCCATCTTCTTACGCATTTTGGTCACCTGCACACATTGGCGACAATATGCCCCTCGCTGTAAATAAACGTGGTCCTGCCTAAGGTCAGGCCAAGCCTCTCTTTCTTATCCCCATCTGTCTCTGCACATCTGCTTTGTAATAATCAAACACTATCCAATCCCAAGAGGTGACTGTAGAGTCCATGGTCCCACATAGAGGCACTTTCATAGGGTCTTACAGTAAGAGAACTAAGAGGGTTGTAAACCAAGGCATTTTGAGAACACACTGGTGGAAACATCAGAGAAGTAAGTTATAGCAAGATGGGGGATCTCTCCTCCAGGTCCCAGATGCTATCTGATGACATGCTTAGTAAGGGTTGCTGGAAGCTAGTGGTCTGCTAAGATAATAACTCCAAAAGGCTTTTATCTGTTACTCACAGGATATTAGATCTGATAAAGAGGCAGGCTAGGAATATTGAGAGGGCTAAAGCTAACCCAAGATAAAGTATAATTAAACTAGGAATCTTCACACTCCAACCTCTCCCCAAACTAGTTCTAATCTGTCAGTCTTTGCTGACATCTTTCTTCACAGAGGGTCCTATATGTGTGTGTGTGTGTGTTTGTACATGTCTGTATGTCTATGTATGTGTCTGTGCCTATGTCTGTGTGTGTGTCCATGTGTGTATCTATGTGTTTGTCTGTGTCTGTGTGTCTGTGTGTCTGTGTCTGTGTGTATGTCCATGTGTCTGTGTGTGTGTTGAAAGGGAAGAGAACAAAAGCCCGGTGAGGGAGACACCTGGCTGCCTTCTCACACTCCGTCAGAGCCAAAAGGTGTGACTGAATCCTCGCCTCACCCACGATGCAATGGTGATCAGCAGTTCTCTAATCAAAGTCATGCTAGCCAGAGGAAATGTCACAGGTTGCATAGGACACAGGAACCTCATAACTGGAATCCTGAAGGTCCAGAGAAATTTTATGCTTAGATTTGTTGAAGAATGAACAGGTTGAAGTGACTAAACAAAGATACTAGTGTAATGGCCACAGAGGGGGTGGGAACCAGCAGGACCTGTCTGCCTGGATTCTGTGTAGCATTCTTTCCTCCCAGGCCCGGGGCGGGAACCTCCCAGAATAAGGGTCTTCAAGGACAAACAGAAACTGGAGAGCTGCTGTTCTGGGTTTTATGGCCATGGTGGACCAGGTGGTTCTAGTTTCTATGACGCGCTCCAGGGGAAAAATATTCTGTTTTCTATGGAAAAGAAAAGAAACAAGAAACAAAGATCTTAAACTCACTCACTATAATGAAAAAAAGAAGAAAATTTCAGAAAGCTAGAAGCCATACATGTTTTGATCCAATCTAATGTTTATTGAACTTAAGCCAATATATGGTATAGTTGGATGAGAACAACAGAATTAAACACATGAAAGGGAGAAGTAATTTGAAGATAATATCTGAAATGAAAAGGTAATTAAACAGTTGATCTTTTTTTTTCTGGCTTTCTGTAAACAGTTCCATCCTTATATAACATGCTTCCACTTTCTGGTGTTCTTTTCTTAACTCACACACTTAGGCATGCCCTGCGTACAGAGATTGCCTACGAAGAATCCTGAAGCCTAAAATAGGAGTTTGTTCCCTTAGGCTGTAAGGGCAGGATCCGTAGGATCGAGATCATCATGTAACACACACGAGACCACTACTCTGGCTGACTGAGTTACACAAGATCTTTGTCCAGTTAGGCTGAGGAAACTTGCATAGGGTACATGGACTCCCTATTGGCTGGGCTTGCGTTACACTTAAAAATGATGAATTGCAACACATGTTACCTCAGTCTACATCAGAGTCCTGCCATAAAACCCATAAAAGGCCACTGGGCAGGCAGCATGTTGGTATTCCTCCTTTGGGACCATTCCCACTCTTGGGAGTTCTCACTTTTCTTTAATAAATCTATGTTTTCGTTTCTTGTTCTTCTTGGGAGTGAGGCAACAGACTCAAAAGTCACTGGCTTAAGTTGGCTTCGGTGGTGTTCTAGTTCCATTCTATTTCTGTGTCAAAACGTGCTGACCAAATTAAAAAAACAAACAAACAAAAAAACAATTAAAAAAAAAAGCAAAACAGACAAACAAAAAAGCGTGCTGATCAAATGCAACTTAGGAGAGGAACCACCATTAAAGCCCATTGTGTGTGTGGTAACAAAAAGAAAATCACCCACAGGAGCAAAGAGAGGGAGGAGACAGGAGGCAGAGGACTGCCCTGGAACAGCAATTTCTCTGAGAGGAAAGCTAAAAGAGGAAACTGTTGCGAAGAAGGCAGAGGGGGTTGGGAAGCAGGAGCAGCTAAGACAAGGGCCTCCCCTGGCTGCAGCAAGATTCCTAAGGAACTGAATTGACTTTGCAAAGTGAGGGTGAAGAGTGATTTCTTCTAGAGTTAAATCAAGAGATCAAAGGGTAACTACTGAAGGAACCAGCTTCCCTTTCGGCAGCCATAACAGCCGAACATGTGCTTCTATGACCTTGACCTAGTCACTAGAAAGTCAGATGCCTCGTGACAAGGAACCAATCAGAAGTTAGCTGGTGGCGCTATGCTTTACGACCCTGGGTGTGCTTTACGGACTAGCGTACAGCAATGACGTAGAGAGCATAGCAACCACCCTGGGAGGGCCTATGAGCCATAACAACCAGTTGACAAATCAACACGGGGCAAGCCCTCCAAGCCTGGAGGCACACCAATCGTGAGCCTGTACGTACCCCTAGACGCTGCCCTATAAAGATCTATGCGCAGCAGCTTCAAGCCGTCGTTTCTAGCTGTCCGCCATGGCTGGAGGGTGAAAGACCCAAGCTAACATGGGGTTAGCTCGTTAAATTACAATAAAGCCTCGTGCAGTTTGCAGCAAGCTCTGGAATCCGCCTGGTGATTGGGGTGACCGAGAACGTGGCCTGGGACCCCGGATACTTGAGTTTTCGGGGGTCTAACACTACAAGAGTAGAGGGTCTAATCTGGTGCTGGCTGACCTTGAGAAGGGAACAAGGCCAGAACCCAGGAGAGGGGTGATGCATAGGGCCCTGGGGAAGCACCAAGTTCTCTACACTGGTTACAAGGGTCCTGGCCTAGAAGCAGAAGCCAAGAACCTCTGAAAGTCACATTCTAGCCAGGACAGAGGTCTTCCAGCTGGCTCTAACTACCCTGTATGCCCACTGTGAGGCAGAATCAGAACCCAATTTTACCATATTGAAGGAAAATAAACTCTATGACCCAGAGTTTATACTTTGTCATGGTAGCATACACCTATAATTATGGTACTTGGCAGGCAGGGGAAGGAAGATCACATCAAATTCAATGCCAGCTTAGTCCAATAGGCCAGCTAGGGCTACACAGTGTGAGGAGAGAGAGAGAGTTCTAAAAAAAAAAATAGGCCACACCTGGAGATGTATAACTGTAATCCTAGATCTTGGAAAGCAGAGGCAGGAAGAGCTCAGTTCAGGGTCAACCTGGGCTATGTGAAACCCTGTCTCCTCCTTCTCCTCCTCCTCCTCTTCCTTCTTTTCCTCCTCCTTCTATTCTTTTTTGAGACAGGGTTTCTCTGTATCGATTCAGAGCCTGTCCTAGAACTTGCTCTGTAGACCAGGCTGATCTTGAACTTACAGAGATCCGCCTGCCTCTGCCTCCCAAGTGCTGGGATTAAAGTCGTGAGCCACCAACACCTGGAGTGAAACACTGTCTTTAAAAAAAAAAATGGGGCCATTGAGAAGGCTCATGGGTAAAGGTGATTGCCCCCAAGACTGACAACCTGAGTTTGATCTCAACTGACATGGTAGAGAGAGAACTGATTCTTACAAACTGTCTACTTACATTTGCATGTGGTGCACACATGTGCACATAGACAAATAAATGAAATAAAACCCCAAATAAACTAAAAAGTCACTCAAGACTAAATCTTCCAGCTCCTGGCTTTCAACTTGTCATGGTGTTTTCATGCCCTATGTAAAGAGAAGTAAAGAGAAGCAACATTTCAAGCTCTTAATGTAAAAAGTTACCATTCATCTTTCTGTTGTACAACATTAGTTTCAGAGACAAACACTAACTCATGCAGAGTCTCTAAGGTTATGTAATTCATATTCCATTGCTTATATATGCATGTGTATTTTACTATTAATCAGACAGTGGAAATTGCAAAAAACAAACAAACAAACAAAACCTCCGGTGCTTTTATCTCAAAAGTTGATTTATGGAGCCAGACTCCACCTTCCACTTATGATAAATAAGAAAGGAGAGGAGGTGGCTGCCTATTGTCTCCTTTATCTATCTTCAGCATACCTGGCTATCTTTTTTTTTTTTTTCCTCTGGAGACCAGGCTGGCCTCGAACTCACAGAGATCCGCCTGCCTCTGCCTCTCAAGTGCTGGGATTAAAGGCGTGCGCCACCAACGCCCAGCCATACCTGGCATCTAATACAGGAAAGAGCTGACTCAATGGGCAAAGGCTGCTGCAAGCCTGATAGCCTGAATTTAATCCCTGGGACCCACCTGGTAGGAGACAATTCAGCTCTTGCAAATTGTCCTCTGACCTCCACACATGTCCCATGTTACAGACTCCACACCCCACCCCAAATAGACAAATAGACAAATAAATAAATAAAGGTATTTTTTAATTTAGAAAGAAAAGGCATCATAGTATCCCTCGATTATCAGTGTTTTGGAGACAGTCATCGTCTTTCTGGGTTCAAGGCAAGAACTGATTCCATTATGGGTCCAGAAGTAGAAATAACACACTTACCCTCTGCTTGTTTTCTGGCTAAGCACCCAGACATTGCAGGTCCATTTGGGTTCTGTGATGAAGTGATTTTTGTGACTGCTATATGCAAACAGAGTAGGGGACGGGAGAGGGCAAGCATGTGGGCAGTTTCTCCTCAGCCCACGCACAGGCTCCATTGTCCCATTGGCCTTCCTTCACAGAATACAAGTTCAAAGATGTGATTATTGAAAGTTTTAAAGCACTAAGTCCCAGTGGTAGGGTCCTTCTGATCACCAGTTATGTACCTGGAATCGAGACCCCCTAGGTGGAGGATGGAGCAATGGACTCCTGATTGGAGGATGGAGCAATGGACCCCTGGGTGGAGGATAGAGCAATGAACTCCTGGGTGGAGGATAGAGCAATGGATTCCTGATTGGAGGATGTAGCAATGGACCCCTGGGTGGAGGATGGAGTAATGAACTCCTGGGTGGAGGATAGAGCAATGGACTCCTGATTGGAGGATGGAACAATGGACCTCTGAATGGAGGATGGAGCAATGGACCCCTGGGTGCAGGATGGAGCAATGAACTCCTGGGTGGAGGATAGAGCAATGGACCCCTGAATGTAGGATAGATAAATGGACCCGAGTGGAGGATAGAGCAATGGACTCCTGGGTGGAGGATAGAGCAATGGACTCCTGGGTGGAGGATAGAGCAATGACTTGCTTGGGATGTGCCAATGCTTTAAAAAGCTAAAAGGCTTTAAAAATGGAAAACACGGATGGGAGATGGTTCAGTGGGAAAAGTCCCTGCCAAATAACCATGGAGATGGGAGTTTGGATCCCCAGTTGGATGGTTGTAATTACCCACCTGTGACCTCAGCACTCAGAGGCAGGGAATCCCCCAGAGCAAGCTGGCTAGCTAGATTAGCAGGGCCAGTGAGTTCCGGATTCAAGTGGGGGGCCCTGCCTCAATATATGAGGTGGGGTGATTAAGAAAGACACCTGACGTTGGCCTCTGGTCCCCCATGTATACACCCACACACATGTACCCCCACCCAAACAGGAACACATATCACACACATATGAAAATGAATGAATGAATGAATGAATGAATGAATGAATGAATGTATTATGTATTACTGACGCTCGATAGTATTCAGATCAGTTCTATTTCCAGGTTCAGCCCATCCTGAAGAATGGAAAATTCAAGTCTGGCTGATCAAACATGAATGACGCATACGGTTCTTTTTGGCAGAAGCATTTAAGAGGTGGTGCGCACTGGTTTATCTCCCGCAGAAACCAACATCACCCAGAAGGTGCAGCATAGTTTGACTATGAGCATCTCCCAAGAGCTGGTGGATCAAATGCTTGGTCCCCAGCTTGTGGCACTGTTCTGGGAGATGGTGGAAACTTTATTAGTTGCAGCTTAACTGGACAGAGCAGTTAAAGTTAGCCTTGGCCCTAAACCCCTTCTCTCTGTTTTCTACTGTTAGGAACTGAGCAGCTCCTGTGTGTGCTGCTGTCGCCACAACGTGCCGCCTCGTCCCAACGCAGAGTCAACAGAGCAAGGACAGAATCAGTGAGCCAAGCTGTTCCTGCTTTTTACATCATCCATATCAGGTATTTTGTTGAAGCAATGAAGAATCTAGCACATAGAACCTCCATCAGAGTAAAAACTAGGACAGAGACACCCAGCACTCAGCATCCACTCTAACACCTGTAACAAGCAAAACACAGACCTCTTGACTGTCTGGGGTCGGCTGCTATCTCCTAAGTCAGTAGAGTATTGCTTTCATTCTAAGAAAGCAGCGTGCCTAATACCACCACAGCTGAAAATTGTAACACACACACACACACACACACACACACACACACACACACACACACACACACACACCTAATCTGTAGCTTTGTTAAAAAGATGACTCAAACTTTCTTGAACTGGTAAAAATGCCTTTGGTAACTTTTGTGGGCTTTTTATTGAGTACTGAATCATCATGCGTTTTTGCATGTGTTATTTGAAGGCTAAAAGGATAAAGTTCTAAAGGTTGAGCCTAATTTCATTTGTCCCTAGGCTTCCCCCACCCTTAGTTGCTGTCATAGCACAGGGCCTGCAATTCATGTCTCTAGACAAGCCTTTTCCTTTCTGCTGACTTGGTCAATAGAGCAGGCTACAGTTCATCTCAGTGACTGCCCTTGCCTCAGCTCTACAGAGAAGTAGTCAGAGAGAACATCCATCCAAGGAGACACAAGGAAAATCAAGAGACCTGGATGGACAGTACTGAAGTAACCATTTACTCCTGAAACTCTTCCAACAATGGCACACGTGTGGTCATTTTACAAGTTATAGCAAACTCTCTCATTTCTCTGGTCTCTGGAAGGAAACAAGGCTCTCTCTACCAATGAGGAGTGAATAAAAGAGAGGATTAGAGCTGTGACTTGGTGTCATAGTTGGGTTTCATTGTTGTGAAGAGACATCACGACCACAGCAACTCTTATAAAGAAAAATATTTAATTGGGGCTGGCTTACAGTTTCAGAGGTTTAGTCCTTTATGGTCATGGCAGGAAACATGGAGGCACGCAGGTGCTGGAGAGGTAGCTGAGAGTCCTACATCTTGATCCACAGACAGCAGACAGGTGTGAATGCCTCATTAGGCATAGCTAGAACATCTGAGACCTCAAAGCCTGTCTCACAGTGATTCACTTTCTCCAAGGCCATACCTCCTAATAGTGCCATTCCCTATGGACTAAGCATTCAAACACATGAGTCTATGGGGGTCGTTCCTATTCAAACCACTGCAGGTGGAAAAGTGCTTGTCTAGGCTTTAGAAAGCCCAGGGTTCCATCCCCAGTACGACAGGGACATACCTGTGATGCCAGCATGAGGGAGGTAAGGCTGGAGAATCGGGGTATCAAGGCCATCCTCTATTACATAGTGAGTTCAAAGCTAGCCTGGGCTACATGAGACACCCTACCCCAAAAAAGAAAATGAAGGAAAAAAAAAAGCAGGGGTGGAGAGGAAAGAAAATGAAAAACGTGTTTTTAAAAACAACTGTACAATCTTGCCCTGGAGCTGTTTGGTAGATCCCTTTGCATTTGGAATTATTACTCTGAGAAGAAAAGCCAATGAATGCAAAGGTCTGTGCAGTAAATTAGCAATTCTCATGATTGGTCTTGGTATTTGATGTCAGATAACTTTCAATGAACTAAGCCTCCAATTTCTTTCTGAGAGAAAATAGAAAATCTGTTCCCTGTAGACTTCAATGGAAGCAAAAGAAACCAGCAGAATTCTACCAGTGCTCTGCTATCCAGATGGAATTAGGAGGGAACTCTCTGGGATTTGCAAAGCCTGGACCTTGGCATTTGCAGACCTGGTGTTTCTCAGTTTGTCTCTGCAGATGATCCTGGAGTTTCATTCCAGGAAGAACTTTGCTGGCTTGGGAGAGCATGGATTTGAATAAACTGCCCTGCTTTGGGGGTATCCAAGTTACTGCAATGATTCAGTAGATGGAGGTGTGCCTACTGCCTTGTGGCTCTGTCCAGGTAGCCTTGCTCTCTCCATCAACTACCCTTGAAGACAGTCCCAAGATATTTAGAAGTCCTCTTCTGTTTCATGAAGAGTTTTGTAGGAAGTATAACATCTGAGGGGGTCATATATTAGTTGGTACTTGCTTGATGTGCAGGAAGGTCTGAGTTCAATCCCCAGTGCTCTATAAACCAGGTGTGGTTAATGTACACCTACGGTCCTAGTACTTAGGAAGTGGAGGCAGGAGGATCAGAATTGTATGGTCCCACACTTCTTCCAATCCCGATACTAGATAGTCAGGCCAGGAAGGCCCTACTGGTCTGTAACTCGACAGTGGTCTCTATTTAGACCACTTCTGAACAAATGCACGAACCATCTGCCTAGACTAGTTATCATGGATCCCGTGAACAGAAGATGTCACAGTAGTAATTATGTAACAAAGGGTAGGCTGACAGCTTTGTTTAGCTTCTTTTGCTCTTTAGAAATCAAGAGGTGCTTGAGGCTTTTGCTGTTCTGTTTTATTGAGACAGGGTCACATGCAGTCTACAGTAACCTTAAACTTCTCATTCCCCTGCCTCCACCTCCTCAGTGATACAATTACACGCATGTGCACCATTTAGTTATTGAGAACAAATTTGTGACTTTAGGGACGCATATGCAGGAGTCTTCATGGGTCTGTGTTTTCTGCTTCTACAATTAAAACATCTACGCTGCTTCATTTTAAATATTGGAAAAGCCTTTATTTCTTCATTTTAATAATAGTATGCAGTGCTCAAATATTATGCAATTAGCCAAAATATTTACAAAGGAGCGAGATGAGACAGCAAAACTGAAACAATTCACCTGCAGCTTATCATACTGTCCCTGCCCAACATGGACTCTGGGGAACTGGAAATTCTTCAAGAGTTTTTCCTGAAAAGAAAGCAATCTAGAAGAAAATAATAATAACAATTGTGGCAAAAACACTATGAAGGAAAGGAGGCATAAATTATGAGCTCTAAAGAAATTAGTCCTGGACAGGCATGGCGCTGCACACCTGTAATCCCAGCACTTAGGAGGCAGAGGCAGGAGGATCACAGGTTTGAGAGCAGCCTGCTCTATATAGTAAATAGAGCCTACAGAGTTTTTCCTGCCAGGAAAAACAAACCAACAAATAAAAAGGGACTAGACCTATGACTGAAGTGTAGCTCAATGGGAGACTGCTCCTTCCCAGTCATAAATTAGGGCCTGGCCTCAACCACCAGCATGGGGGAAACTCTAGACCTAGACCCACTGCAAAGATAGGATAGAAAAAAAATTTTTTTTCCTGTGCTGCTTACAAAGCCTTTTCCCAAAAATTTACTACTGAGTAGAAAGGAAAACAAGCTTTTACCTCAGAATTTGTAGGCCAATGCGTAGGCTTTTACAAGTGTACAAGCACTTGGAGATTTGAGCTAGGAGTACACAGAGCCCAATGCATTGTTCTTGGGGGAGGTTAGCAGGTAATACTGAAGCAATGCTGAGGACGGAGGCCTGGCTTGTGAGGTTCGGAGAGAAGTTTGAGGTCCCCTCAAAGACTCAATAGGAGCTGATTGTGTGGTATCTGTGTAAGCTAAACCATTGCTTTACTCCAACAATCGGTGCTGGCTAGCTGGGGCTAAATAATCAGCTGCAATTAATGAGAGGCCAGCATTGCTGGTGAAGTCCTCTGGGAAGTATTTCCTCAGGGTCAGCACTCAGAAGAGCAAGCAGATAGCAGTGTTCTTCCACGGGCTTTGCTTCACTTCCTGGCCCCAGGCTCCTGCTTGAGACCCTGCCCTATCCTCCCTTAATTACGAACTCTAACCTCTAAAATCTAACAAACCCCTTCTTCCCCAGGTTGCTTTTGTCATAGTTTATTCACAGCAACAGAGAAACAAACTTAGGACACATAGCCTGAATTTAGTCAGACTCGTGCACGATTTTGACATTGTCATCTACAAAGTTCATGACGGAGAACTGCACAATAAACGACAAGACAAATATCTTAAAAACCCTCCAGTTATGAATTGAGTACATTTACAGTTTTGCGTTGGGCTGTGTCTTAATTTAGGGATTTCTATTACTGTGAAGAGACACCATGACCACCGCAACTCTTATAAGGAGAACATTTAATTGAGGTGGCTCATTTATAGTTTCAGAGGTTCAGTCCATTATCATCATGACGGGGAGCATGGCCGTGTGCAGGCAGACGTGGTGCTAGAGCTGAGAAAGCTACATCTTACAGGCAACAGGAAGTCAACTGACTGTCACACTGAGGAAAGCTTGAGCAAAAGAGACCTCAGAGCCCACCCCCACAGTGACACACTTCCTCCAACAAGGCCACACCTCCAAATAGTACCACTTTCTTTGGGGGTTATTTTCTTTCAAACTACCACAGGCTGAATTCATAGATATCCTACAGGACATGTGTCTCCACCTCCCCCTCACCGCAGAAACACTGAGATCACACACATTAAATCATATGTGCACATACACATGAAAGAGACCCTGCCTCAAAACGAGCCTGTGCTGCCCCCCCACACACACACAGTCAAGGTTGTCCTCAGACCTCCACAGGCATACTATGGCATGTGAGTGTCCTTGTGGACATGCACACACATGTGCACACACACATATGAATTAAAACATTCAATTAACAATAACATGAAAGATTTATGTCAGGAACATAGTTTTTTAGGCAGGTGGTGGTAGCACACCCCTTTAATCCCAGTACTCAGGAGGCAGAGGCCAGCAGATAGATCTCTGTGAATTCTAAGCCAGCCTGGTCTACAGAGCTAGTTCTAGGACAACCAAGACTACACAAAGAAATCCTGTCTTGAAAACAATCAAAAAAGAAAAAGAAAACATAAAAAAAAGAAAAGAGAGAGAAAAAATAGTTTTAAATTAGTAAAGTAAAATGTTGGTGACAAAAATTATCTAGGATTTACATAAAGAAACAAAGATACAGGAAATGTATAAGAGGGGCATGAAGTGAGGCAATGTAAGTTCAAGATGTACCCAGAGTTCCCTGGTGCAATGGGAAATTTTCTTTCTTCTGTTTTGCCATGCAGGGGATCAGATCTAAGGCTTCCTGCATGCCGGGCCAGTGATCTATGACTGGCCAGTGATCTATGACTGAGCCGCACTCCTGTTTCCTGCAATGAAAAATTAAAATCAGAACTTGGCCATGCCCTAATATTTGGCCAAACACTGTTGCAGTGAAGCTATTTCTTTCTTTCTTTTTTCAGGGTTCAGTGGACTTTATTGATTCAACAATAAATGGTTAAGGAAAACTCCTTACCTATCACTCCTGAGGAGTCATCCACAGACTTGAGAACCACCCTTCGAATGAAGCTATTTCTTTTCTTTTCTTTTCTTTTTTTAAGATTTTTTATTTATTTATTATGTAGACAGTCTTCTGCCTGCACACCAGCAGAGGGCACCAGATCTCATTCAAGGTGGTTGTGAGCCACCATGTGGTTGCCGGGAATTGAACTCAGGACCTCTGGAAGAACAGTCAGTGCTCTTAATCACTGAGCCATCTCTCCAGCCCCTGAAGCTATTTCTTAGATGAGATTAACAGTTAAATCAGCAGGATTTTTAGTAAAGCAGATTATATTCTATAAATCAGATTGGCCCGAATCAATGAACACTGACCAAAAGCAAGAGGGAATTCTTCTAAAAGACAGCCTTGGGACTTCAGCTGCAGCCCTTCCTTAGGTCTCCAGGCTGCCAGGTTGCTCCATGTGTTTTACCCGATAAGCTCCTGCACTTGGAATAGGCAAACTTCTTCAAACACTCCCAGAGGGAGGAGAGTATAGGAAGAGTGGGAAAGGATGCCTGAGGATTTTTCAGAAGTGGTAAAAGGTACCAGTGAACAGACTCAAGAGTATTAATGAGCTGCACACGTGGCTGATACAAAGACATCTGTAAGCAGTCACATCGTGTGAATGGAATAAGAACCCAAACAAAGATGGAGCAGGGTTGGTAGTACACATGCCTGAATTCCCAGCTCTTGGAGGATGAAGGATCAGGAGTTCAAGTCCAGGTTCAGCTACGTTTCATGGAGCAGTGACAGGATGAAGGGGTAAATGACTCTTGTGTGTTTGTATGCTGGGGATCAACCTCAAGATTCCACACCTGCTGAGCAAAGGCACCTCTCAGCTGACTCAGCACCTACACAGTGACTCCTCAATAACTTGTTCTGCTGCACAAGCCAGGCTCTCCTTGAGGAATTCACACAGTCCCCCCACAGTGAATGTCTTATTCCGCTTGGTTGCTTTAATAAAATATTGAGTTTGGGTACTCCATTCGAAAAGATGTTTGCTTGGCACTCACTCTGGAGACCAGGCTGGCCTCGAACTCACAGAGATCTGCCTGCCTCTGCCTCCCGAGTGCTGGGATTAAAGGCATGCTCCACCAACGCCCAGCTTAAGGCCAGTTTTTTAAAACAAAAACAAAAACAAAACAAGCAAATGAAAAAACCAACGACTTGGGCATACTGATGGGTAAGCTCTCCTGTTTGGACCAGCTCTACATTCATCAGAGGCTCCTTTCCGGGGTAGAACACTTTGTACTGTATCATTATTCCTGTTTCCTCCTTTTTGCATCTTTTGTAAGTGATGTATTGTCTTTAATTTTGCTTTTATCAGTGCTTTTGTGGCTTTGTTTATTAATTTTTAATTTATAGGTTAGGTCCTTTGCGTTTGATTTTTTTTGCCATGTTTTTACTTTATATTTTATGAAACAACAAACTATTCACCCCAGAATTACTTACTGAAGAGTACATCTTCTCCCCTTGGTATGGAATACTATCTTTCTCACTCATTATGTTCCTATGTTGTTTGTGCTGGTAAGTTTTGTGTATGTGGTCCATCTACCAATGATACTTAGGACTATCTTCCCCAAATCCACTTATTTATTTAAATTTTAATTCTAATATGTCTGCATGGCTTTTAGTGTGATTTTTAAAATTTGTTGTTTGGTTTCTATTTTTTTGAAATAGGGTCTGGTGTAGCTCAATTAGTTTTAGACTTGCTGTTTAGCTGATGTTGGCCTTGATTCTCCTGCATCTGCCTCCCAAGTTCTTGGGTTATAGATAGGTGCCATTGCATTCAGTTTGTGTGCAGTTTGGAGTTTGGGACAGTTTCTGATAGTTTCACTGATAGTTAAGACATAATGATAGCAATCACAGTTAATTCTTGATCTGAAGGGCAAACACTTTTATTATCGAAAAACCAAGCAGTATATTTGTTGGAAGAAGTTTTTTTTTATTGTTTGTCATGGTGGTAGGTAGTATTTTCTGAACATGATTGCAAAATATGTGGATTTTTATATATATTAAAAATTTAGGGCTGCAGAAATAGCTCATTGATTAAGAGCACTTTCTGCTTTTCCAGAGGACCCAGGTTCGAGTCTCTGCACCCACACAGTGGTTCTCAACCATTTGTAACTCCAGTTCCAGGGACTCAGACGCCCTCTTCTGGCCTCCACAGGTACAAGGCATGAAAGTGGAACACAGACATACATGCAGGCAAAACACCCATATACATTAAACAAAATGTAAACATTCAAAATAAGAAAGGTTGTATATTTTACACATAATTTTTTATATAATGAAATTTACACACACACACACACACACACACACACACACACACACACACACACAATCTTGACATGTGGCCCAGACTGTCCTCAATCTCACAATCCTCCTGCCTCAGTTTCTCATGTTGGGGTCGTGAAATTTGATCATTACTTTCTGTTTCTACTTTGCTAAGAGCACTTTTAAAAATTGTAAGTGGATATTTACCTTTATCAAGTTACTGTCTTATATCTCAACACAGTCACATAAAGTTTCTCTTTGATTTGCTCTGGTAGTGGAAATGTTACTGATTGAGTTTCCAATGCCTGAGCCAATATTCCTTTGCTGGAACAACCCCAACTTGTTCATGACCCGTTGCCTTTTGAAAAAACCATTTCACAGGCGTTTAATCCTGATTAGAACTATGCCAGGCTTTTACAACAAAATAACACACACCGAGAACCATAAAATCAAATTAAAACACCAGCAATTGAACAAGGCTTAAGAAAAATCCATGAAATTTCATGTAAAGTATACTTCGGCTTACACAGCTTTCTTTCAAAGAAAGCCAAGTATTAGTTACTGTGAACAAATAAAATGCACCCCACAGTCTATTATTTGTTATTTTGTTTTGTTTAGGATTGGTTTGTTTGTTTTGATTTGAGTTTTTGTTTTGAAATAAGGTCTTACTATATATCCCAAGCTGGCCTTGAACTCCAAGTCCTCCCTGCTTCAGCCTCGGGAGTGATGGAGTGTGCCTCGTGGCCTGCCTCTCCCCTTTTCAGTATCTTAAATTACATGCCCCAATATGCTCTAGAGACAAAGGAAGGATGATCAAGAGTTCAACACTATCCTTAGCTTCATACTGAATTGGAGGTCAGTCTGGGCCTCATCTCAAAAAAGCAAGAAAAGCAAACAGCAACAAATAGAGGCCATTACCTACAAGTGAAATCCACTGAGCACGGATTTAGGGTTTCTACTGGGGTTCAGTGAGACAGGTCTAGAGGGCCTACATCACTCACCTTAATTACCCAGACCCCCCCACCCCACCCCATAAACCACCATGCTAGTCATTATCCATAGCTTCAGCTCTCCAGGGACTTTTATCAAGCAAGGGCTCTCAAGAGTTTGGAGATTGTCTCCCAACAGCTGGTCAAGAGGCAGTACTTAGAACTATGTGACTCTCTGAAGCTGGAGATATCACTTTCCTGCACACTTTGAGGAAGACACAGGCATTGTCTTCTATCCCTCACTTCAATAACTGAAGAAATATCTAATTAAGCTAAAGTTGGCCAATCCAAGTCCCTAATCTTTGAGTTCCTTATTTCACTTAGATAGTTGGCCTTGTGGTTCTTCACTATCTTACTGTCCTGTTGATGTCTTAGGATTTAAGACATATTTTATTGTGTATATCAACTTTCCCTTTACCTACTGTCTTAGTTAGGGTTTTATTTCTGTGAAGAGACACCATGACCACAGCAGCTCTTATATAGGAAAACATTTAATTGGGATGGCTTACATTTTCAGAGGTTTAGTCTATCATCATGGTGGGACATGGCAGCATGCAGGCAGACATGTTGCTGGCTACATCTTGATATGCAGGCAACAGGAAGTGGTCTCCCACTGGGCGTGGCTTGAGCAGATATGAGACCTCAAAGCCCACCTCCACAGAGACATACTTCCTCCAACAAGACCACACCTACCCCAACAAAGCCACACCTCCTAATAGTGTCACTCCCCTGGTGGGGTGGGCATTTTCTTCCAAACCATCACATCTACCATCTCAGAAGCTTCTAGAGGCTAGAAAATATCTAGACAACTACAATACTGGAGATGAAAGATGGTTCCCTTGTTTTCATTCTTTCTTTCATAAAATGATAAACAGGTGGATACTTCCACTTCCTGGAAGCTTTACTATAAATCTCCTTTTGTTAGCACCTAAAAATTGTGCTTCTATTTCCTTTTCCTTTTCTTTTCTTTTTTTTTTTTCTTCAGTTTTTTGAGACAGAATCTCTCTGTGTAGTCCTGGTTGTCCTGGAACTCCCTCTGTAGATGAGGCTAGCCTCAAATTTAGACATCCACCTGTCTCTGTCCCCTAAGTGCTGGACTTACAGGCATGCACCACTACTGCCCAGCTCTATTTCCTTTTCAATGCAGGGAGTGTTTTTAGGATCATGCTTTAGTTTTGAAGGAGTCTTGCATGTGCTTTTGCCGAGTTTTCACATTCAGGGGCTGATTTCTAGCCTAATTGAATTGCAGGCAGAGAATGCACTTTATGAAATCTTTATGTCTGGGAATTTATGAACATTATCCTTGGGCCCAGTGCATGATCATTTTTATGAATATTCCATAAGCAACTGAGATTTCTGTGCTTTTTTCTGCTTATAAAAATCTATGGAAACAGAGGTAAATTTAAGAGAAAGGAAAATCTCATTTTGGAAGCTGTGGTGTGACACAGTGAGTCACACAATAAAACTTTTAGTCCATATGTCTATATGCAAGTGTTCATTGCAAAGAGTCATCAGTCTGGTTCAAGGCCTCTGGCTTCTGCTACACTATCAATGCTGGGCCCTCACTGGGGCTCCTCTTGGATATCCCGTTGTTGCCCTGTGTCGTGGAGAACCTGCAGGTTTGGATCTGTAGATCTGGCCCCTTCATGTGCAGATCATAGCGGGGATGGATGTTGGGGTATGCCAACTCATGCACTGGTTCTGCGAGGGTGGGGTTTATGGGCAGTTTTTCTTCCCCAGAATTAGGTTTATTTATTTTTAATACATTTACTTATGTGTGTACACATGTGTGTCCACGGGTGATGGTAATTTCGGTGTGGATGGCCGAGGATAACTTCTGGGTGTCAGTTTCCTTTTCCCACTAAATGAATCCTGGGTACCAAATTCAGAGGAGGCAAAAACTTGGCAACAAGCACCTTTACTTGCTGAATCTTATACTGGCCTGGTTTATTTTTGACACAGGCCCTTACTATGTAGCTCAAATTGTTCTTTGATTTATCAGTCTCCTGCCTCAGCCCCCTAAGTGTGGAGCCCACAGGTCTGCACCACTACCCCTGGAACAAAATGGATTTTTGTTTTGTTTTGTTTTGTTTTGTTTTAAGACAAGGTTTCTCTGTGTATCCCTGGCTGTCCTGGAACTCGATCTGTAGACCAGGCTGGCCTCGAACACATAAAGATCTGCCTGGCTCTGTCTGCTGAGTGCTGGGATTAATGATGTGTGCCACCACCACCCAGGTAGATTTTTTAAAATAATTTATTTATTTTACATACCAACCACATTTTCCCCTCCCTCTTCTACTCCCATTCCCTTCCCCCACTTGATTTTTTTTTAATAGCATTTGGAAGTTGAGCTCTGTACAGAGAGCATGTCCTGAACTCCTGACACTTCAGTAGTGTATCTCAAGCCAGGCTTGAGTGTAGTGTAAGCCGTGGGTGGACAGAAGGGCTTCCCGTGAAATCACCAGTTCTGTCCTAACCTTAGCTTCTGTTTTAGAGGAAAGATGTATTTTCAGGAAACTTAGAAATCTAGGAGGGAGTAGTTGGAGGGGATGCTGATGCCAGGGGTAGGATATGGTGGTTACAAGGAATAGGGTGAAGAAGAAATCTGGAATCAGAGACGATCCTGGATGGCCATTGAGAACTCTTGGAGGTTACCTGCCACAGAGCACACCTCCTCCCCATCCCACGGGGAAGAGCTGGGATGTAACACTGTGTGTTCCAGGGTAAGGTGAGGCAGTGAAAGAGCTAGTGTCTTCCTCATTGCACATCAGAGAGGGAATCAGAGGCTCACACGTATTGTGATGCTGAGCTCTGTTGAATTTTCTTGTCCCACCAGTTCCTTCCCCCAAATAAACACTTGGATGCTATACTAATTATAAAACTGTTGGCCATTGGCTAGGGCTTCTTATTGGCTAGCTCTGTCTTAATTATGAACCCATTTCTATTAATCCATGCATTGCCATGAGGCTGTGGCTTACCCATAGTCCTGTATGTTTCTCCTTCAGCAGCATGACTGACTCTCTGCCACCTCTCCCTGCATATCTTTACCAGAATTCTCCTCATCTAGTAGCCCTGCCCATGCTCTGACTGGCTGCTAGCCAAACAGTGTTTTATTCATCAACCAATATATACAAAAGGACATCACCATCAGAGCTCACTCTACCACAGAGGTTAGAAGAAGGGAGGCATAGGTATTGGTTTGATCTAGAGGCATAGACACCCTATGACCTGCTATGATCTGTCTGTGGTTCCCACCCTACCCCATATGTTGTAGTCTTGACTCCAAAGTAATAGTAAGAGAAAGACCATTACTGAAGGTCATTAAGGATGGTGCCCTCTTAAAGGTGATCAGTGTTTCATCTAGACACAAACGATTTTTTTTACCCCTCCCACCACTGGGCTAACATAGCCAAAAGGTTCCACGTGTGAACCAGAAATTAGCCCCATACCAGACATCGAGTCTGCAGACTGCCAACCTCCAGAACAGTAAGGAGTGAATCTCTGTTATAAACCACCCTACGGATAGTATTTTGCTAAAGCAATAAAAGGACCAAGATCTGCCAGCTCCTAAGCATGCCCAACTAGCTTCTTCCTGAGTCAAGACAAGGGAGCCACCAGCTGGATGGTTACCACTTGACCAGGTGGGCACAGATGTCCCTAACCAGGTCCTTCCCAAGAGCCAAGCCCTTCCTGCTGTATAGTGGACGCCCTCTTAAGAGCAGTGGGGATGGAAAGCACAAGTCTAAGATGCTGAGTATGTCCCCCAAGGACATTAGACACCCAGGGGAGACACAGTCCTTTGCTAACCACTCCTTCAGCACCTGGTCAAAAAGACCCTGTGAAAAGGGTAGCTAGGGGAGTTACTCTTCCTTTGTTGACAGAGTTGTCTTGTTTTGGGGTTTTGCTTTTTGTTTGTTTGTTTTTCTGTTTTCTGAATAGTTGAGTGCAAAACTTTATTTGCAACTTGACTGTGTCCCGTCAATGTTGTTCATCTTCCTCGGGTCCTTCTTATCCCTTATCTACCTTTTGACAACTCAAGCTGCCCGATTCTGAGAGAGAAATCGTCTCCCTTTTGTATCTGAAAGTCGTTCATCACATTCTCCTACTTCCAAGGATTTTACTTCACACATATTTCACTGGCACTGTTTCTTAACCATAAAACATTACATTTTCCTTGAGTTCTTCTTTGCCCTTATAAAATGCCCCTTTCCAGTCATATTTTGTGTGTGTGTGAACTTGAAATCTATATTATCAGATAATATCCTAGGCATCCCTGCTCACTTGTGCATTAGTGCCCAAGGGCTAACCTAACCAAGTAGGCATCAGGCAGATAGTTTAAAACAACACGGCTGGAGGCTGGGATCTGCAGGTGTTGGGGGAGATTCCTGCTCATCTATAGGCCCTGGGGTAGCATCCTTCTGTCTCCAGTGGGTCTGGTGTTAACTGGGCTCCTGCTAGTCTTGGACTTAGAGATGCTTCTCTGGGAATACAACCATTCTCTCCTTTCAGTGTCTGCCTTTGTGACCAAATGTCAGCATTTTACAGGCACACGAGTCACCCTTTTGGCTTAGGATCCATCCCAACGACCCCATTTCTACTTGATTACCATTGTAAAGACCCTATGTCCAAGAAAGGCACATTCTGAGGTATTGAGGAATAGCTCTGGTGTTTTGCCTGAGTTTGTGTTATTGATAAGTATTCACTATTTATCTCAGGCTGACCTTGAACCCATGCTCTGTCTGCTTCAGCCTCAAAGTTCTGTCTACAGGAATGTCCCAGTGTGTCACTCTTTAAACACTCTTAATTGTTTGCTTATCCCTTTATTTTATTTTTGAGACAGGGTCTTGTGTTTCCCAGGTTGGACTTGAACTAGATATGTATTAGAAGATGGCCTTAAACTACGGAGCATCTACCTCCCAACTGCTGGGACCCAGGTGTGCACCACCAAGCTGGATTCGTGTGGCTCTATGGATCAAATCCATGGCTTTGCTCATGTTAGGCAAGCATTCTACCAAGTCACCTGCCCTGTCAGCTTCTTTCATTTTTTTCTGTCTTACACACCTATTGCTTGTCCCATCCCACATCAAGTGTCAAGAGTTGAGAGTTTGGAGAGATGGCTCAGCAGTTCCAAACACATATTGCTTATAGACAACCCAGGTTAGTTCCCAGCATCCACATGGGGTGGCTCACAACTACCTGTAGCTCTAGCTACAAGGGCATCCAGAGCTTCGGGCTGCCCTAGGCAACAAGGATGTATGCAGTATACAAACATACCTGCAGAACACCAATACCCATAAAATAAAAATGTGTTCCCAAAAGTTGAGATCCAGTCTATTTTCCCTTCTTAAAAAATGACTTTACGTTTCCAGGATGGCTCCCTAATCTTCCAAAGGCAGTCTACAGTCCCATTAGCATTGTTTATTTGGATTTAACTATGCTTCATGCTTCATTTAGGGTTTTCCACTGTTTCTTACATATTTTCTGTCTTTCGCTATTTTGAGATCTTTATTCTGAATTTAATTTGTATTCAGTTGAAGTACCTCTTGGCCAATTTCTTTGAGTAATGTGTCTATATCATTTCTGTTTATTCTGTCTCATTGTGTATCTGGAAAAATGTCTGTCTTTTGGTTTTTTATATAAACACAATGATAACTTGGCTCAGACAGGAAGTTTGATCTGTGATCTTTTTTTTTCAAATGTCTGTCACTGTTGCAATGCAAATGAGAAATCTAAACCCGGCCTGATTATCTTTCCATTTGGGCAACTACATCTGTCTGGAAGCTTTTAACATTTCCTTTCTAGTCTTCAGGTTTAGAAATTTCATCAGGATGTGGTAAGTTCATTTCTTTCTTCTGAATTCTGCCTGGCACATCAGAAGCCTGTTCCATATGGAACTTTTTTTTTTTTAGTTTGTTTCCCTCTTTTCTGTTTCTTTCTTCCCCTTTTTATTCTTTCAGTCTCCTGTAGCCCAGGTTGGCCTCAAACTCAACCTGTAGTGGAGGACGGACCTTGAATCTCCCATCCTTTATCACTCTGGTCCTGGGTTTATAATCCTAAACCACTATGCTTGGTTTATTCCATGCTGGGGATCAAACTCTGGGCTTTGTGTATGTTGGGGAAGTGCTCTACTACTGTGGTCCACTCATTCTGCCAATAGCCTTGGGGCAGCAAGCTCTAGGGAGTGGCCTTGTCTGCCACATTACAACTGATAAACTTGAGTGGAAGCACACTGTCTCTCTTGCTCAGGCTCATTTGGCATGGTGAGACACCAACCTGCGCAGAGGCGGCAGCTTCTGCTTTGTTGTGTGTTCATGAGTTTGTTTCCATTACACTCCTTAATAAGTTGGTTACTATACCTTTAGTAAATTCTCGCATCACTCTACCACTGAGCCTAGCTCCAGAATTGGTTTTTCATTCAAACAATGCTGAGAGAGCAATTATCTTGTTGTGTGACTTCACGGAAACTTATTCTGCATGTGTTCTGGATACTCGACCAGGACTTCACAGGTGCTAAGCAAGCATTCTACAGTTGAGCTACACCCTCTGCCCTGCTCCCTGAGCTTTCTAGTTTTCCCAAACGATTGTTTTGTGTCTTCTCAATAGATGATTGTCTCACCTGTGGACGGTTTCAAATCTTTCTTTCCTGTAAGCCAACCCGACTTTTCCTTTGCTTCTGTTCTTTTCCAACAATGGCTTTCACAGCAACGTTGAAGGACAGTGGTGATCATCCCATGCTTGTCCATCATCCTGATGGACTTGCCAACAGATACCTGGATGGCATTCATAATCCACGGGGAAGTGTGATATTTGCTCTCAGTTTTGAATTTCTTCTCGTGTTCATGACTGCAACTTATTATTCTTGATTCATGCCTCTATTTGATAGACACCTCGCCTGGCTCCAGATGCTGGCTTGTGGGAACAGTATAGGGATAAACAGTTACCTGACTGGGATTTTTCTTCCTACATCCAATGACATCTAGCTGTGGCACTTTTCTGATCCCATCTTCTCCTGAGTCAAATAGGCTCACAGTTGTGTAAACCTTCATACCATGTCCTTAAGTATTTTAAATAAAATCAGAATAAAAGAGGGTGAAGTTTAGGAGGGTGGGTGAACCTTTGAAAGCTAAGCCTGGGAAGTTAAAGATAAAAGGCATGAGTTGCCTCTGCTTTTCTCACTCTTGCAATAGAAGCCTGAAATGCACCAGCCCATATTTTAAGACCTTAGTGACCCAGGGCTTCGCAGGCATTGAACTAAGGATGAAAAATCTTCAGTTCAGAAATGTCGAAGCCTCAGATTTGTCAAGTGCTTAAAAATTTATGTAGCTTATATAGTCGGCCAGTACTGAGTGGTCTAATAAAAAATAGTAATTTCTGTCCTTTGCCAGCCTTCCTTTCCGTGTGTCTTCTATTATTCATCAGTGTGTCTCACAGTAAGAGTACTCTCTTCTCCTACTTATCAACTTCCATATTTGTTCTTTCTTCTTTCTTTTGTGTTTTCAGTTATATTCATTTATTTATGTAGTATGTGTGCATATATGGGCCACAGCACTAACATGGCGGCTAAGGACGACTTCAATCATGTACATCCATCAATTCAGATCATAAGGTTTGTCAACCAGCACTGTCAGCCTCTGAGCTGGCCCTCCCTCCCTGCCCCCCCTCCATATATATATATATATATATATATATATATATATATATATATATCCCTCTCTCTCTCTCCGTCTCTCTCTCTATCTCTCTCTCTCTGACACACACACACACACACACTCTGTTTCCCTCCTCCTCTCTTTTTCTCTCTTTTCTATTTTAGAAGCTGGTCATTTTAACTTTCCAATACTTTTCATTCCCTGAATTTAATCAAAAAAAGTTATATCTTACAAAAAATCAAACGAACAAAACCTCCATACAGGATCTCATGTAGATCAGTCTGTCCCTGTGTAGTGGAGGATGGTCTTAACCCCAAAGCCTCCTGCCTACACTTTCACTTTCCAAGTTCTGACTTTACAGGCACATACCACCATACCAGGTTTTGCGTGTGATTCCTTTAAATAGCTCTTTTTAAAAACATGTGTATTTATGTATATGGGTGTGTGTGTGTGTGTGTGTGTGTGTGTGTGTGTGTGTGTGTGTGTTGTCAGTGCACACCTGTGTGGGGGTGTCAGACAATCACAGCTCCTCTTCCTCCTCTTCATGTTATTTTAGATTGACCTCAAACTCACTTTGTATCTTAGAATGACCTTTTGATCCTCCTGCCTCTACTTCCATAGAGGACCAATGTGTGTGCCCCACGCCTGGTTTGACACACTAAGCTACATCTACCTAGCCTGAGAAGCTTTTCAACGTTTTCCTTCTGGGTGCCCTGTTTCCACAGTTGTTTTCTCTCATGTTTAGTTCCCAGTTTTGATAAAGTACAGACATTAGCAGGTTTCTGGGAAAAGGCACTTGGGAGGAGAAAGCTTTGAGACTTCCCTTGTCTAGAAATATCTGCTGGGAGCTGAATCTCAGGGTTGGGCATGAGATCCTATGCCATGCTTGGCAGGCCACATAGTTAACCTTTACATAGCAGCTCCTTAGAACCTCAGCTCAAGAAAAGACACAACTTGACCCAGTCCTCCACCCACAGGCTCAGTCACCTGAGCAACCCTCCGTGGACCTCTTACTCATGAACTCTTTACCCTGCCAAACATCCTCTTTGAGGCCTCCTAATATCCTGCTTATGCTAACACCTAGTGCACAAACAACCCATTCTGCCCCTCCCCATATCCTGACTATATAAGCTAGCCTGAGAAAAGTCAAGTTTGCCACTTGATCAGAATCCTGTCTTGTGGTCGTTCTTTCTGCGTCTCTTGTCCCCATTGCCTATCCCTGACTCTCTTGCCCCAGGTTGACGTCCTGCAGGTCAGGACAAATACCTTTTATTAATATTTTCACATGTGATTTGCTAGGGCACACCATGCTAAATGGAAGCTAATGTTGTGAGCTTGCCCCTTTTTCTTCTGATTTCCAATGATTTGCTGTTGTTGCTATCTTTTTCAGGGACAGGGGTGGTGGTGAATCTCATTGTATAGATATGGCTGGCCTAGAACTCACTTTGTAGACCAGAATGGCCTCAAACTACAGATACCCCTCTGCCTCTGCCTCCGAAGAGTTGAGATTAAAGGTGTGCACCATCACACCCATCGTCTTTATCTATTTATTTCGTTTGCTTTGTGTAGTTGCTATTGCTCTTTGGAAACCAAGGCTCTACTTGCTGTCTCCAGTAAAAAGTAGGCAATACAGGGCCTGAGAGAACGGGTACTCACTGGGTAAAGGCACTTGTCACTACGTCTAAGGATGTGTGTTTGATCCCAGGAACATGCACGGTAGAAGGAGAGAACCAACTCCTGCAACTTGTCCTCTGACCTCCATAAACAATTTCCTGGCATGTGTTTGCTGGTGTGTGTGTGGCCGGGGGTTCTCTTTAAAAGAGCAATATTATAAATGATGATTATTTGTGCAGAAGCATTTCTTTAAATTTATAGGTTATCCCGGAGAGACTAGCAGAGACCTTTCTCTGCTAACTGTCAGGGCGCCAGGCTCTACTCTGATTGGCTGGAAACCTTTTCTCTTTGTAAAGTCCTGTGCCAGATGCTGGCAGATGCTCACAACAGTCCTAGGGACTCTTCTTACCTCCAAGGATACTACCACAGGTGCCAGCCATGCATTTTCAAGCCGCATGAGCTGTAAGACATCCTGTATGTCTTCTTAACGCTTCATATATTTACATAGTCTTAGCAAGACTGTGGGAAGATGATCATTTACCTTCCAATTCTTCCAGTGGTGTGTGTGTGTGTGTGTGAGAGAGAGAGAGAGAGAGAGAGAGAGAGAGAGAGAGAGAGAGGAAGAGGGAGAGGGAGGGAGAGGGAGAGAGAGAAAGAGAGAGAGAGAGAGAGAGAGAGAGAGAGAGAGAGAGAGAGAGAGTAAGACCTATATATCATAAATACAATCAAAGGTAATAGTCATGGGGGCTGGAGAGATGGCTCAGCAGTTAAGAGCACTCATTCCTGCAGAGGACTCAGGTTAGATTCCTAGCACCACTTGTGAGCTGACAACCAACCGTCCATAACTCCAGCTCCAGGGGATTGAAGCTTTCTTCTGACTTCCTCAGACCGCAGGCATGCACATGGTGCACAGTCATACAGGCAGGCAGAACATTTGTATATACAAAATAGTAAATAAATCCAAAATTTTAAATGTCATCTTCATGTAAAAAATTGCAACATAATGCAAAAATGTTTTTTTAAATGAAAGTCACAACTCTATAATTCTTCTGAATGTTCCAATCCATTCATTATATGTGTGAATGTGCGTGTGAGTATGTGTGAGTGAGTGTGCTTGAGTATGAGTGTGAGCAAGTATGTGTGTATGAGTCTGTATATGAGTGTGAAGAAGGTTGTGTAAGTGTGTCTGAGTGTGTGAATGTGTTAATGTGTATGTGTGAGTGGGTGACTAGGTGAGTGTGTATGAATGTGTGTAGGTCATTCACCACTTAAACCTGGGCTCTGGGATCCAAACTCCAGGCCCTACTATTGTACAGGCAACATCTGAATCCATTCATTTTATTTCTTACTACTTGTCTGTTCGCAGCTTACAGAGAAACAATGATGACTTTTGAGGTTTCCAGAAATGTAACATGACTATAATAGCATAAAAAGACATGTTTTAGTGCAAACTGTGTTATACACACAGTTCTAAAAGCTGATAATTTTAGTTTTCATATTCTTTACATCTTTTTATATCTTCAAATTCCTTTAATAGACTTTCATATCATTCCACGAATGATTGAATCAATTTTATTAGCTAGCCTACTAATGAACATATGTTTGACTGAGTTTTTTTTTTATTACATTATTTTACCATTACAGTCAGTGTGGCAATAGACATCCTGTAAAAACTTCTTTAATTACTTAAGTGAAAATGAATATCAGCAAATTAATTCATTGCAATAATGAATATGCTTCTCTTATTGGTTGATGAATAAAACACTGTTTGGCCAATAGTCAATAGAGGCAAGAAGATAGCTGGGGCTAGGAGATGAGGAGATTACTAGGGAGAGACTCAAAGAGGCACCAAGAGGAGACACCATATAGCCACCAAAGGAGTAACAGGTCCGGCATTCTCTGGTAAGCCATGACCATGTAGAAATACATAGATTAATAGAAATGGGTTAATAATTAAGACAGAGCTAGCCAATAAGAAGCCCTAGCCATCAGCCAACAGTTAAATGACTAATATAAATCTTTGTGTGTTTATTTGTTGCTGAAGAGTGGCTGTGAGACCAGGCAGGAAAGAAAACTCCAGTTACAAATGAGCATATGCAATTAAAATCTTGACAAGTAGGACATTACTTCCCCAAAAGTTAATTCAAGGCCAGCAAGATGGCTCTCCAGGTAAGAGTACTTGGCGTCCAACCAGATGACCTGAGTCCAGTCTCTATAACTTCACAAAGGTAGAAGGGGAGTGGGGAGGAATGAGTCCACATGTTCTCTGGCCACCACATATGCCACAGTGACAATAATAACAAAATTTAAAAGAAAAAAAAAACTTTGAGACAAGGTCTCACTCTGTAGCCCTGGCTGGTCTTGAATTTACAGAGATCTGCCTATCTCTGCTCCTAAAGTTCTGGGATTACCGGGCGTTGGTGGCGCATGCCTTTAATCCCAGCACGTGGGAGGCAGGGGCAGGTGGATCTCTGTGAGTTCGAGACTACTAGTCTGGTCTACAAGAGCTAGTTCCAGGATAGCCTCCAAAACCACAGAGAAACCCTGTCTCGAAAAACCAAAAAATAAAATAAAATAAAAAATAAAAAATAAAAAAAAGTTCTAGGATTAAAGGCATGCAAACGACCACTGCCAGCTAAGAATTCTTTTTCAAAGACTAAAATGACTACAAATTCTTCTGTTCTAGGCAATATCTGGGAGGGCCTGCTTTTCTCATATATAATTCCACGGCATAGAGTTATTTATTGAATGTTTCCCCATTGCTCCTTGAAGAAAAGATGGCATTGCTACTTTAATTTCTGTGATAATAATTGAACATAAGCATATATTTACGAGGCCTGGAGAGATTGCTTGGTGATTAAGAGCACTGCCTGCTCTCCCAGAGAACCCTGGCTCAATTCCCAGCACCCACATGGCAGCTTACAACTGTCTGTAACTCCAGTTCCAGGGCTTCTGACACCTTCACCCAGACATACATGCAGGCAAGGCACCAAAGAATATAAAATAATTTTTTAATTAAAAAAAGGAAAAAAGAAAATAAAGCATATATTTTGAGACAGAGTTTCACTTGTAGACCAGACTAGCCTTAAATTCACAGAGACCTGCCTGCTTCTGCCTTCCCCATCCTGGGATTAACGGCATTCACTACATGTATAGCAAAAATGAGCATATTTTAGATATTTATTGATTCATTAGTCTCACTTTTGCACCAAGCTTTACACATTGCCTGACCATTATCTTTTTCTGAAGATTTATTTTAATCTTTACTTATGCGTGGTGTGTGGGAACACCACAAGTGTGTGAGTGCCCTTGGAAGCCAGCAGGGGACATCTGATCCCTTGGAACTGAAGCCATTTATTATGAGCCAACCCCTGTGGGTCCTGGGAACTGAACTCACAGCCCCTGGAAGAGCAGTCCACACTCACAACTGCTGAGCCATTTTTCCATTGCCCTGTGCCTGTTTTCTTACTCCCATCCATTGATTAAGGCATATGGTTCAAGCTTTTCTTTTATTGACCCTTCGCAGTTGCTGGTGTGTGCCTCTGGTGATGGACTGTATATAAATTAAAGCAGCTGAAAAAGATAGAATGACTAAAGGCCCTGAATGCTAAGATGCAGACCAGGCAAGAGGCACAGCGACCACGGGTGTTTCTAGGCTCTGCCCATGCTCCCTGGGAACAATTAGCCAAGAGCAGTCAGAAAACAGCCAGTGCCCAAACCTGAGGCGTCCATCCACACCGTACTATCTAAAGATGATAAAGGCACAATCAAAATGCAGTATTCAATGAAAGAGTGTTGCCCTCTTGTTTTAAAAATAATTATGGGACACCCATAATTAGATGACAAATTAATATACATCTCGTCCATGCCAACTCTTCGAGCCAGCTTAATCCTCATCAGCCACTATAATTTATTAACAGTGAGGGGAGAAAAGACATGAATCAGCTTAATGTGGCATAAGTAGGGCGTTGCCATAACAACAAGATGCAGTCTGTTTTCTACTATTTATGTATGGTTTATTTTCTCCAGAGCCTCGGAGTTTTTGCTTGAAACAAATGGAATAGGAAACATCTTGTTCTGTATAGTCCACCCCATCTGTGTGTGTGTGTGTGTGTGTGTGTGTGTGTGTGTGTGTGTGTGTGTGTGTATAAAACCACATTTTCTTTCCAGGAAAGAAAAAAAACCAAAGCACTTGATTTAAGAAAATAAAAATGTGTTTATAGCAAAGGACCCATTTCCAAGCTTTGATTCCACTGTGATTTAGCCGAATTCATTTTCATTTTGTTTTGTATTGTTTTTCCACCTCTGAGACAGTCTAGTCCTCACTGAAACCTCTGGGAAAACAACCAAAACACAAAACACATGCTGGCAGCAAACTGAAGTTAACAGTGCTTCTCACAGGAATCATGTTCTGAATCCAGACTCCACGACTGGCCGAAGGAGTGCGCTGGCTCAGCCGGGAGAGAAAGCCCAGTCTAGGAACAAAACCAGGACCTGATCTGTGACACCATCTGCTTGCCAAGGGCACCTCTGATATTTTAGGGCCTGGAACCTAGGACCTTGCACATGCCAGGCAAACACTCTAACCACCGGGCAACCTCCCCAGCCTACACTAGGATACTTAAGCAATCTTACCTTCTGTAAGCAACCCCATCACTTGTCTGAAATGTGCTGCACAAGGCAGGCAGTCCGGGAAGGACTCTCACAACTTTCTCAGTTCTCCACTTTCCTTTAAGGGTAAACAATTCTTGTTCTTAGAATGAAGATGGATTGGGTCATTTCCAGTCCATAGATGGGATCTTTTGTGGCATGCAAAGGAGGAAACCACAGCAGAGCCTTCTAATCACCTCACTTCCAGCTTTCAGTTCTTACATCACGCATGGCTCTGATGTTTAAGGACAGCAGGAGGGGCCGGGGTTTGGCTCAGTTGGTAGAGTCCTTAAAGGGCTTTAGCAGGCAGGAGCATGGCAAACACACGGCTCTGGCAGGCCTTGCTCTTCCCCGTTCCCTCTGCCTTGCTAAACCTTTAGATTACATCCCTAAAGCTAACCACCAGGGTCTCTTCCCTTGCTTGGCCTCTTCCTCCTCCAGAGACTGAGTACCAAAGTCCATCTAGCAAAGTACTAGAGTCCAACAATCAAAAGCCCCCTTTTGGCTGCCCTAATTAACATTCCAATGAAAATTAAAGACCTTATCCTAACTCGGGAGTTTCTCCTTTTTCCTTTATTGACTGCCATTTGTCTATGGGCCACATCTGTCGCCTCTCTATCCAGAGACAATCCTTTGTCCCTCTGGGGCAAATATCCCTGCCCTACCCCCACCCTACCCCCCCACTCCAGGCTGCCACCAGCCCCCTTGCCTTCCCCCCCTCTCCTTTTCTCTTATTCCCTGCCCTTTGTCCCTCTGGGGCAAATAAATCTCCTTTGTGCTGAGAACCTGGTCTTGGTGTGTCCTGTGCTGAGTCCAGTCCTCTCATTCCATACCCACAATGCACTAGGCCCTAGTTCTGCCTCCGGTGCTGCATAAACTCCACATGGTGGGGCTTGATTGGAAGTCCAGCACTCAGCCAGTAAGCCCTGGAGGATCAGACACTCAAGGTCACCTGAGCTACATAATGAGTTTAAATACCCTGTCTCCAAAACAAAACAGATGGCAGGAGGAAGCCTGGAACACTGGAACTCAAGTATGAACAGGCCGGGGCTTGTGCATGTGGCTATTTGATTTGGATCTTTGGTCTTGGGGAGGCAGAGGATTGAAACTGTGGTTCATGCAACTCAGGCTCGCCTCCAACCCTTATGCATCAAAGGCTGGCTTTGAACCCTTAATTCCCTGTCTCTACATCCCCAGTGTCAGGATTTCTGGGATTGTAGGTGTGTGCTACCTTCCAGCTCTTACTTAAGTCTTTAGGTCACCCCTCAGATTTTTCACTGTCTAAATTGCTCCTTTTGGCACAGTTTATGGGACCGGAGGCAACACGCCCAGGAGTGACAAGCAGTTCTCAGCTCTGTGAGCATGGCCCCAGACCTCAGAATTAACAGTTTAGGGTGTCCTGTACTCTGAACTTAAACAATTTTATTCCAATCTTACTCTAGAGTCACTAAGACTTGGGTATCACCCTCTGATAGATCCACTATTAATAGTCACTGGGATTTATCAGGAAGAGACAAAGTTGATGGGATTCAACCAACATCAGAATCCCAAATTACAACAGTTGCACTGTACCGAAGCAGTGGGTATTTTTATTCATTTGGTATAATTCATCCACAATAAGTATATGCCTTAAATATTCATCTTGAAGAACTTTCAGTTATGTATATATCCCATCCTAGTCCACATCATTACAGGTCTATACTATTCTCATCTCTGTCATTAACTAGTTTTCCTTGCATTTAATTCACATAAACAAAAGCACACAAAATGGTAACATTTAGGGTTCATTTAGTTTTAACTGTGTTATATCCTACATGCACCTTTTTAAAATTAAAAATAATATTTTTATTTTAATTTTTTTAAAAGAACTTTAGGGTGATGGTCCCTTCATGGTAGCTTCTCTCTTTTCCAATCAGGGTGTACCCCCAGTAGACCAGATTATACTTTGAAATCCTTCTTTCAGGCTATATATAGGTGGTCACCTATATATAGCCTCTCCTCTCCTCTCCTCTCCTCTCCTCTCCTCTCCTCTCCTCTCTCCTCTCCTCTCCTCTCCTCTCCTCTTCTCTCTCTTCTTACCTCATTTCTTTCTCTCTTTTCTCTCTCCACTTCTTTCCAGCCATCTTCTTCCTGCCCCATCTTGGGCAAATCTTTTAACAGGAAAAGCCTTACCTCAGAACCATAGATAGCTGTCTTCCAGGTTCACTGTAGTCCTGTGAACCAAGACAAGGCATGCATACAATGAGCTGTGAATGCCCCCTATATGGAGAGAGAAGCTTGCCTCTCAGTGGGTAGCCTAGGCTGGCCTTGAACCCCCAATCCTCCTGCCTCTGCTTCAAGCTACAGCCTCAGAAAGGCTGAGCCCACACACCTGGCTTAAGAGCTTTGTGTTCTTGCTTGTAGTTATTAGCATTCGTTAGTTGCTGTGATACTCCTATGCCAAAATCTATCATGCTAACAGCTTGGTTTCTGTTACCACTGCAGAGCCCCAGTAAAGACTTCTTATCTGAGCCCGTCTTCGGAGGGTAGGTCTGGGCTGAGCAGCCCCTCCCTGTCGACAGTTTTCTTCTCTGTACTTTCACCCCACAGCTCTCCAGGGGTTCCTGCCATTTTAGTCACTCCTTCTTAGTCTCTGCACTGGACCTTCCCCTTCGGCTGTTGTAACTCTCAGCTTTTTAAACTTCAGGTCAAAATCCCATCATGTATTGATGGCAGGAGGCACAAAACATCCACAAGGGAAAAAGGTTTCTGAACGCATGACAACCAAAAATTAATTAAAAATCAATTGTGTAGTGACCAAGCGTTAATTCAAACATGGCCTGCAGTGTGAATTCCAGGTGTGGTGGGCAGGGCCCTCTTGTGTCACCCTGTGTGACACTGCAGCCTTGTTCTGAACGGGGGCTGTGGAGAGAAGGATCTGTCCCTCCTGGTCCCTCAGCCGTTTAGTCCCAAATAAACACACAGAGGCTTATATTAATTATAAACTGTTTGGATGATGGCTCAGGCTTCTTATTGGCTAGCTCTCTCTTAATTATTAACCCATTTCCATTAATCTGTGTATCTCCACCAGGTCTTGGCTTACTGGAGATGTAACAAGACATTCGTCCCACTCTACATGGGTAAGATGCCAAAAGCTGTGGCCTGAAACACCTTGTCCAGACTCGACAGCATTGTCTGTCATAAGTCACAGTGTTTTCAGTTGAATGGACAAAGGTTTTTGCCCTTATAGAGGCATAACAGTTTAATTAAAGAATGCAAGACTTCTAATATTCCCCATCGAATATTCCTCAGATGACAAAAATCACATTAGTTTATATTTCTATCTTTAGATTGTATTGTATTAGAATGTTTGCTTTTAAAACTACTTGAGTTGCTGGCTTGAGTTTCATTTTTAAAATCTAATGAATTTTGGCTTGGAATTAAGCCATAATTTCCAGCAATTTTTGAAACAGCACAAAACATAAGGCTTTATGGGAAATGGCTCTCTCAGCACACATAAAATCAAAACATAAAGTCAAAACATAAAATCAAAACAAGGACCAACTCTGAAAACACTAAAGTTACTGTGTGTCATGAAGTATCAAATTTTCAGTTCAGGGTTCATTCTTATGTAAAATAAAAATAAATAAGTAAGTGAGGGGCTGGTAGGAAGGCTCAAGAGCGCCCTCTGCACTTGTGGATGACATCTACCATGGCCTCTATCTCTAACTGCAGGGATCCAAGGCCCTTTTTTGGTCTCTGAGGGTACCTTTACTCATGTGCACATGCCCCCCTCAACATACACCTCGTTTAAAAACTAAAATAAATCTTTAAAAAAGTAAATGTGTGTATCCATCTCCATACTGTGCAAACTTGCTTTCACCTTCATCACATAGTGAAACATGTATACCAAAGAATAGTTTTAAAATAAACTTCTTTGTGATTTATGATCAGCAAATGCTCCATTTGTGTAACTAGGTCATGTAGATAATATCTGTGCAGGAAGAAAGGGGTAGTTTGATAGGAAGGTTTCAGAAGGCTTGGTGTGGGCATAAGCACGCTGTTCTCAGGGTCCTAGCTTTGCTCTTCTTTTTTCTAACTTAGCCCCTCCTCCATCCATATTTGCCACAGAAAACATTTGTGTTTCCATAGCCCACCATCATCAGATCCCAGGGCTCCAGGCCTCCCTGCCTGCTGCTTGCCTGTCCTCCAGGAGCCTCAGATTCACCGGTTCCACGCCTGAGTCACAACATCTGCCTTCCCCAAACCTCCTCCTCCACCTGTTCTCTGTCTCCGGGAACGGAGGTATCCATCTCTTCTGCAAAATCCTGCCTACAATCCGGCTGTCTCCCTCCTCCACCTGTTCTTTGTCTCTGGGAATGGAGGTACCCATCTCTACTGCAAAATCCTGCCTACAGTCCAGCTGTCTCCCTCTGTTACACGCATTCCCCCAGGGAACAGGACTCCCAACACCAGTCCATTCAGCTTCTTCATTGTCCCTGGAATTCAACCTTCTACCTCCACTGCCTCTAGGTAGCACAAGTCCTTAGCTGAAGTACCAAACAATCCTTTTCATCCAGGGTTAGCTTGTTTTCCTACCAGTTGCACCCCACTCCCCACTTGGAAGCCAGAGGGATCTCTCAAAAATGATTAGATCACTATTCCTGTTTGCCTTGACCCCATCGGCCTTGGACTACAGCCTGGACTACTCTGCATAATGTAAGTCCTTCATCAGCCACCCCTTCCTCTCCAGCCTCAGCACCTCCACTCCTAGTTCCAGTCATTGAGAATTGCTATGGGTTCCTCTAAAATACAGGTTTTTCCCTTTTCTCCACTTGCTTCCCCCATTCTCTACCATTTCTCTTGTCCCGACCTGCAGGACATCAACCCAGGGCAAAAGAGTCAGGGATAGAGACTGGCGACAAGAGACGCAGAAAGAACGACCAAAAGACAGGATTCTGATCAAGTGGCAAACTTGACTTTTCCCAGGCTAGCTTATATAGTCAGGATATGGGGAGGGGCAAAATGAGTTGTTTGGCACCAGGTGTTGGTATAGGCAGGATATTAGGAAGCCACAAAGAGTTCATGAGTAAGAGGTCCAGGGAGGGTTGCTCAGATGACTGAGCCTGTGGGTGTAGGACTGGGTCAAGTTGTGTCTTTTCTTGAGCTGAGGTTCTAAGAAGCTGCTATGTAAAGGTTAACTATGTGGCCTGCCAAGCATGGCCTAGGATCTCATGCCCAGCCCTGAGATTTGGCTCCCAACATCCTCTTCTTTTAAATTTTGAAAAGAAATAGAATTTGTATGTGTATGTGCTTAAGTGCGTGCACACATGCATACGTATTGTGCACAGTGTGCATGCAGAAGCCTCTGGAGGTCAGAAGAGAGTGTTGGATCCCCTGGCTGAGAGCAACGCTATGGGTCCTGGGAACTGAACCTGGGTCCTCTACATGAGCTGTAATCATTATAAACCACTGAGCACTTTCTCCAGCCCCTCTTTTTTTATTCTTAGAAGAATTCATTATTATCATCATCACTATTACATATCATCACCACCATCATTATTACATCATCATCACCACCATTACATCATCACCACCACCATTACATCATCACCACCACCATTACATCATCACCACCACCATTACATCACCACCACCGCCATTACATCACCATGACCACCATTACATCACCATCACCACCATTACGTCACCATCACTACCATTACATCATCACCACCACCATTACATCATCATCACCACCAATACATCATCACCGCCATTACATCATCATCACCACCATCACATCATCATTACCGTCATTACATCATCACCACCACCATTACATCATCACCGCCATTACATCATCATCACCATTACATCATCACCACCACCATTACATCATCACCACCACCATTACATCATCACCACCACCATTACATCACCACCACCGCCATTACATCACCATCACCACCATTACATCACCATCACTGCCATTACATCATCACCACCACCATTACATCATCATCACCACCAATACATCATCACCGCCATTATATCATCATCACCACCATTACATCATCATCACCACCATTACATCATCACCACCACCATTACATCATCACCACCACCATTACATCATCACCGCCATTACATCATCACCACCGCCATTACGTCATCACCACCACCATTACATCATCATCACCACCATTACATAATCATCACCACCATTACATCACCATCACCACCATTACATCATCACCACCACCATTACATCATCACCACCACCATTACATCATCACCACCACCATTACATCATCACCGCCATTACATCATCATCACTGCCATTACATCATCATCACCACCATTACATCATCATCACCATCATTACATCATCACCACCACCATTACATCATCACCGCCATTACGTCATCACCACCGCCATTACGTCATCACCACCACCATTACATCATCATCACCACCATTACATAATCATCACCACCATTACATCACCATCACCACCATTACATCATCACCACCACCATTACATCATCACCATCACCATTACATCATCACCACCACCATTACATCATCACCGCCATTACATCATCATCACTGCCATTACATCATCATCACCACCATTACATCATCATCACCATCATTACATCATCACCACCACCATTACATCATCACCGCCATTACATCATCATCACCACCATTACATCACCATCACCACCATTACATCACCATCACCACCATTACATCATCACCACCACCATTACATCATCATCACCACCATTACATCATCACCACCATTACATCATCACCACCACCATTACATCACCACCACCACCATTACATCACCACCACCGCCATTACATCACCATCACCACCATTACATCACCACCATTACATCATCACCACCACCATTACATCATCATCACCACCATTACATCATCATCACCACCTTCATCATCGTCACCACCATCATCGTCACCATCATTATCATTCCTAAGGACACTCATACCGTCGTGCACATGTGGAGGTCAGAGGACAAATTTGTGGATCTGATTCTCTCCTACCTTTGTGTGAATTCCAAGGATCGAACTTAAATGGTCTCAGCTTGCACAGCAAGTGATGTTCCCACTGAGCCGTCTCTCTAGCCCTGTTCTTCTTGGTGAATTCCTCATTCTCATTTGGGTTTCAGCTGAGGAGAGTCTTTGAGTGGAAGTCTCTGTTGTAGAATATTATTTTAACTGGGCAAAGATATGTTACATTTATTTACGCTGTGGAATATTGTTTTAACTGTGTAAAGGTGTGTTACATTTGTTTCACCTTGCCTGCCTAAGGCACCTGATTGGTCTAATCAAAAGCTGAACAGCCAGTAGTCAGGCAGTGAGAGAACAGGCGGGGCTGGCAGTCAGAGAGAATAAACAGGAAGAGAAACCTGGGCTCGAAAGATGAAGAATGAGAGAAGAGAGCACAGAACAAGTGAGAAACAGACGGACACTCCCGGGGCAGGAAGCCAGGCTGCTGCCAGACAGACAGACATGAGAAGCAGTGAACATAAGATATACAGAAGGAAAGAAAAGTAAAAGGCCGCAAGGCAAAAGGTAGATGAAGAGTAAATTAAGCTAGAGGAGCTAGCCAGAAACAAACATAAGCTAGAGTGAGCATTCATAGCTAATAATAAATTTCTGTGTCATGATTTGGGAGCTGGTTGGTACAAGTCTCCCTTGGCATTCCCACCCTAATTTGCCCAGCACCCTGACCCTGCTGCATGAATTGACCATTTACTTATCTGCCTCCCTATTAAATCACTAGGTTAACTGGAGCAGGATACATACTCTTTCCTTCCAGCACAGAGCCTTGCGCATGGTGCGTTTATTGCCTGCTGGATGTAGAGGTATTCGAGTTATTTTGTATGGACAGAGACAGTATAGGAACAGGGCAGGGGAAGTGGCTCAAGTGGAGAATAAACAGGGGGCTGAGGAGACGGCTTAGTGGGGAAAAAAAAAAAAAAGCTTGCAGTTCAGCATGAGAAGATGCAAAAAGTCAGGAGTGACCAGCACTGCAGGAGGCAGACACAGGAGGATTGCTAAAACTTGCTGGCCAAGAAGCCTAACTCCAGGTTCAAAGAGAGACCCTATCTCAGGGGAATAAGGTGGAGGGTGGTAGAGCAGGCTGCCCATCCTCCTCCTCCAGCCACTATGTGTAATCATCCATGTACATACACTTGTGCGTACACCACACACCTATACACACAGACAGAAAGGACAATCCAATCCGGGAGCAAATATTGGGGAGATCATATTTTAAACAAAATCTTACTTTCAGTTTTATTGGTGAGGGAAACCTTTGATGAATTTCTCACTCCATATTCATACTCCAGAAAGCCAGGTGCCTGTTTTCCCTTCGTCACAGTGTCTCTCAACTCTGATTTACTCGGAGCCCAAGAAGTCACATGAATTCATCCTTGTCATCTTCATCTGCTCATTGGTGTTTTCCCTGCTCATCCAGGCTCTCTCTTGCTCCTTGGATTCTGAGCCAACACTATGCATAAATTGTAACTTGACCGTGTTCTGTTTGCCCTGTGGTGTCATTGACTATTGGTCATTGTCCTGCAAACTGGCATATAGGGGCAATGACAATAAGCAATAAAACAGGAAGCCTCCCAAATAAGAATTGCACCATGTATCTGATTGAACATTATCCTCCCAAATGGTCTTCATTTGAAGTACCTGTGGCAAGGGCCTTCAGCCCTCATTTATGAATTGTATGAGAAATAGACTTACTCTTTATTATAACTCTGGGCACATTGCCCTGAACAGTTTTTACTTAGCTTATTAATCTATCTTATTTTTCAAAATTGATTATCAAATAATTTTTTAAAATCATTTTTATTGTGCATGTGTATGTTTGTATGTGCGTATGTGTGTGTGTAATGTGTGTTAGCATACATATCACAGTGTGTGTGTGATGTGTGTGTGTGGTGTGTGTTAGGAAATACACCTGGCTGACCCTGCCCCCTAACGATGGGCGGGGCACACACAGGAAAATGTGCTATGTCACCGCCACATCACCCACCTCTCATTACAGTCTGAGTGAGGACTCTGCGCATGCATGAACCCTCAGTGTGCATGAGCAGTCTTCCCTTTAAAAGGTCCAGCACCCCCCTTCCCTCTCTCCATCTCTTCTTGGGTTGGCTGACAATCCAGTCCCCTCCTCCCCCCTTCTGTTGTCAATAAACTCCACATGGGTTGTTCATTCGTAGTTTCCTTTCTCTCCACCTATAGCTGCAGCAAAAGTCTAACAGTGTGTGTGTGTGTGTGTGTGTGTGTGTGTGTGTGTGTGGTGTGTGGTGTGTATGTGTGATGTGTGTGTATATATGGTGTATTGTGTGTGTGTGTGTGGTGTGTATGTGTGGGGTGTGTGGAGGAGGTATATGTGTGTGGTTTGAGTGTGTGTGTGTGTGTGTGTGTGGTGTGTGTAGTGTGTGGTGTGTGTAGTGTGTGGTGTGTGTAGTGTGTGGTGTGTGTGAGATGTGTGTAGTGTATGGTGTGTGTGGTGTGTGATGTGAGTAGTGTGTGGTGTGTGTAGTGTGTGGTGTGTATAGTGTGTGGGGTGTGTGTGTGTGTGCGATGTGTGTAGTGTGGTGTGTGTGGGGTGTGTGTGTGTGTAGTGTGTGGTGTGTGTAGTGTGTGGTATGTGTAGTGTGTGGTATGTGTAGTGTGTGGTGTGTGTGTGTGTGGTGTGTGTGGTGTGTGTGTGTGTGATGTGTGTAGTGTGTGGTGTGTGTGTGTGTGATGTGTGTAGTGTGTGGTATGTGTAGTGTGTGGTGTGTGTAGTATGTGTGTGTGTGTGTGTGTGTGTGTGTGTGTGTGTGTGTGTGTGTGTGAGTGTGTGTGTGTAAGACGGAGGACAATTTTGTGGAGTCGGTTCACTTCTGCCTTTATGTGGCTTCCAGAGACCAAGCTCCGGTTACCACACTTGAACAGTGAGTACCTTAACCCACTGAGCCATTCTCTGACCTCCATTTCCTGGCCCCCAAATACTTTTACATATAATTATGACAGCATTCATCCAGAAACAGGCTGACATATTATGTGTATGTCAGTTCCCAAATAACCACACAGAGACTTATTATTAATTATAAATGTTCGGTCGATCGATAGCTTAGACTTGTTTTTAACTATGGATCTCTTACAACTTAAATTAACCCATACTTCATATCTATCGTCTGCCACTCGATTCTCTCTGCATCTCGTCTCCTCACAACCCCTAGACTCTTCCCTTCTTCCAAGCAGCTTCTTAGTTTGGGTCTCCTGCCTAACTTTATCCTGCCTCCAACTTGAGGTGATCCTCCTGCCTCAGCATCCTGAGTGCTGAGGTTACAAGAGTATGGTATCACACCCGGCCTTCTGGCCTTCGGTGGAAATTAAGCCAGCCCAAATCCTCTGGCACTACAGGGCCCATCAGCTTCCTTGGTTCATACATTCATAAAGGCTTTCTTACACAGTCTGCTCAGGCTGCCACAACAGAACGCCACAGGCCGGGCAGTTTATAAACAGCAGGAGATTCTCTCTCCTGGGAGTTTGGCAGGACACAGTCCCGGCTCCTGAGTGTCGGTGTCTGCTGAGAGCCACTGCTCTCATAGAAGGTCGTCCTTTTTCATCGTGGTGCTTGCGGTTCTCCTCACCTAACAACCTCCCAGTTCCATGTCATAAATGATCAGGATGTCAACATGGGATTTGAGGAGGGTGGGCAGGGGAGCACAGACGTTCTACATATAGCGCTTAACAATCTATGGTGGATGCTTCCCGGATTGTGGATGCTTCCAAATGCAACGACTGGCAAAATATCCTGTGGGCATAGAACCTCCTACATTGCATCTGCCAGTCTGATCTCAGCTTCTGGGATTTTGCTGCTGCATGAACAAAGCCTAGAGGCTTTGGGTCTCTGTGAGGACTCCTAGCACATCTGCCTGGTTAATTTCTTTAATTCTGTTAAAGCGCATGCCATGTGAAAGTAACTGGCCTAACACTTTGCATAGCCGGTTCAGTTTGCTAAGTACACCAGCTCGGGTGCTCGACCAATGTCCAGAAGGCTTCTCATTCTGTAAAACGGAAGCCCCATAGTCATCGAGTGGTCTACTCTTCTGGTGAGAATGCCCCAGGTTTTCCTCAGAGCTGGTGACAACCACCCTATTTTCTATTTCTGTGAGCTTATTTACCCAGATGCCTCACCTCGGAGAATTTGACATTATCAGTCATTCCCTTTCTGGCTTATTTCACTTAGCATAATTTCCTGAAAGTTAATCTATGTGCAGAGTATATATCAGCATTTTTTCCCTTTTAAAATCTAAGTAATATTTCATGTATACAAATATAACATTCCATTTATACGTTCATAATCACAAATGAATACTTGTTTTCTTCCACTTTTTGTTGTTATAATGTTCATATGAACATGGGCACACAGCTATCTCTTCAGAACCTTGTTTTTAATTTCAGATCTTTTGGATATACCCCAAAGTCGAATTGCCGGGTTATGTGGTAATTCTGTTTTGAAGTGTTTAAGGATCCTCATATGGTTTCCATAGAAACTGCATCGTTTTTACGGTTCCTCAGATCCTGGCACTGTGGTCATTCATTCCAGTATCATCTTCACTGTGCTGCCCACCAGTGAGCTCAGAGCATTTGGATTCGGGCTACTTTGCGTTATTTGTTTCCTGTATATTTGTTCCTTAGTTACTTCACTTGTTGCTAATGACAGAGTACCCTTAACAACAACAACAAAAAGTTAAGGAAAGAAAAATTCATTCTGACTCAGTCCTAGCAGACAGTCCAACATAACAAGAAATCGTGGCAATGTAATCTTGAGGCAGCTGGTCATGCTGCTGGTACTGTCACAAAAGTGTGTGATATTATGCCCTGCTCAGCTAGCCTAGGGTCCTCCTTTTTTTTTTATTAAAATTTTTTTGCATTTTATGTAACAACCCCAGTCCCCCCTCCCTCCCCTTCTCCTGCCCCCATCCTTACTTACTCCTCAAAAGGGGTAAGGCTTCATTTGGGGAGTCAATACAGTCTGGCATACCAAGTTGAGACACAATCAAACCCCTCTCCCCTGTATCAGGGTTGAGCAAGGGAATGGGCCCCAGAACCTACATCCAGTAACTGGTGGAAACTGATGCAGTGACCCACAGCCAATCACTGGGCTGAGCTCCTGGAGTTCAGTTGAAGAGAGGGAGGAGGGATCATATGAATAAGCGGGTTTCAAGTTCGTGATGGGGGAAAACCACAGAGACACCTGTCCCAAGCTAGTGGGAACTCAGGGACTCTTGACTGACAGCTGGGGAACCTGCATGGGACTGAACTAGACCCTCTGAATGTGGGTGACAGTTATGTGGCTTGATCTGTTGTGGGGGAGCTGGCAGTGGGACTAGGACTTATCTTGGGCGCATTTACAAATTGAGGGACCCAGGGGGATGGTGTGGCCTCAGTTGACTCTTCACCTCAATTAACCTAATCAATGGAAGCCTTCACAGGCATGCCCAAAGGCTAACCTAACCTAAGTAAGTTTTCACAGCTGTGCCTGGAGGCTTGTCTCCTAGGTGATTTCAGAGTCTGCCAATCAAATCACCAACTTCACCATTTTTGTCTCAGAAAACCCCCCAGGAAGAATTTTTTTCCTCTTGTGTGTCCCAATTCCCCTGGAACAATACTGAACACAAGCAGAAATCCAACTAGAAAGTTCTTTATGTCCTATTTCCTCTCTATGACTCTGGCCGTGGTAGACTCATCATGGTTCCTCAAACACAGCATAGCTTTTACTCAGGAGTAATTTCAATAAACAGGTTCCTTTGCCTGATATATCACGTACTGTGCTTTCTACACAGATTTGTCTAGATTCCAGATGGAGGGGCAAACTGTGTGTTGGAGAAAGACAGAAGGGAAGTTAGTTGGGTTCCTCATTTGCATGCAGGGTCAACTTAGTCTGGAGTAAAATGTCCTGGGCTGAGAGTTGGGAGACCAGAGAGTGGCTCTGGAATGTTCACTTCTGTGATGTTGAGGCAGTCCTTGTTTGATAAATAGGTGTTGCCACTCTATGGGGCTGTTTGGAAGATGCAGTGAGAGAAAAAGGACAAGAAAAGTCCTGGGGTCTGGCCTGTACCAGTCCCACCCTACAGAGGCCATCTATTCTGGAATGTCTTTGGGGCTGTAATTGGAACCATCCAAACAGCCCCAGGTCCATCCCTGGGTGGGAGAGTGTGGACCTAGGGAAGCTCCTAGCTACCCCACAGCGTTAAGGAGGAGACACAAACATATCTTGTCATCTTGTTAGACCCCCGGAAAACTCAGGTATCTGGGGTCCCAGGCCACGACTGCGGTCACCCCAATCACCAGGCAGATTCAAGAGCTTGTAGCAAACTGCATGAGGCTTTATTGTTGTTTAACGAGCTAACCCCATGTTAGCTCGGGTCTTTCACCTACCCACCATGTCGGTTGGCTACAAAAGACAGTTCTAACGGGCTGCCAAGAGATCTTGTATGGCAGCGTAAGGGGAGTGTCTAGGGGTACGCACAGGCTCACAATTGGTGTGCCTCCAGGCTTGGAGGGCTTGCCCTGTGTTGATCGGTCAACTGGTTGTTATGGCCCATAGGCCCTCCCAGGGTGGTTGCTATGCTCTATGCGTCATTGCTGTGCGCTTGTCCGTAAAGTACACCCAGGGTTGTAAAGCATAGCGCCACCAGCTAACTTCTGATTGGTTCCTTGTCACGAGGCAGGCACCTAACCTCTAGTGACTAAGACAAGGTCATAGCTAGCACGTGTTACTGTCATGGCTGCCGAAATGGGGAGCTGGTCCCTTCAATCTCAGGAGGGCTCTCAGTCCATGTGGGAGTCTGGAGGCCACAGTTTATTCAAGCATCCTCTTAAATAGCTTTCCAACAGTGGGGGTGACCACAGAAGACATCTACTATCATGTATAAAGCTGATATCAAATATTTCCTTTAATCCTAAAGGCACCCCTAAACAGTCTCTAGGCACGTAAACAAGCCCTCACAACAGGTATGGACCCATCCAGGGCCTAGGTCTGTTGTTATGCAAACTAGGAGACATTCTCCACTGATGCCAAGCCATCTGGTGGTAATTAGCCTGCATCTGAAAGACAACGGGAGATTCAGACGCCTGGAATCGGAGCTGATGTTTGGACCCCAAAATATTATAATCGATAATTTTTGGGCCCCGACAGAAAAACACAGTGCTCATCAAAGTGTTTGCATTATACTGGGGTCCAGCATCATCCTACTGCAGGAAGGGGACACCATGATGCTCAAACCCCACCCATTCTATAAACACTGTTTATAGTGTTTATACTGTTATACTGTTTACAGTGTTTGATGAAACACTGTAGGATACACCAAGTCAAACCAAAGGCTCTGCATGCACCCAGAGCAAGACAGGGTGGAAGCACTTTTGGTAGCCCCACCCAGACTGGTTCCAGAAATATAGATGCCCTCTGAATCTTTGGGTCCTTGTCCTATACCTTGCAGCCTTGTCAGTAGCCAGTGGTCTTTTTTTCTCTAACTCATATTTCCAAAACTCAAAGGAAAAACACCCTCATTGTGCCCTGAATTCAGCCACCTGATCTCTGGTGGCTAACAGACACAATGCCCAGATTGCTTCCAAGAGGATCCTGGCACATTCCAAAGGAAAAGTCTTTGTAAGCTGGATGCTGGCCAAACCAAGAGAGCCAAGAAGCTCTCTCCCTTCACTGGACATTTGGGTCACTTTGTTTATTTATTTTACAATAAGTACACATAATTTTAATAAGTAGAACAGCTAATTGTCTTTTTAAAGTTAGAGTCTGGAGAAACTGGCACTTAAGAGAGCATGCTGCTCTTGCAATGGTCCTGAGTTCCATTCCCAGCACCAACCTGTTGTTTTTTGTTTGTTTGTTGGTTTTTTTTTAACTCTTGCTTTTTGGGGGGCCTGCCACCCAGCACCCAAATAGATTCACAGAGACGTATTCTTTCCTATGAATATGTCTTATCTTGGCCTTAGCTTGTCATGTTTCAGGCCAGCTTTTCTTTCTTTTTCTTTTTTTCGAGACAGGGTTTTTCTATGTAGCTTTGGAACCTATCCTGGCACTCGCTCTGGAGACCAGGCTGGCCTCAAACTCACAGAGATCCACCTGCCTCTCCCTCCCGAGTGCACCAACACCCGGCCTAGCTAGCTTTTCTTAAATTATTCCATCTACCTTTTGCCTCTGGAATTTTTATCTTTCTCTATTCTATATACCTTTCTTTATTTCTGATTCTGTAACTGGCTATGTGGCTGGGTGACTGACCCCTGGTATCCTTCTCCTCTTCTCCTCTTCTCTCTTCTTCCTTTCATTCTTTCTACCTGGCAGCCCCACCTATTCTCTCTCCTGCCTAGCTATTGGCCATTCAGCTCTTTATTAGACCAATCAGGTGTTTTAGGCAGGCAAAGTAACACAGCTTCACAGAGTTAAACAAATACAACATAAGAGAATGCAACACATCTTTGCATCACTAAACCAATATTCCACAGCATATAAGAATCTAACACATCTTTAACTGATATTCCACAACACCAGGTTGGTCTCACAGTCAGCTTTGGGGTACTGAAGCCTCTGACCTCTACCAGTACCTTCCTTCAAACACACACAGACACAGATGACACATAGACACAATTTAAAATAAAACTAAGTCTTTAAAAAAAAATACATGTGTAACAATAAGTCTTTCTGCCAAGCCACCCGAGCCCCGATGCTACATGGGCGCCCGAAATAACACACAGAGAATTATATTAGGTACAATGCTACTGGCCAATGACTAGGATTTCTTATCTGCTATCTCTGTCTTAAGTATCAAGCATAATTATTAATCTATATATTTATAAACTTATCTTATTGAGGACACTGGCAGAATGCATCCTGTCTTCCTGGGATCACATGGCAGCTGCGTCCCTTTCTTACATTTCCCAGAATCCTCCTACTCTCCTAGTCCGGCCTAACTTGCTCCTCTATTGGCCAACAGTGCTTTATTCAACAACCAATAAGATAAACATATACACCAAAGGACATCCCCATCATACATGTGGTTGGGAGATGAAACCTGTTAGTAGAATACTTGCCTGCCATGTTTAAGATCCTTGTTCAATGCCTGAATGAATGGGTGAGTGACTGAATAATCTGATTTAAGACAAAAACATCTTGAGTTTTATTTCAGTTTTGCACTCTCTCTCTCTCTCCACACACACACACACACACACACACACACACACACACACACACACACACTAATCTGAGAGTTCTAAACTAGTGTCTTCCATGGTGTGAGGATACTCCTACAATTGCGGAGCTTTCTGCGCCCAGGAAGAAGGTTGCAATGACAAGGGTTGCTCTTTCTTAAGTTAGCTGCATAGGGAAGTGAATCCATTATTTTTCTGTTGCTGTGATAAAACAACCTATCCAAGGCCCTTAAAGTGAAAGACCCCCAACTCAAGCCTAGCCTGATACCCACCAGTATGTATTTAAAAATCACGCTGGCCACACACAGCTCTGGGACAAAGAACACATGAAATGGTCGGTCATGATGACCAGTCTTTGGAAATTGTTATTATTACTAGTTTCTATTATCTTCAACAACTGTTGGTTTCTAAAAATTGTTATGGGCTACCCTGCTCCAGAGCACCCAAGTTTTGAAAATAAGCCTAAGTCACTCTGTTCCCAGAAAAACCACTAGCTGTCCCATGGCCTTGCAGGTGTAAAAACCAAAATAACATTCCAAAACCCTTGTGGGCAAAATTGTAAGTTCAGTTCCCAACCAATCAGTAAATGACTCATGAATGTTATAGCCAATCAATATGTTGTCATACTCCTGCCTACTGACCAAAAAGACATAAAAACTGCCTGCTTTGGAAACTTGGGCCATTCTCTTCCCAGGGAACGACCCCAACACGTTGGAATAAAATCCTTTTGCTTTTGCATCGAACTTGGGTCCTATGAGTGACTCTGTGGGGTGCGTCTTCCAGAGTTGGACTTCACTTTGGGTCCAACAACAGAAGGGCTAGAGTCCATGATAGTGAAAGGTAAGTATGGTAGCAGAATCAAGAAACCGAGGGCTCACATCTTGAACTGAAAATGTGCAACAGAAGAGTGACTCTTATCTCTCAAAAGCTCCCTCCATCCATGCCACACTTCTTCCAACAAGGCCACGCCTCCAATGCACCCTCAATTAGCACCCCTTACAGGGGACCAGCATTCAAATGTCCGACACTATGGGGAACATCTCATTTAAACCTCCACTGAATGTGGCACAGAGACAAACCCTTCAGAAGGCAGAATTAGCCAAATGCCAATGTCAGGTTCTGCCCTTTTTCTCACACCAAATCTTAAGGGAAGAGATGATGAAGACAGTTAGGCAGCAGGAAGGTTAGGGGGGCTACCAGAGGAGGAGAATTCTGGGAAGGATAGGCAGATAGGAGTCGCCGTGTGAGCCCGGGAAGAAAGGATGTGATGTGCCAGGCATTCTCCAGTAAGCCAAGACCACATGGAAATACATAGATTGATAGTAATGGGTTAATAATTAAGACAGAGCTAGCCAATAAGAAGCCCTAGTCACTGGCCAATAGTATTATAATTAATATAAGTCTCTGTGTGTTCATTTGGGGCAAGGCAATTGCAGAACTGGGCAGGAAATACCATAACAGTCAGGAAGCAAAAGAAGCAGGGGACAGCACACCTGGTTCTCCACAGCCTGCATGTGGCAGAGACTACCTGGAAGTTCCCAAGCCCTTAACATGATATAAATTGGCCATGGTTAGATAGAATATTCAAAATCCCAGTTTAGAATGAAGGACTCATGCACACATGTGTATTTGAGTCAGAAATGTATGCTTGGGACCTCAAACACTAGGCACCTAAGACAGGAAGCACCAAAATGTATGAATAAGCAGGTCCTGGGGCAGAGGACATGCAACAGAATGTCCCCCAGTTCCCAAAGGGCATCTGGAAAAGGAGCAGAGAAAGGAGATGGACCAAGTGTTTATGCAGAAATGGCAGAAATGAAACCCCTGGTGATTTGCAAGTTTAAAGATTACACCCTCAAGCCGGGCAGTGGTGGTGCACGACTTTAGTCCCAGTACTCAAGAGTCAGAGGCAGGCAGATCTCTGTGAGTTTGAGGCCAACTTGGTCTACAGAGCTAGTTCTAAGACAGCCAAGGCTACATAGAGAAACTGTAACTTGAAAAACAAAACAAAAGACTACACCCCCTTGCTAGGCTTGGGAACCTGAGGCCTAAATGAAATTACTATAGACTGTAGTGGTTTGATTGAGATGTCAGCATAGTTTTAAGTATTTGAATACTTGATCCCTAGCTGGTGGAGGAGATTTAAGACATGTGGTTCATGCTATACAGACTCATCCCATGCATGTGAATCAACCTGTTAGACCCCCGGAAAACTCAGGTATCCGGGGTCCCAGGCCACGACTGCGGTCACCCCAATCACCAGGCAGATTTGAGAGCTTGCTGCAAACTGCATGAGGCTTTATTGTAATTTAACGAGCTAACCCCATGTTAGCTCGGGTCTTTCACCCACCTGCCATGGCAGATGGCTAGCAAAGACTCTGAGAAGCCACAGGACCGAGATCTTATAGGGCAGCGTAAGGGGAGTGTCTAGGGGTACGCACAGGCTCACAATTGGTGTGCCTCCAGCCTTGGAGGGCTTGCCCTGAGTTGATTGGTCAACTGGTTGTTATGGCCTATAGGCCCTCCCAGGGTGGTTGCTATGCTCTGTGCGTCATTGCTGTGTGCTTGTCCGTAATGTACACACAGGGTTGTAAAGCATAGCGCCACCAGCTAACTTCTGATTGGTTCCTTGTCACGAGGCAGGCATCTGACTTTCTAGTGACTGACTAACTTCTGATTGGTTCCTTGTCATGAGGCAGGCATCTGACTTTCTAATGACTAAGACAAGCCGTTATGGCTGCCAAAAGGGAAGCTGGTCCCTTCAAACCAAACTTGTTTAGGCTTGTTACCTTATATGAACAACAGCCTCCAGTATCTCAGGAGATTTCTGTCCTTGGGCAAAGGGCTTGCAGGCTACAGGCATTTTTGTTTTATGGATATCTTAAGCACAGTAATTAAAACATAAAACATAACTTTGGCTCTCACACATACAATGATGTTTTATCTCAGCAATAGAAAAGTAGCTAATACATGGATAATTTTTCCCCCTTGTACAGCTTGGAAATAGGATATGAGAAAACTGGTGAGACATGGTTTACTCCCTGGGTTCCTGTGCCTTCTTGGTTTGTACAACGTTCACCCCACCCCAAATGCTAAGGAACGAGATTTTTCAACACAGTGTGGTATCACAATGAGTCACTGGTATGACTGCCTTTGCCATGCTGAGTCACAGTTTCCGGCTCTGAGGTCGCCTCTATGAGTCATCTTCAAAATGCTTGGGCCACTTTCATCACCCCAGTCTTCTGTCCTTCCAGCAGGAATGTCCAGGAATTGTGTTACAGTTCTAGATTTTGAAGCATCTTTCAGAGTGTTTTGTTGTTTTGTTCATATGGTCTCCTATAGTCCCAATAATTCTGTCAGAAGAAATCTTGCAAAAAAAAAAAAAAAGATTCTTGGAAGCTCCAGTGTTGTTTAGTCAAAGTCTGGTGGTGAACAACTAGAAAGCACAAAACAAAACCCTGGAAAGCAAACAAGTTTTTCAATAGGCGGCGTGGTGGGGTGGGGTGGAGTGGGGTGGAGGATGGGCAGGCATTTGTGTCCCAGGTCTGCTAGTCCATGCCTATAAACCGCATGACACATGTGAAAAATGCTTTCTATTCTAGAGAGCAGCACCCATTGCAAACTAAGTTTCTTTCTGCTTCGTTCATTTTGTACAACACGGGTTATTTATTGGAAGGGTGTGGGGAGGCATGGACACTAGAGAGAGAGAACTGTTACCATAGCAGGATCGGGGTCCATAGGGAAGAACCCTGGTGTCTGAGCTCAGGCTGCAGAGAAGTGGACAGCTGCCCTGCTTCCGTTCTGTCACACAACGACAAAGGCTGGGAGTGCTAGAGAAATCTGGTCGGAAACAACCACCCCCCTGCGGGAAACCGACAGGGATTGTCAATGGAGAAGAGAGCGCTGCTCTCCCTCCGCTGCCTGGAGTCTCCCTCTAGCGCCCTGATTGGCAGAGCTTTTCAGGGCTCTGCAGCAGAGGCCCAGCTGCAGGAGGCGGACGGTGGTGAGCAGTGAGAGTCAATAATAGTTAGCTCCACCAACACTCGCGCGCTCACACACTCATATGGTCTGTCTTGTTCCCTGGGTTGCCTCCGAGCTTAGAAAGATTCCTGGTATAAAACGCAGGCAATAAACATTTGTTGTTGGAGGTGGGGAAAGGGCAAGCAAACTACGCTAGCTGATCTCCAGTCTGCATTGACAGGCAAGAAGAGTTCAAAATAACCTTGACTGTCCTGCCAGTATCTAAGCTCGTTTCCAGCTCTATTTATACTTCTCCCAGTTGCCTGACGGCGGCGCGGTCAGAGATAGCATAGACTAGGGCTCTGGAGCAATGCCGGTCCAGATGAAAAGCCCTGCTCCACTACTAGCTGAGGGGCTTGGACACTTAGTATCTGAGGCTTGTTCTCCTCCTCTATAAAATGCAGGTATTGCTGCTGTGGGGTTTAAATAAGGCAATCGTATCTGGCACGTGTTTGTCACAAGCTACACGCCACTCTTCCCTCCCCCCCCCATAACCCAGGGCGATGGGCAGTTGAGGTGTGTGTGTGTGTGTGTGTGTGTGTGTGTGTGTGTGTGTGTGTGTGTGTGTGTGTGTGTGTGCGCGCGCGCGCGCGCGCGCGTGCGCGCGAGGTTCTAGTTTCCCTCCCCAGCTCCCAAGCTCTAACCGAGGTCCAAGCCCGAGGGACATGGAGAGACGTGGATTCGCTGGTGGCGGCCAGGCAGGCCAATGGCTGGAGCACCGCGGCCAGGCGGGCCACGGCCCAGGCTCTACAGATCAGGACAGTCCTTGGACTGGAGTTTCCTAACCGCCCTATTGCGAGTTTCCTAACAGCGGAGTTTCAAAGCCAGCTCCCTCCCTCCTGAAACAAACGAGGGTGTGGCGGTTCCTCGCATTCACAACCAAACAAAACAAGGAGAGCACCCACCCCCTAGCCTCGCCCAGCTCCGGACATTTTCCCAGGAGCCGGGTGCAGCCGAGCTGCGGACACACCCTACGGCTGCTGCGCGCCCCAGAGCCAGGGTTCAGCCCCCTCCAAGGTCCGGCCTCCGGGTGAGCTCGCCGGATCGTCCTGCCCGGCGGTGTCTGACTCGCCGCGGTTGCAGTAGGATCCTGGGCCGAGGCGTGTGGCTGAGCTCAAAATCGTCCTCTCACGGGCCGGAATCCTGAGAATGCGGGGAAGCATCTGGCTGGCCTCCGGGCGGCAGGGAGGGGGTCAAACCTGGACTTTTTCGGGTGATTTTTTTTTTTTTCACAAAACCCTCCCCACACCAAAGATTGCAGCCTGGGAAGCGGAAGCCCGGGGAATGAGAAAGGAGCTTCTCGTTCCTTCTCCAAGCCGCTTTCATCACGTCCACTCTCGAGGTACTGCTGGTGAAGAAGACAAACGCCTCTTCTCGGTTCCGAAGATCCTGTCTTTGTGTCTGTGGAAGTTCCTTTCTCGGTCGCCAACCATCAGTGCCATCCCCAGCGGGTCTTTCCAGCTGGATTGTCGCCACCTCGTGGCAGGATCAGGTGGCCACATTGGCCGTTGCCCCTCGAGCCCTTTGCTATCATGGGTCCCAAGTCTACTTTTCTTTGTTTCTCCAACCAGCTATGAGCTGGAATTTTATAATCCTGCTCTCTGGGTTTAGGAGGTGAGGTGGGATACCTCTGCCCCACCCACCCCAGTTACACCGCTCGCCTTCTTAAAGAGAAACAAGTGTTATTCCGGGAGCCAGGAGTGACCGGATTGGCAAGCCCGTGGGGGCTCCGTGTGAGGCGTCAATCCCCCACCAATTTCCCAAGAGACAAACTAATGATTAAGACGACCGACGCACTCTGTCTTGTTCCTACTGGTTAGTGATGCTATTATACTTGATGAGTATTATTAAAGGACCCCTGTCATTAAAGACTCCCTGTTATTATTGTTATTATTATTATTTAGCATTTATAATGTATTCCTTATTTTCAAAGCACGCAGACTATTATCTCCCAGGACTTTCCAAACACAACAGAGTGGCAAGGCAGGTGACAACTTCATTTCACAAAATAGGGAAACTGAGGCACTGTAATTAGTGCAGAGTTCTTGGATTAATGAGTCAGCAGTAGTCATTTCTCGCCTGCTGATTATTGCCTTACTCTGTAGGGTCATGGATTCCAGTAAATCATAATCCTGACTTGGGAAACTAGTTTCTCACATCCACTTTTATGACCCACTTGTAATCACATTAGAACCCTCAGTCAGGGAAGTTTTCAAACGGATGAGTCATTACTTCAAGCTCATTACTGAGCACCTGGGCCGTGTTAATTGTATTTTATTTTACAAGTCAAATTGTTATTATTGTTACTTAGTGTTTGTAATGGATTCTGTTTAAATGTGTCTAAGAAATTCTGGCTTTAAAAAAAAGTAGGAGGTCCTAATATCAGTAACATCTTGACCTGGCTTTCAAGATAAATATTCCAATTGTTTATTACCAGAAGCATGGGGGATGATTAACTATATTATTTTCAAGCTAGTCCCTATCAGCCACAGAGACAAGACAGCTACCTTCTGCTCAAGCCTTTTTCTGTTTTTCAAGGTCTTTGGTCTTAGCTGAGAGAGTCTCTCAGCACTCCACATGTTTAGTCTCTGTATCCGTTTGATAATCGGGTTTTCATTCCAATAGTAGCAATGAAATATTGTCATTTGCTATCTTCATAGAAAACAGTTGTGTAGCCAGGCAGTGGTGATGCACCCCTTTAATCCCAGCACTCGGGAGGCAGAGGCAGGGGGATCTCTATGAGTTCGAGGTGAGCCTGGTCTACTGAGTGAATTCCAGGACAGCCTCCAAAGCTTCAGAGAAACCCTGTCTCAAAAAACAAAACCACAACAACAAAAAAGAAAACAGCTGTGTCATGCATGCCACCTCCCTCCTTCTGAAACACACACACACACACACACACACACACACACACACACACACACAAGAATCCAGTCATTCTGGAAGTCTCCTGTGCAAAGCTTTGGGCTTAAATTCAGGGCTGGGCTAGGTTTGGAGAGCTGAAAAGTTTGTCTGTCCATCCAGCTGCTGCTTCGATGATCCTGATCCCCAGCCATACTGTGGTCCTCTCACACAACCCCTTGAGTTTTTCTTTCACCTACTTCCCACCCCAAAGAGCAAATTTCTAAAAGCTCAATTTCAAAGAAGTTGTTCATTGGTTTAGAGGACTCAAGTCAACCTTCCCAATCTTCCTTTATGCCATTCATTCACTCATAAGAAAGGCATGAGTTGTGTATTCATATGTTATATCTTTATGCCATTCCTTCATTCATAAGAAATCTGTGTGTTCTGTATTCTTATGTTGTATCTTTAGGCCATTCATTCATTCATAAGAAATCTTGTGTTGTGTATTCATACATTGTATCTTGATAGCCACTTGCAATGAGTAAGCTGTCATATGCTGGTTCCTACACAGCGCAGCAAAGCTCTGCAGTAAATTCTCACTATTCTTACTCTGCCACAAGGAGACTGAAGCTCCCATAAGATGTCTATTATGGTGGAGTAGAGGGGAATCTGGAAAGGTGTGTAAGGCTACAGTACCCCAGTGCTCAGAAATTCCTAAGCACCACCACCCTCCTGCACCCCTCATAAGACCCGAGGGTATGGCAGGTAAATATGAGCTGAGGGGTTCGTTGTAATGCAGAGAACAGAGCACCGTGTGAGTGGGGAAAGGTCCTGTGTGCATGCCCAACGTGGACTATAGCTGTAGACTCCACGATGTGAAGTCTCCTGCAGGATGCTCTGCTTGGTGAACACATTTGAGCTTCACCTGTCTTAGAGCAGGCAGGCCAAGTGGGAAACAGTGACAGCTCAGGATTCCCTAAGCCGCTCTTTCAGACTCCTTCAACTTCTAGCCAATGAGGGAGTAAGTTCAGAGAGAGGCAGCCTTTATCAAACACAAGGAGACACCTCCCCCCATCCGAAGCAGAGGTCATATTAGTCAGTTACAGAAACGGGATGCATAGTAGCAAGCAGACTTTCACGACACGGATGATAAAATAAAGGGCAAGAGAAGTTCCACTTGACCACGAGACGATGTGGGTAGAGGAATGATAGGCAATAGGAATAGGTGCTTTGATTGACAGCTGAACCCTATCACCTTTTAGCTGGATGGCCATCTGGCCTTTATGATGATTGTCACCTGTAAGCTGCTTTGCTTTTAGGATCTACCACATAAGGTTGATGCAAAGGTTATTAATAAGTGTGCTCACAGTAGTTGACTGGTCCACTGGAGATCCAATTCAATTCAAATATTAACACTGTAATGGGAAGAAGTCTTTTTTTTTTTTTTTGAGACATGATCTTGATTGATAGTCTAGGCTGGTCTTAAATTTGAGATCCTTAGGCTTCAGAGTTGTCCCCCCCCCCCACTGCGGTGTTAACAGCTGTGTGTTACCATGTCCAGATCGTAAAAGAAACCTCTGGCACTGGGAGGCAGAGGCAGGCGGATCTCTGTGACTGGTCTACATAGAGAGTTCCAGGACAGCCAAGGCTAAATAGAGAGACCCTGTCTCAAAAACAAACAAAAAACAAAGCAAAACAAAAAACCCCCACACAAACAAACAGAATGCCCTTTCCAAACCCCTACCCTGGCTGGATTATCCTGGGTTTCTCTGGCTTACCGAACATTCTTATCTGTGGAGCAGTCACTAACACCATCATGCAGAGCCATTGTGAGAAGAAAGAAAAACTGCTCTAATTTGGACCGCTTAGCAGAGACTCAGTAAGTTCTCCTTTCCTCCAGTTATACATTTAGCATCAGTAAACATCCTTTTGGTATATGCTGAGTGGTTTAAAAAAAAGAACCACACAAATGAAAATGTGTATCATCCATAAATATACCTTCTAACTAATTGGTACAAGTTTTTAAAAGATTTGTTTTATATGTATATGTTTGCTATCTGACTATATGCCTAGCACATAAGTGTAAGAGTCCTAAGAGGCCAGAAGGTTTGGATACTCTGGAACGAGTTACCGGTTGTTGTGGGCTACCATCTGGGTCCTGGGAACCCAACTTGGGCCTCTCCAAGAGCAATATCTTCGTTTGTTCTCTGTTGCCGGGATAAACACGATGATCAAAAGCAACTTGCTGAAGAAAGGGTTTATTGGGCCAACACTTAACACTGCACAGACATCACTGAGAGAAGTCAGGGCAGGAACTCAAGGCAGGAGTTTGGAAGCAGGAACTAAAGCAGAGACCTTGGAGAAATGCTGCTTACTGGCTTGCTCCCCATGGCTTGCTTTGGCTGCTCTCATACAACCCAGGACCAACTGCCCAGAGGTGGTGGTGCCTCCCGCGTGGGCTGGGCCACCCAACACCAATCATTAGTCAAGAAAATGCTGCACCGACGTGCCCACGAGCCAGTCTGATGGAGGCAATTTTTCAGTTGAGGTTTCCCAATGACCCTAGTTTGTGCAAGGTGACAAAACAAACAAACAAACAACTAACCAACAGAGACAGTAAGGACTCTTGATTGCTGAGCCATTCCCAGTTCTAAATTAATTTCTTAATAGTTGAAAAGAAAACTCTGTGGCTTATTGGGGTATCCCAAACAAACTGGTAATGGCACTGGGCTGTTGTTCAAGAAGACGCCGAGTCCCATTAATAGCAAGTGCTATGCAATAGAAAGTCAAGTTCCATGCAAGGCAGAATCCTTGTGCGCACGCGTGAAGGGGGGGTGGGGATTCAGAAATGGCTCTCCAAGGGTTCACCGTACTCAGTTACACCTTTCCTTTTCCTCCGAAGCCAAAAGACAGAGAGGGGTCCTCATGGCCTGAGGTGGAGGGAGGGGTACAAGTTGAGCACCTGGACCTCCGGGTGGGTGGGGTGGTGGTGAACAGTAAGCCAGATCTCCTGGTCTGCATCCTTGCTCCTTACTGCGCGGTTAGCAAGTTTGGAAAGCAACATGCAGGCGCTTGTTAGAAATGTAAGCTCTCAGCTCCCCTCCCCATCTCGGGAACCCCATCTCACCCCAACCCCATTCCGTCCTCGACCTGCTGGATCAAAGCAGGCGCTTCAGCCACATTCCCTGGAGTCTTGGAGGCACGTGCGAGTCAGAGAAAGCCTGAAGCAGAGGATGCTCACTGCGGCTCAGTGATTGAGATAACGGGATTCTAGGAGGAGAGAGGGAGGGAGGGAGGGAGGGAGGGAGGGAGGGAGGAGGAGGGAGGGAGGGGAGGGAGGGAGGGAGGGAGGGAGGGAGGGAGGGAGGGAGGGGTCCTTCTGAATCTTCTACCCTTCCTCATTTCGCCTTTCCTGAGTCTACACTGCGTGCTCCGTGATAGGGAAAGATGGTGGCCTCCTGTTGGCAGAGTGCCGCTGTCATGATCAGAAATCCTAACAGAGAAAGAAGTGGGTGATTGACCAGATCATGACTAGAAAGCCACTTCTGTCTCCCGGAAGCTATCATCCAGGCAGCATCCTTGGAAGACCTACCGTGTGCCCGGCCCCACTGTCCGAGACACGTACAAACAGCTTGGTACCACGGAGATCCCTGGCCTAGAACGTTCGGGAGATCCGGGCTCTGATCCAAATCTCACTTAAATTGGCTGGGCTAGTCCCTCTGCGTTTGGCGTCTGTTTCCCCATCTAAAAACCAAGCAAGCGGGGCAGACTGAAGGCCCACCTGGAAACCTTGGTCTCACTGAGTAAAGCGGTTTTAAGCGATCACACATGAAACAGAGCGCACCCCAGGGCAGAGCGTGACTAAAGGCTGAGTTGTGCGGATTTGGCGGCACCCAGGGCACCGGCTCTGCAAGCCGCGTGCAAGCATCCTGAGTTTGGAAGGAAAGAAAAAGCCTCCTCCGGGTACTCCCGAAGCCCCCCTGTGGAGGGCGCGCAGGCTGGAGTTTCTCCCTTGGCCGTTAGGTGTCGCTGCCTTGATGTGAAATATAAGGTTGATAGGGACGCTTTCGGAGAAACCTTGGGAATCCCTGTGGGTAAATGGACTCTGCTGGTGTCCAGATCTAGACCCCCAACTGGAAAGCTCAGGAAGGGTCGCCTTGGATCTAAGCAGAAACCAGTGCATACACTCCCCCTGCTCAGGCTGGCACAAATGACGTAAAGGGCCAACAAGAATGTAAGCCCAGAGCACACGGGCAGCACTCCAGCACACACACACACACACACACACACACACACACACACACACACACACACACACACACACACACACAACACACACCACACACACACACACACACACACACACACACACACACACACACACACACACACACACACACACACACACACACACACACACACACACGGTCCCTAGCCCACGTTTTTATCTCCTCTGCTTCTCACTTACTCTAAGAATGGTCAGCAAGGAATTCGGACCCAAACCAGAAAGAAGCCTGCCTTACATGCTTCTCATCCTACTCCAAGGTGCTTTGCTCCCGCGGTGGAGACAGCAAGGCTGTGGCTGTTGCCTGGTCACTCTGACTAGGGGTTGGCAGTACATGTGGCTGACTCACCAGTGTCGCCCTTAACATTTCCATCCATGCCATTTACCTGTAACAAAGGAAAAGAGTATTATGAAGGCCCCGCCACGTGTTGGGTCCTGGACCCAGGCTCCAGGCATCCATCCACTGCAGCTTTGCTCCTGAGCAGACCTTCTCAACCTTTGGGTCCCAAACAACACTGTCACAGGGGTCACATATCACATAGCCTGCACATCAGATATTTATATTACAATTCGTAACAGTAACAAAATTACAGTTATGAAGGAACAACGAAACAATTTTATGGTTGGGGGTCACCACAACATGAGGAACTTTATTAAAGGGTCGTGGCATTGAGAGACTGCTCTTGAGAGACACATAGACAAACAGAAACCCTTGTGAATCTGCCTAACAAAACAGCCAGTTACTGGCAAGAGAATTGAAGCTCACACACACCCTGACTGTTCTCAGTTCTGTTTCTTGACAACCATGAGACAATGTGTTGTTTAATTTGGGGAGGGGGGCTCCATTTCCATACCCGTGGGACTGAGAGGTTGAGCGTAAATATTTCTAAGTCACTTGAGCATGCTTTATGAGTCATAGATTGCTAGACAAGAACAAGTTAGCATATAAATCTGATCCCATTTAAAAATTTCTCATAGTGTTAATGTCTCATAGTTTTATTTTATTTAACAGTTTTATTACCCCCAAGCTTTACTGAAGTATTGTTTACACCCTGAAAAGCACATGAGTCTGCACTATGTTGAGTTTTCACACTAAACAAAGTAGCAGGCAGGCAGAGGTGAGATCTCTGTTTCTTCCAGGCTCTTGCTATACCCTAGGTTTCACACCATCTTGACTGTAAGAGCACAATTAATTTAAACTTTTACACATGCTTTAAATGGAATCAGGTACTACATCCTCTTTTGTCCTTGGCTTCTGTCACTGAACAGTCATGTTTTACATATGGCTTACAGCGTTCCATCAAGTCCTTTCGCGAAAATTTTTATGTATGCTACAGTTGATGGACTCTTGGGAACTTGCCTGTTGAGAGACTGTAACAAATAGTGCCTCTCTTGTCATTTTTGTGTTCATCCTTCATTCATTTTCATGTGTGCTAGACTGAAGATAATGTTTACCATCTCCTTTTTTGTCCCTTTCTCGTAAATCCGGATTTGTACACATGCTTGTGCTTGAGTGGGGCAGTCACATTCCCTTCCGGGTTAGAGTGGGTGTGCTGGATGGTTTATGTCAACTTGATGCAAGCTAGAGCCATCAGAGAGGAAGGAGCCTCAGTTGAAGAATGTCTCCATGAGATCGAGCTGTAGGCAAGTCTGCAGGGCATTTTCTTATTTGGTTTTTAATGGGGGCAGTCCAAACACAGTGGGTGGGGCCATCCCTAGGCTTGTGGACCTGGGTTCTGTAAGAAAGCAGGCTAGACAAGCTATGAGGAGCAAGCCAGTAAGCAGCACTCCTCCACGGCCTCTGCATCAGCTCCTCCATTCAAGTTCCTACCCTGTTTGAGTTTCCGTCTTGATTTCCCATAAACTAAATAAACCCTTTCCTGGTATTATGGTCATGGTGTCTCATCACAGCAGTAGTAACCCCAGCTAAGACAGTGGATGTGAAGATACTTGGGAAAGTTAGGGTTATCAGAATTTTACCAGGCTCTGAATGGGTTTCCTCTAGCAGGTGTGTACCTATCTTTTGTTCCCGACCAGAAACGGGAACCTTGTTCACATGGATTAGTTCTACTTCCAAAATCAATCTGGCAAATCACTGAATTAAAATAAACGTGTCTTTTCTTTGCCTTGTTAGTGCCACATCTTGTGGCAATATATTTGAGAAAAGCAACTATAATTGGTTTATTTTGGTTTATGGTTTGAGAGGTTTCAGTCCATTGCTTTGGGCCTGAGGTGTGATACTATGACAGGGTGGGACAGTATGGTGCCACAATGCTCCTCACCACATCATCACATGCTGTCAGACAGTAGAGGCTGGGGCTGAGGAGAGGTGCATCCTTCCAAGAACAGCTTTGGAGTGAACAGGGTAGCTTAGAGACAAGCATTGCTGCAGTCCGACCTCCCCACACTTAAGAATGGAAATTGGTAGGAAGTAGCTTCCCAGAGAGGCAGGTAACGACAAACACTGAAGTTCACTATTGGATGGAGACCCCAGAAAACCCAGAAACTCTGGTTATCAGGCCTGATGGGGGCTCAGCTCACCATAGCATAGCAGTAGGGAGTTTAAACTAAAGGGAAGAGAGTCATGTATCGGGCAAAATCAAGACAGAGACAGATGCAGAACAGAAAGACCCTCTGGACTTGGGGGAACGTAGAAATTGGGGTCAGTGAGCTGGCTGAGATAGTTCAATGGATAAAGGTACTTGTAGCCGAGTATAGTTTGTGGACTCACCTTCTAGGTGGGTATCCCAGAAAATACAGGAAAAAAATGATTGAGTGAAGGAACACAGTACAGAGTAGGAGTAGGATGCTCAATAAAGAGATAGGGATTTTGAAAGAGAATCCAAAGAGAAATCTCAGAAATGAAAAAACAAAAAAAAAAACAAAACAGCTTCTCCAGCAACTGAGAGAATTTAGGGACTTGAAGACAAAGCTGATGAACTGGACCCTTCAGACGGTAACAAAGAATAAATAAATAAATATAAACAGAACATCAACATAGAGTTGTGACACTGGAGAGGTGGCTCAACCAGTGAAAGCATTGGCTGTTCTTGCAGAGGATCTGGGTTTGATCCCCAGTACCCACACGGTGGCTCAAACCATCCAGTTCCAGGGGGTCCAATGCCCTCTTCTGACCTCTGTGGGCACCAAACACACACATGGCTCACATACATACCCACAGGCAAAACACTCTGGCACATAGAAGAAAATAAATAATTACTTAGGCACACTTGGAGTATGTGTGTGTGTGTGTGTGTGTGTGTGTGCATGCATACTTACCATGGTGCAAATGAGGAGGTCAGAAAACAACCTGGGGGAGTCAGTTCCTTCCTTCCACCGTGCAGGGCCTGGGGATTGAACTTGGGTTGTCAGGCTTGGTGGTAAGCATATTCACACACTCACTGAGCCATCTTCCTGGCCCCAAACTTACTTTTTAAAAAAGTACAAGAACAAATCAAGGTACAGACTTAAGGCATTGAAAGCCAGTTTAATAAATAGCAGACAGAAATCCTCAAACCTTGGTGAAAATGCAGATATCCCAGTATATGTTTCTAGAACCCTGAACAAACATGGCAGAAAAGAATGTCTTCACAGTGCAGCATAGCTAAAACACCAAGAATAAGCCAGGCGATAGTGCAGGCCTTTAATCCCAGTACTCAGAAGGCAGAGGTAGGCAGATCTCTATGCGTTCATAACCAGCCGGGTCTACAAAGTCAGTTCTGGGACATCTGAGGCTACACAAAGAAACTCTGTCTTAAAACAAAAAGAACAACAACAACAAAACCCACCGGGAGTATAGAACAAATAATTTAACTGTGAGAGAAAACTGCCAACTCCTTCACAAGGACAGCCTCATTAGAATAACAGTTTCTTTCCCAACAGAAAGCCTAAATGTCAGGAGAATGTAGATGATGTGTTTCAAGGCTTGAAAGAAAAACATGCCAATCAACATTATTATACCCAGCAAAATTACTTTATCTTCTGAAATTAAAGAGGAAACAAAATCCTTCCAGGATAAGCATAAAAGAACTAGACAACATTGCAGAAGATACTTACAGGAATACACATACACATAGGAGAGGAAGATAAATACAATCCTGGAAGAACAGATGTATTTTAGAAGAGCAGATAAGTAAATGATAATTAGGGAAGAATCAAAGGTTAGAAAACAGCAGAATGACAAGAATTAGTTCCTACTTTTCAATGATAATACTTAATGTTCACCAATTAAAAGACACAAACTAGCTGATTTTACTTTTAAAATCAGAGTGCCACTATTTGCTGCCTACAAGCCACACATCTGTTGTGCTACAGAGATAACTCAGCAATTCAGAGCTTGTACTCTGCTTCTGAGTTCACACCCATCAAGGCAAACTTCAAGTAAAAGTGAGTCAGAAGAGACAAAGAAAGTTTGGATGTACTGAAAAGCAAAGCAATCAATCAAGAATATATAATGGTTGCTTGTTGTTTAGCCAGGCAGTGATTGTGCACACCTTTAATCCCAGCACTCAGGAGGCAGAGGCAGGCAGATCTCTGTAAATTCAAGGCCAACCTGACCTACAGAGTGATTTCCAAGACAGCCAGGGCTACACAGAGGAGAAGCCCTATTTCAAAAAATCATGTGTGTGTGTGTGTATATGTTGCAAATGTATATGCATCCAATTAGAAAAATTAAAAGCCTCAAAACAGTAGTGAACATAAAGGGACAAATAGATCCATTACAATAATGGAGAGTGACACTATTACCTCACTCTCACCAACAGACAAATCATTAGATACAAAAATTCAAGAGGAAATTTAGAGTTAAATTGCAGTGTAGATCAAAGTCAAGTGGATTGAACGTTACGTTTCACCCAACAACTGTAGAATAGATTTTTTTTTTAGCCGTTTGTGGAACTCTCTATAAAACAGATCATATTCTAGGTCTTAACAAATGCAAAAAAAAAAGACCTAAATATAATCTTGGCTTTATCAGATTATAATGAAGTGAAACTAGAAACTAATAGCCAGAAAAACTATACAAATAGAAACTGAATAATGAACATCTGAATGAGTTGTTGAAGGAATCAGTAGAGAAATCTAAAAATCCTAGAATCAGGGACTGGAGGTATAACATGGTACAGTGCTTACCTAGTGCATATGAAACCTTGGGTTCAGTCTCCAGCACCACAGAACCTGGGCCTGATAGTGCATGCCTGTAATCACAGCACTCAGGGAATGGAGTAGGATGATCAATATTCAAAGTCATCTATGGCTATCTAGAGAGCTGAAGGTCAGATGAGATACATGAACTGCTGTCTCAAAAAACAACCAGCCAAACAAACAAACAAACAAAAGCCAACTAGAATAAAATGAAAATGGAAAACAGCATATCAGAATCTGTGAGACACATCAAAGGCAGTTCTAGGGAAAATTAAAACTTTGAATGCCACCACTACAAGATTAGCAAGGTTTGTCAGCCCTTAGCCAAACTAACCAAATAATGAGAACAAACTTAGGGATTAAAAAAAAGGAGATGTTATAACAGGTACTAGGAAATTCAATGGGTCCATAAGAATTACTTTGAAAATATATACTCCAATAAGTTGAAAATCTAGAAGAAATGAATACATTTTTGGACTACATGCACTACTAAAATTGACCTAGGAGGATATAGAAAACCAAAACATAAATTACAAGGCCTAGTGAAACAGCTAAACTGATAGGGACCCTTGTCATCCAGCCTGATGACCTGAGTTTGATCCCCAGGACCCAAAATGTATGAGACAAATCCTACAAGTTGTCCTCTGACCTCCATATATTATGCATGTACACACACACACACACACACACACACACACAGAGAGAGAGAGAGAGAGAGAGAGAGAGAGAGAGAGAGAGAGAGAGAGAGAGAATATACACACATAAATGTGGAGTGAGGAACAAACAGCCTTAGCTGCATATTGAGTTCAAGGCCAGCCTAAGCTACAGAAAGAAAGGAAGGGAGGGGAGGGAGGAGAGGGAGGGAGGGGGAGGGAGGGGGAGGGAGGGAGGGAGGAAGGAAGGAACTAGATCTAGAAGTCTCCTACATCAATATAGGAAAGACTATATACAATAACAGGACAAATCCAGAGATAATGGCATACTGAATTGGGGAAAATGAAAAACTCTTCCTCTAAAATTAGAATGAGGCAAGGATGTCCACTCTCACTGCTTTTACTCAACATGGTACTTGAAATGTTAGCTAAGGTGAAGTAGTGGGGGGTAGAGCTAGGAATTAACAGAATAACAAATAAGAAAGGAAGACATTCTGATTTGCTGAGATCATAGTCCTATACTCAGAAAACGCTAAGACTCCACCAAAATACTGACGTCAAAACTTCAGCAAAGTAGCGGAATACAAAAGCAATACATCAGTATAACTGTGGACATGCTGAGAAAGGAACTCAGGGGGGAATCCTTTTTACAATAGTGTCTAAAAAATAGAACAGATAGGAAGAAACCTAACCAAGAAAGTGAAAAACTTCTAAGGTGAAAGCTATGACTCATAGAAGAGGTGCTTGATGGGACACTGGAAGATTATCCGTGTGTTCATGGATAATCAGCATCTAGACTATTGAGATGGCCATACTGCTCACTACTCTAGAGGGGTGGGACCTGGGAGAACGGGGCTGACAAATGCGGTGGAAGAGAGTCTCATGCAATAGACAACTTTATTCAGAGCATCAGCCAATTTATACTCTGAGGGTCAAGAAGAGTCATGAGCAAAGCGTACAATCACAAAGACAAGCTTTGTGTGACAGACAAACGCCACCTGGCAAAAACATGTTTTTCCACAGAGGTGCATGAATGACAGCCGTGTTTCAACACCAGACTACTGAAAAGGATTTCAGAACCAGTGCAGTTCCCATCACAACACCAATAACATTCTTTACAGAACTAGAAAAAAAAAAGTCTTATAACTCCTAAGGGAGCATAGGGACCTTAAAACAGGGCTGAAGGTACCACACAATTCCTGGCTTCAACCCACCACAAGCCATAGTCAAAAAAGTGCTGCTCAGTCACAGACAGACATGCAGACAAAAGAAACAGAGTAGCTGACCCAGACACAAGCCCACACAGCTACATCCATCTGATTCTTGATAAGGGCGCCAAAAACAAACCTTGAGGAAATTACAGCCTCTTACCAGTCAGGTGCCGGGAAAAGTGACTACTCAAAATATCGGAACCAGAACCCTCTGACCCGCACAAAAATCAACTCAAAATGGGTCGAGATGCAAAGCTCTGAAAATACTACAGGAAAACATGGGGAAGAGCTTCAAGATATAGCTATCAGCAATGATTCCTGCATGACTCTGATAACTCAGGAAATAATAGCAAGAATTGACTATTAAGATCAAATGAAACTGAAAAGCTTCAGGACACAAAGAAAACAAAACGAAAACACAAAACCAGAGTGAAGAGACACTATTCATCCAGCTGGAGACAAATACAAAACTAAACATAAAATAAAAATATAGAACTAAATTTAAAGTTCTTAAAAACATAGAACTAAAAAAAAATGTACCTAAAAATGACAATACTCTAATAAACAAATAGCAAATGAATGAACAGAAACATTTCAAATGAATCTCAGATTACCAATAATTTGTGAAAGAATGGTCAACACCTTCAGCTATTGAGAAACACAAATCCACACCATTTAGACTGGGAGACTCCATTTCACCGCATCAGAACAGGCAACATTAGGAAACTACAATGTGAGCTTGAGGGAGAGCTCAGCAGTTAAAAGCACCTGCTGGTCTTCTAGGGGAACTGAATTTAGTTCCCAGCACCCTTGTCAGTTGGTTCATAACCACCTGTAATTCCAGCTCCTGGAGATCTGACACCCTCTTCTGCACTCACATTTGCATACCCACTTGTAGACAAACAAAAATACATATAATTAAAAATAAAATCTTCAAAGCCAGTGGTGGCTCACGCCTTTAATCCCAGCACTCAGGAGGCACAGCCAAGCGGATCTCTGTGATTCAAGACCAGCCTACAAGTTCTAAGACAGCAAGGGAAGAAACCCAGTCTCAAAAAACAAAACAACAAAAAGTAAAATCTTGGTCACTGCTCAGAGTCATCTGACACCAGCGATCTGCACGCCAGATCCGAATTCGGCAGCGGGATCCGGGATCCGACACACCGAGGCTCAGTGGCAGTTCTGTCTACATCCTCCAGCCCAGCGGGACCCAACACACCTGAACACTGCCTACACCCCGGTAACAGTGACACCTCCATCCACGAGAAGAGGACAGACATCAGAGTATTGGATCTGTTTGCATCTACCAGAAGAGAACCTTGGTCCCATACCCACCAGGAGAGCAAGAAACTCTTGCTACACCCACCAGAAGAAAAGATGAGAAGAGGACAAGGTAAAGGCACATTCAACAACAGAAAACTCAATATGACACCACCGGAGACTAGGAACCATACAACAGCAAGACCTGAACATCACAATGCAGATGAACCAGAAGAGAATGACTTTAAAAACATCTTCAGAAAAATGATAGAGGACCTCAAAGAGGACATGAGAAAATCCCTTAAAGAAATGGAAGAAAAAACAAAAACTACAAGATATCAAAAAATCTCTCAAGGAAACAGTTCCAGACCTAAAATCTGAAATAGAGACAATAAAGAAAGCACAATCTGAGGCAATGCTGGAAATAGAAAAGCTGGGTAAACGATCAGGAACTACATATGTAAGCATAACCAACAGAATACAAGAGATGGAAGAGAGACTCTCAGGAGTTGAAGATACACTAGGAGAAATAGATTCATCAACCAAAGAAAATGTTAAGTCCAACAAATCCCTAACACAAAATATCCAGGAAATATGGGGTACCGTGAAAAGACCAAACCTAAGAATAATAGGTATAGAAGAAGGTGAAGAAATCCAACTCAAAGGCGCAGAAAACATTCAACAAAATCATAGAAGAAAACTTACCCAACCTAAAGAAAGACATGCCAATGAAAATACAAGAAGCCTACAGAACACCAAATAGACTGAACCAAAAAAAAGGTCTCCTTGCCACATAATAATCAAAACACCAAACATACAGAACAAAGAGAAAATATTAAGAGCAGCAAAGGAAAACGGTCAAGTAACCTATAAAGGCAAACCTATCAGAATCACTCCTGACTTTTCCATGGAAACTCTGAAAGCCAGAAGGTCCTGGATAGATATTCTACCTACACAAAGAGACCATGGATGCCAGCCCAGACTACTATACCCAGCAAGGCTTTCAATCATTATAGATGGAGAAAACAAGATATTCCATGACAAAACCATATCCACCAATCCAGCCCTACAGAAAGTTCTGGAAGGAAAACTGCAACCCAGGGAAGTTAACTACAACCAAAAAAATATAGGCAATAGATAACCCCACTTTACCAACAGTCAAAAGGAAAAAGGGATAGAATCCCACACATCTCACCACCATCACCAAATCAAAAACAAACAAGAATGAACAATCAATGGTCATTAATATCCATCAACATTAATGGTCTTACCTCCCCTATAAAAAGACACAGATTAGCAGAATGGATAAGAAGACAGAATCCTTCCTTCTGCTGCATACAAGAAACTCACCTCAACCTCAAAGACAGACGGTAACTAAGAATTAAAGGTTGGGGAAAGATCTTCCAATCAAATGGACCCAAGAAACAAGCGGGGGTAGCAATCCTAATATCCAACAAATTGGACTTTAAACTAAAATCAATCAAAAGAGATGAAGAAGGTCACTTCCTACTCATCAAAGGAGAAATAAATCCATCAGGATGAAGTCTCAATTCTGAACATTTATGCCCCAAATACAAAGGCATCCACATTTGTAAAAGAAACATTACTAAAACTCAAATCACACATAAAACTGCACACACATATAGTGGGAGACTTCAACACCCGACTCTCACCACTGGACAGAAACACCAGACAGAAACTTAACAAAGAAACAAAAGAACTAAAAGAAGTTATGGCGCAATTGGACTTAATAGATATCTATAGAACATTCCATCCAAATACAAAACAATTTACCTTCTTCTCAGCGCTACATGGAACCTTCTCTAAAATCGACCACATACTTGGCAACATAGCAAACCTCAACAGGTACAAAAAAATTGAAATAACCCCCTGTGTCTTATCAGACCACCATGCTTTAAAATTAGAATTCAACAACAACACGAACTACAGAAAAACTACAAACTCATGGAAATTAAGTAACACCCAATTACACAATTCATGGGTCCAGGAAGAAATAAAAAAAGAAATGAAAGATTTCCTAGAATTCAATGAGAATGTGGATACAACATATCCAAACCTATGGGATACTTTGAAAGCAGTGCTAAGAGGAAAGTTCATAGCGCTAAGTGCCCACATGAAGAAACAGGAGAATAATCACACTAGAGAATTAACAGCACAACTGAAAGCTTTAGAAAACAAAGAAGCCAATACACCCGGAAGGAGCAGATGCCAGGAAATAATCAAATTGAGGGCTGAAATCAGTAAAATGGAAACTAGGAGAACAATACAAAGAATCAATATAACAAAGAGTTGGTTCTTCGAGAAAATCAACAAGATAGACAAACCTTTATCCAAACTTACCAAACAACAAAGAGTGAACATGCAAATTAATAAAATCAGGAATGAAAAGGGGGACATACCAACAGACACAGAAGAAATCCAGAGAATCATCAGGTCATAACTTTGAAAACCTATATCCCTCAAAATTTGAAAATCTAAAGGAAATGGACAATTTTCTGGACAGATTTCACTTACTAGAATTAAATCAAGAACAGATAAGCAACTTAAATAGACCTATAACCCCTAATGAAATTGAAGCAGTCATCAGAAGTCTCCCAACCAAAAAAAAAGCCCAGGGTCAGATGGCTTCAGTGCAGTATTCTATCAGAAATTCAAAGTACAGTACAAATAACAATTCTCCTCAAAGTATTCCACACAATAGAAGCAGAAGGGTCATTACCAAACTCTGTTTTTGAGGCTTCAATAACCTTGATACCCAAGCCACACAAAGACACAACTAAGAAAGAGAACTACAGGCCAATATCCCTCATGAACATTGAGGCAAAAATTCTCAATAAAATACTGGCAAATTGAATCCAAGAACACATCAGAGAAATCATCCACCACGATCAAGTAGGCTTCATCCCAGGGATGCAAGGATGGTTCAACTTATGGAAATCCATCAATGTAATCCACCATATAAACAGGTTGAGGAAAAAAATACCACATGATCATCTCACTAGATGCCAAAAAAGCCTTTGACAAAATCTAACACCCCTTCATGATAAAGGTCTTGGAGAAATCAGGGATAACAGGAACATACCTCAACATAATAAAAGCAATATACAGCAAGCCAACAGCCAACATCAAATTAAATGGAGAGAAACTCAATGCAATTCCTCTAAAATCAGGAACAAGACAAGGCTGTCCACTCTCTCCATACCTCTTCAATATTGTCCTTGAAGTTCTAGCTAGAGCAATAAGACAACAAAAGGAGATCAAGGGAATACAAATCAGAAAGGAAGAAGTCAAACTCTCACTATTTGCAGATGATATGATACTCTACATAAGTGACCTGAAAAATTCTACCAGGGAACTCCTACAGCTGATAAACACCTTCAGCAAAGTGGCAGGATACAAGATTAACTCAAAAAAATCTGTATGCCTACTATATACCGATGACACATTGGTGGAGAAAGAAATCAGAGAAACATCACACTTTACAATTTCCACAAACAACATAAAATACCTTGGGGTAACACTAACCAAAAAAGTGAAAGACCTGTACTGTAAGAATTTTGAGTCTCTAAAGAAAGAAATAAAAGAAGATACCAGAAAATGGAAAGATCTCCCATGCTCTTGGATAGGCAGGATCAACGTAGTAAAAATGGCAATCTTGCCAAAAGCAATCTACAGATTCAATGCAATCCCCATCAAAATCCCAACACAATTCTTCACTGACCTTGAAAGAACAATTCTCAACTTTATATGGAGAAACAAAAGACTCAGAATAGCCAAAACAACCCTGTACAATAGAGGAACTTCTGGAGGCATCACAATCCCTGACTTCAAGCTCTATTACAGAGCTATAGTTCTGAAAACAGCTTGGTATTGGAACAAAAATAGACAGGTAGACCAATGGAATAGAGTTGAAAACGCTGATATTAACCCACACACCTACGAACACTTGATTTTTGACAAACAATCCAAATATATACGCTGGAACAAAGAGAACATCTTCAACAAATGGTGCTAGCATAACTGGATGCAAATATGAAGAAGACTACAGATAGACCCAAGCCTTTCGCCCAGCACAAAACTTAAGTCAAAATGGATCAAAGACCTCAACATAAACCCAGCCACACTGAACCTGTTAGAAAATAAAGTGGGAAATACCCTTGAATTAATTGGCACAGGAGACTGCTTCCTGAACATAACACCAGTAGCACAGACACTCAGATCAACAATTAATAAATGGGACCTCCTGAAACTGAGAAGCTTCTTTAAGGCAAAAGACACAGACAGCAAGACAAAACGCAGCCCACAGACTGGGAAAAGATATTCACCAACTCCACATCTGACAGAGGGCTGATCTCCAAAATATACAAAGAACTCAAGAAGCTAGTCTCCAAAACACCAAACAATCCAATTAAAAAGTGGGGTATAGAACTAAATAGACAATTCTCAATAGAGGAATCTAAAATGGCTGAAAGACCCATAAGAAAGTCTTCAACATCCTTAGCCATCAGGGAAATGCAAATCAAAACAACTCTGAGATACCATCTTACTCCTGTCAGAATGGCTAAAATCAAAAACACCAATGACGGTTTATGCTGGAGAGGATGTGGAGAAAGGGGAACACTCCTCCACTGCTGGTGGGAGTGCCAACTTGTACAGCCACTTTGGAAATCAGTATGGCGACTCCTCAAGAAAATGGAAATCAGTCTACCATAAGATCCAGCAATTCCACTCCTAGGCATATACCCAAAAAGAAGCACATTCATACAACAAAGACAACTGTCCAATGATGTTCACAGCAGCACTATTTGTAATAGCCAGAAACTGGAAGTAGCCTAGATGCCCCTTAACCGAAGAATGGTTAGAGAAAATGTGGTACATTTACATAATGGAGTACTACTCAGCAGAAAAAAAAACATGGAATCTTGAAATTTGTAGGCAAATAGATGCAACTCAAAGAAACCATTCTGAACGAGGTAACCCAATCACAAAAAAGACAAAGATGATATGTACTCACTCATATGTGGATTTTAGACATAGAGTAAGGGATTACCAGCCTAGAATCCACACTGCCAGAGAAACTAGTAAACAAGGAGGACCCTAAAAGAGACAAAGTTTGTCCCCTGGAGAAGGAGAAAGGGTCACCATCCTCTGAGCAAATTGAGAACATGGGAAGATGGGGGAGGGAGCTACGAGAATGAGTAGGGAAGAAAAGGAAGGATGCAGAGGTCATGAGGGAGCAGAAAGGTTGAGTCAGGTGTATATTAGAAGAAAGGATATGTGATAGGTAGGGTTTTAGTTGGGGGTGGTGGTGGGGAGGAAGGGAGGGAGAAGGGAACTGGGATTGTCATATAATTCAATCTTGTTTGTAATTCAAATAAAAAAGTAAAAAAAAATTATGAAATATCAACTAAAAAAAATAAGTAAAATCTTTAGGGGCTGGAGAGATTGCTCAGTGATTACGAGCACTGACTGCTCTTCCAGAGGACCTGGGTGGCTCACAATTGTCTGGAACTCCAGTTCCAGGGGATCTGACAACCTTACACAGACACACTTGTGGGCAAAACACCCATGCACATAAAATCTAAAAATAAATATAAATAAAACCTTAAATAAAAACTCCAACAGTGCCGGGCGTTGGTGGCACATGCCTTTAATCCCAGCACTCGGGAGGCAGAGGCAGGCAGATCTCTATGAGTTCAAGGCCAGCCTGGTCTCTAGAGCGAGTGCCAGGACAGGCACCAAAGCTACACAGAGAAACCCTGTCTCGAAAAAGCAAAAAAACAAAAAAACAAAAAAAAAAAAACTCCAACAGTGATGAGGGTGAAGGGACATAAGAACCCTGTAATGTCATCAGTGATGGTGCAAGATAATACAATCTCTCTCATTCTCTCGCATTCCATTTTTTCAGGAAGTTTCATCAGTTTTTTATTTTAAATGTCTTCAGGATAGATTCTCACCAATACTGCTTTAGATTGGACCCTACCATACCTACCCCCTGGAAACCTCCTGGGGGGTTATCTTTCTTCACTCCTAGTCCTCTTCTACCATTATTTTGTATGTGACTACATGGCTATATTGTTATTTTGGTTTCTGTTTTCAGTCACTCACTATATATCTGAAGATGGTAGTGGGGGGCATTTGAAGACAGTAGTTTCTGTCTCACCTGGTCCCACAGACACTTTGTCCCAAATAAACACACAAAGACTTACAATGAGTTTAAAATTGTTTGGCTGATGGCTCAGGCTTCTCATTTGCTAGTTCTGTCTTAATTATTAACCCATTTTTATTAATCTATGTACTGCCACGAGGCTGTGGCTTACCCATAACCAGCATGTTAACCCTTAGGCAGCATGGTGTCTCTTGGCAGCCTCTCTCTGCCTTCCTCTCCCCAGCCTTCTCCTTGTCTGGTAGCCCTGCCTGTGCTTCCTGCCTGGCTACTGGCAAATCAGTGTTTTATTCATCAACCATGAAGATATATATAGAAGGATATCCTCATCATGTATCCATGGCTGGCCTGGAACTCACTCACATAGATCTCTGCTTCCCGAGGTGTGTGCCACCACACACAGACTTCTTATCACAATGGAAAGGACGTCCATCCCTGTGACAGCAGGGTGCCATAGACAGAACTGATTCAAATCTTTTCGAGGCAGCTGCAGTGTCTGTTATACACAGCTGCTATGCTATAAATCTGATCTTAATCCCAAAAATGGAAGGAGAAAGACCACCAAATCAAATCATCATGAGCAAGTTAATTAAAGCAAGCAATTAGTTAAAGCAAGCTCTTTTTATTCACTTAACACATGCTGGCCTCCCCCTAAGGAGGTCAGTGGTGCCAGTGGTCAGCCTTGGATGTGAGGAACACAAGGCTTTTATAGCTCAGGGGTAGAAGTTTCCAAATGGGGGGGGGTTGATGGGTAAAGTAGGCGGGGTTACAGGAGCAGGACACAAGCATAACAAGTTAGTCCCTCCTGAAACAAAAAGATGATAACAAGGTGGGCATCACAAGGCATTCCTAACAGTAGGTATTCTTAATAGCAGGTGGTCATATAACCTTTTGAAACAAAGGTAGGGTTGCAAGATGGTTATAACACCTTTTCGAAACAAATGTTTCTCCCCCTCCCCCAATCCAGTAAGCCAGATCAAGCCACATTGAAAAAAATACTGTTATTCTTTTGCTTAAATTTAAAAAAAAAACGTGCAAGATGAAACATGAGAACAGGAGATACATTAACGATAGTTTATTACATCACAGGAGAGCGAGTGAGAGAGAAATAGAAGAACAGAGCAGGATAGAGAGTAAGAGAGAAGAGAGACAGAGTTAATGGCTGACTGCCATGGTTGGTCTCCAGAGAAAGAGAAAGTAAGAGAGACAGGTACTGAAGGACCCCGAGCTAAAATACCAGAACTTGTGACTTTTACCTGAATGCACGGTTGAGTCTTTACATCTCTATTGTCGGTAACTGTTCCACCCGCAAACAGGGAAGTCACCACCCTGAACATTCTGTGATCCCATGGGCCCCAAGATTATGGTCGGCCACCTGGAACGAGCTAATCAGAACTGTTTACCCTTGCATTCCCCCGGCCCCACTTGGTTGTGGTTTTTGCCTGTTAGAAGACCTTAGACCTTTGTTCGGGGGTCCGACTCTTTGACTCCTGCATGAGCTTGAGTCCGGACCCCAACCCGCTGGTTTAATAAAACCTCTTGCTGTTTGCATCAAGTCTTTACCTCCTCCTGGTGATTGGGGTAGCTGAGGTCCCAGTCAAAGATCCTGGGGACCTGAGCCTCTGGGGGTCTTTCATTTGGTTCCCTAACAGGGAATCGAGACCACCCCTCCCCAGAGTGGAGTTGATCTTGGAGGTAAGCGGGTACCCTGTCTTGTCTAGTCTCTCGTCTACTGCCTGCCGGCTCTGTTTGTTCTGTAAGAGCACTTTCGGGTTTTCGGTTTGCAGTTGTCCTGGTGGTCGTGAGACCACCTGGACTGCGATCAGTAGACATGCCCAGAGGATCACAGACTGCTGCTCTAAGGAGATGCCCTAAGAGAATCAGAGGCCCAGGGACTCTTGGGATCTCTTCTGATAGTGGTGATTACAGCCTCCTGTTTCTGCCACCTGTTCGCTTGGTACCGTTGCCATTTGGGATATTTTCGTCTTTGCGGCACAAATGAATTGGGTTGGCCTCTGTTCTTCTCTGTCTACTCTGTTTCTGTGTGTTCACATTGTTGACTTTCAATATGGGACAGACTGTGACCACCCCCCTTAGTTTGACTCTCGACCACTGAACCGACGTTTAGGGACAGAGCTCACAATCAGTCAGTTGAAATTAAGAAAAGTAAATGGCAGACTTTCTGCACTTCAGAATGGCCTACCTTTAATGTGGAATGGCGTCTGGAAGGGGCTTTTAACCTAACCTTGATCAAGGCCATTAAGGTTGTTTTCCAGAATCTGCCCACAGGACACCCAGATCAACAGCCCAACATCATTGTCTGGCAGGACCTGGTGCAGAATTCACCACCATGGATAAAACCTTGGGTGGTCCATGCATCAGATTCACCCACCACCCGGGTCCTGGCCTTACAGAACAAAGATTCCTCATCCGACAGAGTCGTCTCCCCCAAGAAGATCTACCTGATGTACCAAATGATCTCCTCCTGTTGGATCCCCCTCCACCTTACCCCCCTTCCTTAACCCCTCTCCAACCCCCCTTACTGGTTCCACAGGAACCTTTTGCCACACCCCCGCAGGAATTAGCCCCTGGGATAGCACAAGGAACTCGAAGCCATTGCAGGGGCCACTCCAAAAACCTCAGTTGCCCTTCCTTTGAGAGCCTATGGCCCTCCTCCTCCACCAGGGGAGGATGGGCAGGTTCCATTACAGCCCCTCCAATACTGGCCTTTTTCCTCTGCAGATTTGTATAACTGGAAAACTAAACACCCTCCCTTTTCAGAAGATCCCACCAAACTCTCCAACTTGGTTGAGTCTCTGATGTTTTCCTACCAAACAACTTGGGATGATTGTCAGCAGCTCCTCCAAACCCTTTTTACTACTGAGGAAAGTGAGAGAATTCTTCTAGAGGCCCGAAAGAACATCCCAGGAGCAGAACCCCCTCTAGACTGGACAATGTCATCAACCCGGGATTCCCCCTAGACCACCCAAACTGGGACTTCAACACGGCAGTAGGTAGGGAGCGACTGACAGTCTACCTCCGGGCTCTAGTAGCAGGTCTCCGTTGGCTGCTCGAAGCCCCACCAATTTGGCCAAAGTAAGAGAGGTAACTCAGGGGCCCACTGAAGCCCCCTCCCTCTTCCTAGAGAGACTTACGGAAGCCTATTGCCGCTATACCCCTTTCAATCCTACTTCCGAGGATCAAAGGGCATCCTTAGCCATCATCTTCATAGGACAAGCAGCCCCAGACATCAAACAAAAACTACAAAGGCTTGAGGGGTTACAGGACTTAACACTGCAGGACCTAGTAAAGGAGGCAGAAAACAGTATATTACAAAAGGGAAACAGAAGAAGAAAAGGAGGAGAGGAAACAGAGAGAGCAGGAAGAACGTGTAAATAAGAAAGAAAAAAGACAGGAGAAAAACCTAACTAGGATCTTGGCCGCAGTGGTAGGGAATAGCCAGGAATAAGGGAGAGCTAGATCAGGAAAGGTGAGACGGGCAGGAAACCTGGGCAACTGACCCCCACCAGAGAAAGACCAATGTGCATATTGCAAAGAAAAAGGACACTGGGCTCGAGAATGCCCCAAGAAAAAGGGATCTTCCAGAAAGGTCCTCGCCTTAGAGGAGGAAAACTAGGGCAGATGGGGCTCGGACCCCCTCCCCGAACCTAGGGTAACTCTCAAGGTAGAGGGGAACCCTGTTGAGTTCCTGGTAGACACCGGGGCTCAACATTCAGTATTGCTTAACACTAGTGGACCCCGGCCCGTAAAAAGTCATGGGTTATTGGGGCCACTGGACAGAAGCAGTACTCATGGTCTACCCGAAGAACGGTTGACTTGGGAACGGGCCAGGTAACCCACTCATTTCTAGTCATCCCCGAGTGCTCCACCCCATTACTGGGGAGGGACTTATTAACTAAACTAGGGGCCCAGATTGAGTTCAACCTATTCAAAGGGCATCACCACTCTGACACTCAGAATTGATGAACACAGAATATTTGAGACCGCCCCAGGATAGCCGCTGGATATCCAGCAGTGGTTACAAGAATTCCCTGAAGCCTGGGCAGAGACTGCAGGAAAGGAACTGGCCCTAAGCCAACCATCGGTTGTCATAGAACTTAAAGCCACCGCAACTCCTATACAGGTATGGCAATATCCCATGAGTCAGGAGGCACTACAAGGAATTAGGCCACATATCCAACACCTCCTCCAACAGGGCATCCTTTGCCAGTTGCCATGGAACACTACCTTATTACCTGTTAAGAAGCCAGGAATGGGAGATTATCGGCCAGTCCAGGACCTCCAAGAGGTCAATAAGAGGGTGCTGGACAACCATCCCACAGTGCCCAGCCCATATAACCTCTTAAGCTCTCTCCCTCCAAGCTGGATCTCGTATCCTGTCTTGGACCTGAAGGACGCCTTTTTCTGCCTAAAGCTACATCCATCCAGTCAGCCCCTTTTCGCCTTTGAATGGAAGGATCCAGACCACGGAATATATGGACAATTGACCTGGACTCAGGGTTTCAAAAATTCACCAACCTTATTTGATGAAGCCCTACACAGAGACTTGGCTCACTTCAGGACGAGTCACCCAGAGACTACCCTCCTTCAATATGTGGACAACCTCCTATTGACGGGAGGTTCCGAGGACAACTGTCTACACAGCACAGGAGAGCTAATCCAAGAATTGGCTCGCCTGGGTTACCGCACCTTGGCAAAAAAGGCTCAAATCCATCAACATCAGGTAACCTGCTTAGGATAGCTAATAAAAGGGGGCCAGAAGTGGCTAACGGAGGCTCGAAAGCAAGCAGCGACGCAGATTCCTCCTCCAAAAACTTCCAGGGAGGTGAGAGAGTTCCTGGGATCTGCCAGGTACTGCTGCCTCTGGTTCCCGGGTTTTGCCTCATTGGCCGCCCCCCATATCCCCTTACAAAAGAAGGCTCCCCTTTTCAATGGGGAGACAAACAGCAACGGGCATTCAATGAACTCAAGAAAGCCTTACTGACCGCTCCGGCCCTAGCCTTGCCAGATGTAAGTAAGCCATTTTACTTATATATGGACGAGAGAGGAGGGGTCGAGAAGGGGGTGCTGGCTCACGCACTAGGGCCCCTGGAAGAGACCAGTGGCTTACCTATCCAAAAAGTTGGACCCAGTGGCAGCTGGATAGCCAGGCTGCTTGAGGGCTGTTGCCGCAGTGGCCTTGTTAGTCAAGGACTCAGACAAACTGACTATGGGTCAAACGCTGACCATCATAGTGTCCTATGCTTTGGAAAGCATCATTAGACAGCCCCCGGACTGTTGGCTGTCCAGTGCAAGGATGACCCAATACCAAAGCCTTCTACTAAACCCAGACCACATCCAGTTTGGGCCCCGTGCTGTCCTCAACCCTGCCACCCTGATGCCTGACTCCGTAGAAACTGAAATAGTCAGGACATCCTGGCACAGGAAACGAACCAGACGTGATCTCCAAGACCTCCAGCTCCCAGATGCCCAATTGACCTGGTATACGGATGGCAGCAGTTACATGGTTGGAGGGAAGCGGATGGCAGGGGTGGCAGTGGTAGATGAAAACTTCACCATCTGGGCTGGCAGCCTACCTGAAGGGACATCCGCCCAAAAAGCCAAAATGATAGCATTGACCCAAGCCCTGAAGTTAGCGGAGGGGAAAACGGTCAACATCTACACAACAGCGGTACACTTTTGCCACATTCACGGGTCCATTTACCAACATCGTGAACTGTTGGCCTCTATGGGCAGAGAGATCAAAAACAAACAAGAAATCATACTATTAGATGCCCTCCACCTACCTTGAAAGGTGGCCATCATTCACTGCCCAGGACACCAAAAAGCCCTCACCAGGGAAGCAAGAGGTAACCAAAGGGCTGGCCAAGAATCGGAAAGAAGCAGCTCAAGATCTAAACATCCTGACCATCACAGACCCTGAGCCAGAGACTGACCAGGTTGATGAAATCTTTGAATACACAACTGAGGACCTTACACAGATGAGAAAACAGGGCTTCACCCAGACCACCATGATCTCACATGGAGGATGCCTGAGGGTAAATACATTCTACCCAGAAAGCTAGCTGTACCCTTCCTTAGGCAAATTCACCGGCTTACTCATCTTCGGAGCCAAGTACCTCAGGACACTTGTGCGCACCTCCCCTTACTACGTTATGGGACTATGGAGCTGGCTGAGGAGATCACAGAAGATTGCACCCCTTGCCAGGTGGTATATGCCTACCCTGCCAGGCAACCCCAGGGCTGCTGCCTGAGTGGCAACAAGTCTGGTAGCTACTGGGAAGTAGACTTCACTGAGATTAAGCCAGCCAAGTATGGGTACAAATATTTGCTTGTTTTTGTTGATACCTTCTCTGGGTGGGTAGAGGCCTACCCCACCAGGACCGAAATGGCTATGATCGTAGCTAAAAAGATTCTTGAAGTAATCTTCTCTAGGTTAAATTCCTCAGATAATCAGATCAGACAATGGTCCTGCGTTTGTTGCCCAGGTAAGTCAGGGACTGGCCAAGATCCTGGGGCTTGATTGGAAATTACATTGTGCTTATAGTCCCCAAAGCTCAGGACAGGTAGAAAGAATGAATAGGACCCTAAAAGAGACCTTGACTAAATTGGCCTTAGAAACTGGTGCTACAGCCTGGACAGTCCTCCTTCCCTATGCCCTCTTCTGAGTGTGCAACAACCCTGGCCCCCTTAAGGTTACCCGATATGAGGTTCTGTATGGCTTCCACCCTCCACTAACCCAGATGTCTGGTTTACCCACTAAAGAATCCTACTCCCCCCTACCCTATATGCTAGGTTAAAGGTGCTCAAGACGGTGCAAAGAGAGGTGTGGAGACCATTGATGGCCGCCTATGAGCCATGAGAACTTCAAGCCCCCCACCAGCTTCAAGTGGGAGACCTTGTCTACGTTAGATGTCACCGTGCGGGGAACCTTGAGCCCCACTGGAAGGGACCCTATTTGGTGTTGCTGACCACCCCAACTGCCATTAAAGTCGATGGCATCCCAACTTGGTTACATGCTTCACACGCTAATCCCGCAACTGCCTCATGGAAGTTGGAGAAAACTGAGAACCCCCCCAAGATATGCCTCAATTGCCATCCTGATTCTGATAACCCTGGGGCCCCAACAGATAAGTAGCTCCTCGAACCCCCATGCCCCCCAGAAGCTCACCTGGCAGATAATCTCCCAGACGGGGGACACGGTTTGTCAACTAGCAGAATCACTACTCCCGACATCACCCCAGATCTGTGCCAACTTGCTATAGGCTAGACACCTGGGACATTCCCGGAACTAACGCCGGGGAAACAACTCTCTGAGTTGTGGATCTGGACCCTGCAGTTGCCCAATCCCACGGGGAATAGAGTGGACAGGGATGCAGCCACCCCCAGCTCAGACACAAACTCAGAAAGATGGGCCTCTATGTTTGTCCAAGGGATGGGAGGAGTTGGAGCTATGGTGGAGCTAAGCAGTTCTTTTGCAAGGCCTGGGGATGTGAGACCACCGGAAACACCCATTGGAAACCCACATCAACTTGGGATGCGACCTCCGTGAATAGGGCTCCCCATGGCAGGAAGAAGAGCCTGGGCTTACACAGTCCAGATGCAAGAGCACAGTCTCATTTCTCCAATTTGGTGGGCTTGCTCCATCCGTAGGGACAGGATCCTGGATAGGACAAGGGTTATGTATAAGTTTCACATGTAACCCACTTAACATCACATTCACGGGCCCGGGAAAATGGTTAAGACAGGAATGGTTACGAGGACGACACTGGGGAATCTGCCTCTATCAGGAGGGAGGTGACCCTGGGCTACTAATGACAATCCGGTTAAAAATAGAGGTACCATCCCCAATATCCATAGCACCAAACCCGGTGATAGCAGAGCGAAAGAAACCTGAACTGAAAAGGGTCAAGGAACAAGTCACTGTCGCTTACCCAAATTCCCAGGCGCCATCCACCCTACAAAGACCCATCCCCGCAGGTTCAGAGCAAAGACTGATTACCCTTGTATGGGGGGCATTTGAGGCTCTTACCGCCACTAATCCTAACCGGACTGAGTCCTGCTGGCTATGCTTAAACTCAGTTCCCCCATACTACGAGGGAATAGTGAGGGAATAGCGTTTATAGGGAACTTCACTAGCACCACCTCCCCAGCTGAGATTTCAGGGGAAGTTAACCCTTACTGAAGTCTCAGGTACCGGGACCTGTGTGGGGCAGATACCATTACATAAGCAACAACTCTACACTCTGACGTCGGGCCTGCCAATTCCTGAAGGTGATCTGTACCTCCTGCCCCCTAATAATGGTTGGTGGATCTGTAACACCGGACTTACTCCCTGCATTTCCACTTCTGTTTTTAATGCCTCACGTGATTATTGCATACTAAGACGCCTCCTACCCCAGGTGATATATCATGATGCCAAGTCATCTGAAGATAAATTCGATCTCGTGCCCTATCGAATTAGGAGAGAACCCACCACTCTGACACTAGCCGTCCTCATGGGACTGGGAATGGTGGTAGGCATAGGAACAGGCACAGCAGCACTAATTAACAACCCATACCAAATAAATGGATTAAAACAGGCCATTACCAAGGACCTTAAGGCTATTGAGAACTCTATCACCAAGCTTGAAGAGTATTTAACATCCCTCTCTGAAGTAGTATTGCAGAACCGGAGAGGGCTAGACCTGCTCTTTCTCAAGGACGGGGGCCTCTGCATGGCTTTAAAAAAAAGAATGTTGTTTTTATGTGGACCACTCAGGGGTGATCAGAGACTCCATGACTAAATTGAGAAAAAGGCTAGAGGAAAGACAGAAAGGGAGAGAAGCCAACCAAAATTGGATTGAAAGCTGGTATAGCAAATCCCCCTGGTTCATTACCTTGGTTTCTTCACTATTGGGCCCTATTGTTCTCAACCCTTTAATGACTTTTACCCAAGAAAGGGTAAGCGTGGTCCAGGTACTAATGCTTCACCAACAGTACTAGATTCTCCCTGGAGACGAATCAGAAGAAACCAGAATTCCATGATTGAAATTTCCCAAAAGAAAATAGGGGGGTGAAGGACCCCGAGCTAAAGTACCAGAACTTGTGACTTTTACCGGAAAGAACCGTTGAGTCATTACATCTCTATTGTCCATAACTGTTCCGCCAGCAAATGGGGAAGTCACCACCCTGAGCATTCTGTGATCCCATGGGCCCCAAGATTATGGTCAGCCACCTGGAACGAGCTAATCAGAACTGTTTACCCTTGCATTCCCAGGCCACACCTGGTTGTGTTTTTTGTTTGTTTGTTTGTTTTTGCCTTTAAGAAGCCCTTAGACCTTTGTTCGGGGTCTGACTCTTTGACTCCTGTGTGAGCTTGAGTCTGGAACCCAATGCTCTGGTTTAATAAAACCTCTTTCTGTTTGCATCAAGTCTTCGCCTCCACCTGGTGATTGGGGTTGCCCCAGTCCCAGTCTAAGATCCTGGGGGCCTGAGCCTCCGAGGGTCTTTCAGTACAATCTTTAAAAGGAAAGCAGAGCATGTGCATTGAGGCTTCACACATACCCAGTGTCCTCATGCAGGTCCGTAATGTGTAACAGGTGACATGGCGATGATGGTCACATCACTGTGCGTATCCCACCTGTTGTCAGGGGGCGGTGTCTGTCTCTTAAAGAGGTAGAGTCAGCATTAATGCCTGAACCTTTCAAGTATAACAGCAGGTTTATTGACCAAAGCAACTCCCCAGAGAGTTCACCTCAGAGAAGGCCAGAGAAGTCGAGCAGGAAAGTTTTATAGATTATAGGGGAGGGGTGATGATGTGTCCACCACAAGCTGGGTTTGTGCCCAAGTATAATCAAAAGCTGAGCGCTTAGGTGGGTACTTGGGCAGTTGTTGACAACATGGGAGGAAGTTAGAATAGTTGCCAAGAAAGTGGAACTGGGCTTTGGTGCCTTTCCTTTGTTTGGACACTCTCTGAACAGACAGGGTTTGGAAGAGACAGGAATGGGGCTTTCAGGGCTGTGCAGGGGTGAGCCAGAGGCTCAAACTGAACAAAAGTAACCCTGCTGAAGTCGAGATCAGCAACAGGCTTGTAATCTATTCATCTGCACTACTTTTTAGATGTCTTCATTCATTTCTTTGCGCAGATCCAAATTTATCTCTGGCATTATACTCACCCCTGAAAAAAACTAAAGCATTCTCTCTCTCTCTCTCTCTCTCTCTCTCTCTCTCTCTCTCTCTCTCTCTCCCTCCCTCCCTCCCTCTCCCTTTCTTTGTGTGTGTGTGTGTGTGTGAGAGAGAGAGAGAGAGAGAGTGCCCAGTATATGAGGTACACATGCATGCATGAAGGGACCAGACCCCCCCTCACCCCCTACTTTAGCAGCTATAACAGGCTGCAGAAAAGACCTAGAAAGACAAAGGCCCCTGACTCTCTCTGTTTTCGAGACAGGGTTTCTCTGTGTAGCTTTGAAGCCTATCCTGTCACTCACTTTATATACCAGTCTGGCCTCAAACTCACAGAGAAATGCCTGCCTCTGCCTCCTGAGTGCTGTGATTAAACACCCAGCCTCCAACATATTCCTTGATGCAGGGTCTCTCACTGAACCTGGAGTTCACACATTTAACAAGCCCCAGGGCCATCCTGTGTCTCCTCTTTCCCAGTCTGTGGGGTCCCAGGCACACTGCTGTGCCCAGCATTTTTATATGAATGCTGGAGATCTGAACTCAGGTCATCATAGCTGTGTACTTAGCACTTAACCAACTGAGCCATCTCGCCAGTCCTGAAATTTTTCTTTTATTAACTCTTATATTAGGCCCGTTAAATAAATCATCTTAGATTTTGTATGCCTGGTCTTTCTTCCCATTGCTAGGGATTGAACCTATGGCCTTGAGCATGCTTGGCCAATATGTGTGTGAAACAGATTTCATTTTAGCTTCAGTTTTTATAAATATTTTCAAGTATGAAATTTGAAGTTCACAATTTTATTTTTCACTATTTTGAAAACAATGTTCCATTGTTTTCTTGCCTGAACTGTTTCTCACAAGAAATCTACTGTCAGTCTTTGTTCTTCCGTGTGTAATGTTTTACAGTTTCGGCTTGCTTTGATATTTTGCTTCTATAGTCCCTGGTTTCCTTCAAACTTCTTCACTGTGGGCTTTCAACAATTTAGTTTTTTTCCTGCACATTCCAGCCTCCATATCTCTGAGCCTCTTGGAGTTGTGGCTTTTCTCCAATCAAATTAGAAATTCTTAGCAGTTACCTCTTCAAATTTCTATTCTTGCTGACTTCACGTATGTAGCTGTTTGATATTCTTCTGTATCTCTTCATGCTGCATTTTTATTATTTTCCCTGGCTCCTCACATTGTATCAGTTGAGTTAATTGTGTTTATTCATCCTCTGTTGACAGTCTGTTGAAGGATTCTTTATGACAGCATGCTTTTTAAGTTCTAGCATTCCTTCTTGATTCTTTTAGAGTCTTCAACTATCATCTGACATTCTCCATGCATTCATCCTCCTATCGATGTAAGATCTCTTAATATAGAACTCATCGTTACTTCAAAGTCGACTGTCTGGAAATGCATACATGTGGGTCACTCCTTTGCTTTCATTTCCATTGAGTGTTTTGTCCTTTGTCTTTTAACAATGAGTCTTCCTTTTTTTTGCACATGTGCCTCTCTCTCTCTCTCTCTCTCTCTCTCTCTCTCTCTCTCTCTCTCCAATAGCAGAAACTGTTGTGAAGGATATTTCACCTATAAATGGACATGCCTCTTGGGCGTGTAGGCACATGCCTACAATCCCAGTCAGCACTTAGAGGCTGAGGCAGAAGTATCATGAGTTTCAGGCCAGCTTTGGATACATGGTGACACTTATTAAGTTCCTGGTCAATCTAGGCTACATTGCAAGACACTGCCTCAGAAAGGAGGGAAAAGGGAAGAAAGGGGATGGGGTATGAGGGAGGGGGAAGGGAAGAATCATACTTTACCTCTGTGAAACTACTGTGTAGGAGGTGTGGTCATTCTATCCAGAGTTATGCTTGGCTTGGGTCTTGCTGTTGCTAGTTATCTTCAGTGCATCAAAGAATTGAAATTACTCAGCTGCTGGTACCTCATCCTTGATCCTCATAGAAGGGATTTTCTCAGCATAGGGTGCTGGCTGTTAAACTCTTGAAGGACAGCCGTTGGTTACAGTAGTCCGTCTCAGTCTAAGTCAGGCTGTGTGTCTGGGCCTGTGGGACTTCCTCGGTGCTCCTGCTTCTCTGGTCCTCTAGTACCCGAATTAGTCTTGCAACTGTGGGTCCCTGGGCAAGAGGCAGTTTCCTGACTCATTGCCAATGGCAGCAGACTCCGTTTGGATCCAGGCAGGGTACTGGGGTCTACCAAGTTTTCAACCCTCTTGAAAAGGCAGAGCTTTGGCTGGATTCATTTTGTATGCTCAATTGTTTTTCTCCTTCCTCAAGGATGACTACTTACTGTTGCTGGAGGACTTAACTAAAAACTCAGGGAGAACGCACTCTGAAGCCAGCATTGCATGGTGTGCCCTGTGCCAGGAACCCCAGTGAAAACATTCCAGGTTGTCTAGCTGGGAGAACAGCAACATGTTTAGAGCAAGAAGATCATTATTACTCAATGTTAGAAGCCAGGGGTGGTGGTGTACCCTGGTAAGCCCAGCATTTTGAAGCCTGAGGCTGGAGAACGGAGAATCTGAGATCAGCCTGGACTACACAGTGTAAAATAATAGTATTAAACAATAAATAATGTTGTTCTTACTTCTTTTTGTTTGCTTGCTTGCTTGTTTTTTGGAGACCAGGTTTCTCTATGTAACAGCCCCAGCGTCCTGGAACTTGATTTGTAGAGCAGGCTGGACTCAAACTCACAAAGGTCCACCTGACTCTGCCTCCCCAGTGCTGGGATTAAAGATGTGAACCACCACCGCCCAACGGTCCTACTTCCTTTTCCCCTGACCTGTACATGTCACAGAGCATCCACAAATGGATATTATATCTCACTTTCTCCTACTGGTGATTAGCATTGAAAAACAATCACTAAATCTGAGAATGGGATATTTTGGAAATGAATCAGTTCAAGAGATTTGTATCTGGTCAATCTGATGAATTGAGGACTAAGCCCCGGGTCCATGATGACCCCCTCCCCCAAGGTCCCACCATGCTGTGGAGCCAAGTTGCAAACTGTGAAATGTGGAATTCACTGTATTTTCAGTGTTCTACGAGAGACAACCTGAGAAATTTTCATCGTGCCAACCTGGTGGTTTTAATTTAAGGTGAAAACCAGTAGGGTGAGGCACATAGGGGAAATGCACACATTGGATGGTGTGTATGTACACACACCCATGTGGAGAATTCATACACATGTTTATGTCTCCACGGTTACCCCAACACATTCCAGAGATTTTGTTGACTGTCTTACTGCCAGGTGGCTCTTGTTGAAGTAAATGCATTTTCGCTGGTCAGGTTAGACACAGCTCCATTGAGGACACCTCAGATCCTCCCTTCCTGAGGTCCCCCTTCCTGGCCCAAACCAGGCAGAAACCCATTTGCCAACTACAAAGTTGGCTCAAGGTCTGAGCCAGTCTGTGTGGGAATCCTCAATTAACACACACGGAACCCAAGGAGAAACAGGAAAAGATTCTTGCTGCTCAGCTGAATTCCAGAAGCCAGCTCCTTCCAGAACTAACAGATGAGGAGGCACACAGGAAAACCAGCGTCATGATCCCGCCCCTCCCATGTTCCCTGGCTCTGTGCGCTGATCATTTCCAGTTGCCTTACAGTCCAGTGCATACAACCGGAGACACTGTGGGCAAGTTACGCCCTTCTCTCCTTCAGTTTTATGGTCTTTGAGCCAATGGAGGCTCTACGAAAACCAAAAGATGCAGTAAAGAGCTTTAGAAAATCTCAGACCACTGTCTCAAGGAGACAGGCTGTTCCTTATAGAGCCAGGGCCTGCCATTGATCAGGGCTGACCAAAATTGGGGTGGGGGGTAGAGCTTCTAGAGACAGCTGGGCCAGTTCCCTCACAGCCTCTCCACGACACTTGGATAATTTTCATTTGTGTCTTTTCACTGTCTCTGTTACACTCCATAACGGGTTGGAACAGAATGACTTACATTCTGAGGTCTGGCTGGCCTCCGAACAAGCTGCCTGATCCTCCCTAGATTACCCCAGTCTCCGCTGGTTTTTCCAAGAAATCAACTCCTGTCAAATGCTGGTGAGTTTAGAAAAACTGACTTTGGCTTTGGTAGTTACAAGAGGGTCATATGAGTTCCATTACCCTCTCTGCTCCCCAGCCCACCCCTTTAAAAGCTCTTCTTCCCCTGCTATGGTATGAGCCTCTTTCTAGTTTCATCACCTGCATGTGCTCACACACCTGCATGAGCTCACTCACAAACCTGCATAATTTTAAATCTCGGCTCCACATAAGAAAGAAAGCATGTCCGGTGGTGGTGCCACGCGCCTTTAGTCCCAGCATTAGGGAGGCAGAGGCAGTTGGATCTCTACAAGCTCAAGGCCTACCTGGTCTACAGAGTGAGATCCAGTACAGCCAAAGCTGCACAATGAAACCCTGTCTCAAAACAAAACAAAACAAAACAAACAAAAAAATGAGAGAGAGAGAGAGAGAGAGAGAGAGAGAGAGAGAGAGAGAGAGAAGAAAGAATATGCAGCATCTGTCTTTCTCAATCTTATTTCCAACCATTTTCCTGCAAATCTCATGATTTCATTTTTCTTCACAGCTAAATGAGATTACACTGTGCATGGGTACCATTATTTGTATCTATTTGCTATTGAGGGGCATACTTTCCACTTTCTGGCTTTTGTGAATACAGCAGCAACACATACAGATCTGAAAGTATCCCTGTAGTGTGTTGACCTGGCACTGAATTTGCCTGATTTCAGTCCTATAGCCATATCCACAATACCAATTCTACCAATCCATGAGTGTGGAAAGCATTCCCGTCTTCCAGTGCCTTCTTAAAGTGCCTTCTTCATTGTCTTAAAGTTTTCATTTCGGAGATCTTTCACTTCTTTGGTTAAGCTTATAGGTTGTAGGTTTGGTTTCTTAAAGCAATTATTAATGGATTGTCTGCACTTCCTTCTTTGCAAATGCACAGCTACTCATTTCTGTGTGTTGAATTTGTTCCCTGCTAGTTTGTTGAGGGTGTTTGTAGAGTGTTCTAGTGGTCTCCATTGTCTAGATATAATATCGTGCCAGCAGTAAATAGTGATAAGCTGGCCCCTTCCTTCCCCAGTTTTACCCCTCTATCCTCTGCCCCTGCCCTTTTCTCTTGCCTCATTGCCCTGGCTAAAGCTTTGAGTTACTATAATGGATAAAAGTAGACAGTAAACATCCTTCTTTGGATTTAGATTTTAGAGAAAGTGCTCTCAATTATTGACTATGGATTTGTCATATATTGCCTTTACTATATTGAGGTGTGCTCCTTCTACTCCTTTCTTCAGGGTTTTCATCATAAAGGGGTGTTGAACTTTGTCAGGGGCCTTCTCTCTGTAGAGTGAGACGATCATGGAATTTTCCCTAAAGCCTATGTATGTTCTGTATTCTAAGTACTGCTCTGCAGATGTCAAGACAACCTTACATCCCTAGAGTAAAATCAACTTGATCATGGTGTGTGATATTCTTAATATGTGCTCGAATTGTCTCAGAAGGAATTTTATTGAAAATTTTTATGTGTTCACCAGGAACATTGGTCTATAGTTTTCTTTGCTGTTGTTGTTGGGATTTTATTCAATTTGGGTACCAGGGTAACATTGGCTCTATAGAATGGGTTTGGTGATGTGCTTTTACTCTATTTTATGCATAAGAGCATTGGTGTTAGCTCTTTTTCAAAGACTGTTTGATTTGCTAGCGAACCTGTCTGACCCTGGCTTTTCTTTGTTGGAAGATCTTTTTTTCCTGCTTCAATCTCATTGGCTGCTCTTGGCGGAGCATGCCTTTAATCCCAGCACTTGGAAGGCAGAGCCAAGTGGATCCCTGATTTCAAGGCCAGCCAGTATGGTGTACAGAGGGTGTTCTAAGACAGTCAGGGCTATACAGAGAAACACTGTCTCAAAAAAAATGTAGAGTTACCAATTTCTTAGGTTATTATAGATCTATTATTTACATCTTGATTTGATTTTGGTAGGTCATGTGTGTCTTGGTATTCACGCCTTTCTTCTAGATTTTTCCAGCTTTTTAGACTATAAGTTTTCAAAGTATTCTAATGATTTATTTCCTCTCTGCTTTATTTACTAAGGAAAGGTCTATCGCTGAGTATTTAGCCTACTGATTTGTCTAGTTTAGCTCCCAGGATCCTGTCTCTGACCTCTGAGGGCTCAGAATTTCTGGTGGGATGTCACCCCTGTCTGGCATTTCCATGGATGCTGGGCATACAAACTCTAGTCTGCATACTTACACAGCACTTCATCCCCCCGAGACATCTCTGCAACCCTCATCTTTAATTTCATTAATTTGACCTTTTTCTTTCTTGTGGTTAATTTAGTTTTTATGGAGCTTGTCAATTTTGTTTATGCTTTCAAAGAAACAACTCTTTATTTGACTAATTCTATAGCTTTTTTTTGTATGTTTCTATTTAAGTAATTTCTGCACCCCTCCACTCCCCACCTGTGCCAATTGGAGATAGGGTCTCATTATGCAGCTCTGACTGGCCTGCAGTTCTCTGTGTAGATCAAGACAACCTTGAATGCCCCTCTATTGTCACTGGCACCAGTGCCAGCAACCAAAAACCCAAACAAGGCAACAGTCTGAGGATTAAGAAGGACACATCTTGGGTCATTCGGTAGAAGCAAATGCCATCGGTTTATTGCAGCCAGCAGTTTATATATGAAGAGATGGAAAAACACCACCTGCTAGCAGAACACATTCCCATGCCCTGTCATAAACAAGGAAACCATAACAGCCGCCCACAGCCAACAAAGCAAGAACTGGATGGAGGCAAGGCATAATGTTTCAAAATAAGAAACGTTCATAATAGGATGCAGAAACTAGGCAAGACAAGGAAAACAGGAGGTACCTATGGTTATGCTGGAAAACAATGCACAGAGACCCTTGTGGGGGCTGGGTCCCAACATTCTATGTCCTGCAGTTTCCCCTTATCTTTGTTATTTCTTTTTTTTTAAATTTTATTAGTTCAAATTAAGAACAAGCTTGTTTCACATGTCAATCCCTTCTCCCTCTCCCTCCCCTCACCCCCATCCCTTCTCCCCAACCCCTGACCTACCCCCCACCCCATCCACCCTCCACTCCCCAGGCAGGGTAGGACCCTCAACGGGGGCTCCGCAAAGTCCACCACATCATCCTGGGCTGGGCCTGAGCCCTTCCCCATGTTATCTTTGTTATTTCTTACCACTACTTTTGAGTTTGGCTTGTTCTTGGTTCTCTAAACCTTTGAGGTACATCATTAGGTTATTTATTTGAGGTCTTTCTGATTCCATGATGTAAGCACTTACAGCTTGTCATTCAGGTTTTTGTTGCTGTGAAGAGACACCATGACCACGGCAACTCTTATAAAGAAAACATTTAATTGGAGTGGCTCGCTTAGAGTTTCAGAGGTTTGGTCTATTATAATCGTGGTGGGGAGCATGGCCAAGTGCAGGCAGACATGGTAGTGGAGGCATTTTCTCAACCAATGTTCCCTTTTCCCCAATGACCCTAGCCTGTGTCAGGCTGACACAAAAATGAAAGGATGGAAATTGAAAACATACTAAGCAATGATAACCCAAGCTTGGGGAGACAAATACTGTATGTTCTCCCTTATATAGAGCTCTTAGCTTCTAATTATTAAATATGTGTACCTAGGTGGAAGTAATGTGTATAAATGCCAGAAAACTAGAAAAGGGAAACATGAAATAGGGAAAAAAAGAATATTTTATGGAAAAAGCACTAAGAAGGGCAGTAGAACACATGGGTATGAAAGTAGAACAGAGAACACTGGGAGCAAGGGGTACAGCAGAGAATGGGGGTGGGGCGTCAACCAAAACAAAGCACTGTGACGATGCCTTCTAAATATTTATGCTGATGCCCATAAAGCATGCTACTCTCAGCCTTGATCATAGAAGCTTCTGCTTGCAGGGGATGGGGATTAACATAGAGACCCATGACTGATCAACGTGCTAAGGAAAGTGACTATCAAGGGTTTTGCCCTAGATGGAGACATCTGCACACTCCTTCTCAGCCTGAAGAGATATCATGGAAAAAGAAGCAGAAAGGATTTAAGAGCTGAAGGCTAGGAATATGAGCTGTAAATAATGTCTCACAGACATGATGTAGCAGTTGTTCCATGAACTCACAGCAGGACCTGAACAAGACTGAGCCCATCAACATCCCCTCTCAGGGGAACCCTAAACGGTCAATGGTTGCAGGGGAGAGGAGAACCATAGTCCTCCATGGTGTAATTACTGGCACACATATATATATATATATATATATATATATATATATATATATAGTGTGTGTGTGTGTGTGTGTGTGTGTGTAAGAGAAAGAAGAAGTAATTTTTCTAAAGAGAAAAGAACTGGGCACAGAACTAAAAAATAAATAAAATTTTAGCTAAAAAGTACTGCCATAGCTATGTCGGAACAATCTGGTAAACTGTGCTTTTATTTTCATTTCATCCTAGTAAGTTTTAAATTTCTTCCAAAATTTCTTCAATGGCCCACTGATCTTCTGAGTATATGTTTCAATCTCTAGGTCTTTCTGTAGTTTCTGCTTGCTGTTAATTTATAGTTATATTGCACCATGATCTGATAAAGATGCATAAATTATTTCAATTATTTTGCCTTTGGTAAGTCTTGATTTACGCACTAGAACCTGGTCTGTTTTTCAGATGGTCCCATGGACTGCTGGGATGGGCATATATTCTATATATTCTGTATCTCTGCCTTATTTATTTCTTCATTTACTTTGAGACACTATCTCATGTAGTCCAGGTTATAGGCAGGCTTCATGCCTTTTTGTTTGCTCCTTATCTCTCCAGTTAGATGAATACTCAGGACAATCTAGAATCTGGCTCTTTTTACTTGTTTTTCTTGCCATTTAGCACAAACATCACTGCGTTTTAAACATCTGCTTTAGCTGACCTTCTGGAATACACTCAGATAGACAAACACTCTAGATGTCTAATCTCATTGGATACAGAAGACGATCTTTTGATTCGGGACTTAATGATAGATTCACTAATTTGTTACCTTAGCAGCCAAGAAGCAGAAGAGTTCAAGGTCAACACAAATACAGCAAAGACCAAATAACTTAACAAACAAGCAAGCGAAGTCATCGTTTCATACATAGTCAATGTGCGGCTTGGAGGAGCCGGTTGGTTTTGCTTGGGGTCACATACAGCAGGCAACTACCCAAAATGCTAACTGTAAATGAGAACCATGGCTTCCAAGTCCATGGGTGCCACACAGGATGTGAACTTCCCTGTGTTGGAGACTAAATCCCCATGACTCCACGTGTTGAGAGAAGTCCTTTGAAAGATGACCAGGTCACCAGGGCTCTACCTTCCTTCATGAATGAATTAACAGTTAATGTGAGAGTGGACTGACATCGTCACAGACGCAATTTCTTAAAAGGATGAGCGTGGCTCCCTTTGCTCCGCCCCCACTTCTATCTGGATGCTCATCTCCTTGCCCTCTACCTTCTACTGTGGGATGATGATGATACAGCAGGAAGGGCCATGGAAGATGCAGGTCCCTCCACCTTGAACTTCCCACCCCCTAGACCTGTAAGAAAGAATCTGTGGTTTTAATAAATGGCTTAGTCTTAGGTAGCCTATTACAGCAACATAAAACAGATCAAGACATAGTCGAGTCGAGTCCGGTAGGCTAAGACTCAAGATCCTGCAGCACCCCCTCCAATCAGCGGTAAGCCAGCTGTTCTGTTTTGCTTAGCTTTTGCAATTATTGTTCCCCGGGAAATCCACAGGCATCGGCCCCACTATGTCCAAGAACAAGGATTTGGGAGCCGCTTTTTTAGTCAAGGCCACATTAAGGGCGACTCCCTGGATTGTCCTTGGAGCACGATCTCTAGGGGTAGGTAGAAGGGTCTCCTTGCCTGTTGCTTCCACCCTTGCTCTGTTCCCCTCTCCTCTGGCCCGAAAAGAGAAAGGCATACAAAAACCGTTTCATATCCGTGAATGAACTTCAGTACTAGTATCTCAGAGCAAACTCTTGTGGTTATTATTTTAAATCCAGAGATAACAGTGGAGACCTTTGAGTTACACACACCAGTCCACCCAGAATGCCCCACACCCACTAAAAGCAGCAATTATTGAAAACAGCAGCTACTGGGAGTGCTTAGAAAGGACTCTTCTCCAGTAAATAACTTGGAATGTTTTTATTTTAGAATATCAAAGGGAGTCTGGACCACATTATAGCTAATTGACTACATATTTCCATGAGCAGAAATGAAGCTATATTTTAGTTATGAGGATACCAACCACAATGTCTTTCATGCTGGTTACCAGCTTTTTAAAAAGAAGGGGGGTGGGGAGAGTCCAAAATGTAAGTGGCCTGTGAAATTTCAGCCTTACTCTGGACTCCACATCTTACCTCTAGCACTAGCAGAGAAAGGGGGGTGCGGTGGGGGGTTAACTCGAACATTTTGGCCTGATCGAGGGACAGCAGCCTTGGGGCTCTAGTCTCCTCTGAGTAGGTCTACAGATAGGCACATTCTCATGGACAGTAGTCTCCCTCTTCTCCTTCCCCCTCCATCTCCCTCCCTTCCTCCCTTCTGTTTCTCCTTCTTCCCCTCCTTGAATGGAGATGGTCATGGCAGGCTGGATAAGGAAACAATGAATTCTGCAAGTCTGAGTATCTGCATGGTGTCCTGCCATTCCTGAAGTTAAGAAGCAAGTAGATCTTTCTCTCCGTGGTTTTCATAATTGCTTTGTGTTCCACGGTAATTGGGCTTAATAAGCATTATTTATTTTATGACCTAACCAATCAGTTCTGTGCTTAGCTGGAGGAGGAGAGTTGTCAGGGCTGAGGCGTAGAGTTTCCAGGGGGAGCTCCCTGTTTTCGGCCTCCTCCTGGATCCCCAGTTCTCAGGGGAGGGGCTGCCAGTGAAGCAACATCTAGCTCCCCACCCCCAGGCTGGTGTCTTCCCTGTTTGCTTTGTGGGTGAGTAAATCGCTCAGCTGGGGACTTCTTCAACTCTAGGCTGTGGGTGGCCTTGATTAAATGTTCTAGGAAGAAAAGAAAAGAGAGAAAAATCTTAATTATCCCGAACCCTTGGACAGCAAGGAAGTCAGTGGAAATTTCCCACAAACCAAGAATTCCTTTTGATTCTGAGCCTTAAACTTTTAATTTTTACCACTTGAGATGGAAAGTTAAGTCAAATGAATCACACCCTTCCTGGAGTTCTTAAACAATGGACATAATTCAAAAACTTCTACCTAGTTTTTAAAAGGATAGTTTATCACACTGTCTTGTAATAGAAAGATGACCTCCGAGGTTAGAGACATGTAAGATGATTTATTTTTATATTAAGTGACCCAGATTGGTGTGTGTGTGTGTGTGTGTGTGTGTGTGTGTGTGTGTGTGTGTGTCCTTCGGTGATTTTTTTCTAATACTCTGTGAAAACCTCTCCCATGACCATTGAAAGACCCCCCGAGACTCAGGCCCCCAGGATCTCAGCCCAGGACCCCAGCCACCCCAATCACCATGCGGAGTCAAAAGCTTGATGCAAACTGCACAAGGCTTTATTGTAGTTGTTTAACTAGCTAACCTCATGTTAGCTCGGGCCTTTCACCCATCCACCATGGCGGGTGGCTAGGAAATATGCTTTGAAGCCACAGCATAGAGATCTTATAGGGCAGCATAAGGGGAGTGTCTAGGGATACGCACAGGCTCAGGATTGGTGTGCCTCCAGGCTTGGAGGGTTTTCCCTGTGTTGATTGGTCAACTGGTTGTTATGGCCCATAGCCCCTCCCAAGGTGGTTGCTATGCTCTGTGCATCATTGCTGTGCACTTGTCCATAAAGCACACCCAGAGCTGTAAAGCATAGCACCACCAGCTAACTTCTGATTGGTTCCTTGCCACGAGGCAGGCATCTGACCTCCTAGTGACCAAGGCAAGGTCAGACAAGCACGAGTTACTGTCATAGCTGCTGAAAGGGGCAGACATCTGACCTCCTAGTGACCAAGACAAGGTCAGGCAAGTACATGTTCGGCTGTTATGGCTGCCGAAATGGGGAGCTGGTCCCTTCACCATCAGCTAGTGTACCTGTCGCCAGCCCTCCCCTTCCCCTGCCCTCAAGCATGACTTCTGTGGGAATTAGAAGAACAGGGTGCTCCACACTGAGTGTAAAGGTTAGCTGGGTCTGAGGGGGAACACAGGGTCAGAAGGTCAGACATATATGTGGCATACCAAGCTTCTTAATGATTATCAACGTTCTATATAGGACTCTGTCAGAAAGCTGAATTTTAGAAAACCAAGATCATTGCAGCCTTTCCGGTAAGAGAGATTCTACAACTCAGACACAATGTGCCTGAATTTGTGACTTTTATGTGCTGTGATAAAACACCACAAAGGCAACTTACAGAAGCAAAAAAAAAAAAAAAAAAAAGTGGGGGGGGCTTATGTTCTAGAGAGATAAGAGTTCATTATGGCAGGGAATCGTCACAGTAGACACAGTAACAGGAACAGTTAAGAGCTCACATCTCAAACTGCAAACAGGAAGCAGAGAGTAAATTGGGAATGACACATGGCTTTTAAACCTCCAACCTGTACCCAGTGACATATTTCCTCCAGCAAGGCCACACCTCCTCAGCCTCCCAAATAGTACCACTAACTGGGGACCAAGTGTTCAAATGCCGAGACAGTAGGGGACACCTCATTCAAACCACAGGGGCTCAGCAGTAGAACAGTTACCTAGCACGCTCGAATCCCTGTGTTCAGTCTGCAACACCACACACACACACACACACACACACACACACACACACACACACACCACACTAAACAAAAAAGTAAAACCAGAAGTAAGAGAGTAAGGTGAGGTCTAATTTATAATATGAATTTTCTTTTTCTGATGATGAACATAGTATGTGCCATTTTTTTTTAAATAACTAAATTTTACAATTACATGCAATATTGCAGAGAAATCCCTTCATTTTCTCCTCTTTCTTTGCCATCCCAAATAACTACTCATGAAAAGGATACGGGTGTGTTAGCTACTCGCATACTAGCATGTTGTGACTTTTAAAAACATAAATTTGGATCTCCTCATGCCTCTCATATTTCAGTTTACTAATCTGTCTTCAATATGTTGTGAATAGGCCAAGTTTTAGTTACTTTGTTACTTTTACTACAGCTTAGTATTCCCTTAAAGAAGTGACAAAATGCCTATAAAATGGTGTCACCTACATGCTGAGCGGGGTGTCCCCTCTTGTCTTCTCTGAAGTCTCGTAGATTGTCTCAACTACTTCTCTGTCATTGTGACAAACTATATGGGCAAAAGCCACTGCCTTACGTAAAGACGGGTTTATTTGAGTTCTCAGTTCAATTGAGAAGTCAAGTCAGGAATTCGAAGTAGCCATTCGCATTGCATCTACAGTCAGCAAGAATAAAGCAAAAGGCTTTTTAGAGCTCATTCCCCATGGTAGGATACCTTGCTCAGCCTTAATGTAGCAGGGAGGGGCTTGGTCCTGCCTCAGCTTGGTAGGCCAGACTTTGTTGGCTCTCCAAGGAACACTTTGCTCCCTGTGAGGACTGGATGGGGGGATGAGGAGGGAGGGGACTGGGAAAAGGGATGGAGGGGGAACTGGGGTTGGTATGTAAAATTAAAAATAATTTTTTTAAAAAAAATTTAAAAAGGAAAAAAGAAAAAACAACAATAATAAATCTATTATTATTATTACTATTTATACCTTTTCCTTTTTATAGGGGTCAGGATCTCAGTCCAGGGAATAGTGTCACACTTAGTGGGCAGGTCTTCCCACCTCAACCTAATCAAGACAATCTCCCACAGGCGTGCCAGAAAGCCCATCCACAAATGACTAGACAATTGAGATAGCCACCATAACTTTTCATCCTGTTAAGGTTTGGATCTGAAGTGCTCGCCTCTACACTCTCTGAACTCTCACACTGTATCTGATGGATTTGTACTTGTTTCTCTCAGAGTTTCAAGTGTATCCTCACATTACATGCAGCTTGCCACCTCTCTTGCAACACTTGTAACTGATTGGTTCCTCTCCCTTCTACATTTTTGTTTCTTTGCTTGTTTTTCAAGACAGGGTTTCTCTGTGTAACATCCCTGGCTGTCCTGGAACCTGCTTTGTAGACCAGGCTGGCCTCTAACTCATAGAGATCCCCTCCCCCCTCTGCCTCCCATGTGCTGGGACTAAAGGTGTGTGCCACCACAATCCGGCTCTTGCACTTTTTTAAATCAGTGGCTCCCTGTTCTGCCCAGGCTAGCCATTAACTCCTGAGAGCAAGAGAAGCTTTTGCCTCACTCTCCTGAAGAGCTAATACTCTAGACACAGGTCACTACACACAAAATTCTATTGGTTGTCTTGTCTAATTGTATTAGCTTCATTTTTCTCCCCACAAAGAATGTTAAGCAACGACAGTAATAGTAAATAATCTTGTTTTGTTGATTTTAATGAAAACATTCCCACTACTTTTCTGTTGTGATGATGAGTCATAACATGACTTGAGATGCATGTATCTGTTATATTATGGATGTGTCCTAATATTCTTCATTTTTTCTTTCTTTCCTTCTTCTTCTTCTTCTTCTTCTTCTTCTTCTTCTTCTTCTTCTTCTTCTTCTTCTTCTTCTTCTTCTTCTTCTTCTTCTTCTTCGGCATCAAGAACATTAATGGCTATATGCAATCTGCTTCCTAGGTATGTGTGACCTGAGGCAAGATTCTTGACTTTGCTAGGCTTTAGCAACCTGGTCTATGAAATGAAGACAATAGATAGGTCATGATGTCATTCACTGAGTGAGAAGATGCATACAAACACATCAGGAGGGCCTACTGCATAAGTGCAAAATAAATGTTTTTGTCAGTGTTATTAGTTTACTGTGGTTGAATGTTCAAACTTCTTGCATTTTTTGTTTTGTTTTATTTTTCGAAGACAGGGTTTCTTTGTGTAGCTTTGGAGCCTATCCTGGCACTCACTCTGGAGACCAGGCTGGCCTCGAACTCACAGAGATCTGCTTGCCTCTTCCTTCTGAGTGCTGGGATTAAAGGCATGCGCCACTAACGCCTGGCCAACTTATTGCATTTTTAATATGTATCTTTTAAGGAGATCATGGCTTTTCCCCCTTGACTACTTAGACAATGAATTATACTAATAGATTTTCTAAAATTGAATCAGCCTGGAATGAGTCCCACTTTGTCACAGCGGGTTACTAGATTCTATTTATTAATGGTTTAACTAGATATTTTTACATTATGTTTAAAAACAAGATTACCCTGTTGTTTAGAGATGTAGGCTGTACAGTGTATGTTCAAATTTGTGCAGTGTATGAGGTATGTGTCAAAGTCAGTTTTCTTTTGCTGTGAAGAGACACCATGATCACAGCAACTCTTATAAAGGAAAGCATTTACTTGGGGCTGGCTTATAGTTTCAGAAGTTTAGGCCATTATCATCTTGGCAGGAGGCATGGTGGCATGCAGGCAGACATGGAGAAGGAACTGAGAGTTCTACATCCACATCCACAGGCAGTTGGCAGCAGGCAGAGCGAGTCATTGGGCCTGGCTTAGGCTTTTGAAACCTCAAAGCCCACCCCCAGTGACATACTTCCTCCAACAAGGCCACATCCTAATTGGTTCAAATAGTACCACTCCCTAATCTATGAGTCTATGGGGGCCATTCTTATTCAAACCACCATAGTTTATCTGGTGTCTATATGGTGAGTGTCTGTGGTATGGAGAAGTTTGTAGGCATTTAGGGTTACAGGCCCAAGGAAAACAAAATGTCTGTATATCCTGGCAGACCCCATAGTCAGCTCCCAAAGCATTGAGGTTTTATACTACACTACCCAATTGATGAGCTTGGGAACAGAACGTGGGCTGGTCCAGCCCTTTGTTCTTTTTATTTCCAGGATCTTCCTCTTTAGCTGGTCTTGCCTGTAATGGTGGCCCCATTCCTTTGGGCGTGGCTTCACGCAGATGGAAGTAGAAAGAGGGAAGCTTGAGTCATGACTTCTTTTTGTGTGGTTCTCTTGGGTCAGCGGATCCAGTAGGAAGGGCAGAGAACTGCTCCCGAGGTTCTTTGTATTTTTCTGTGTTAAGTGTTCCCCAGTAAACACCCATTTATCATTTATCTTGGGTCTAGTGAAATCATTACACCCTCACCTTCATTCCTCCCTTCAGAACTTCTCAGTGGGCTTTTCTTTTTCCTCCCTCAGCAGGCAAGCTACCCCAAGCCTGTGCCCTTTCACCCAACCTACCCAGCAACCAATCCATATTCCCCACACAGGTTCAAACTAACTAATAAGGTTCATCCCAAATAAGTGTCTTCTTTATATACAGTATGAGCCAGTCAGGCTCACTCTGAACACAGACGAGAGCCTTGGATTTCCCTATGGCTCAACAAACCTGGCTTACTTGCCCTCCTATTGTTCCTTTTCATCATTTTTCTTCTTCTTCTTCTTCTTCTTCTTCTTCTTCTTCTTCTTTTTTTTTTTGTTGTTATTTTGTTTTTTCGAGACAGGGTTTCTCTGTGTAGCTTTGGAGCCTATCCTGGCACTTGCTCTGGAGACCAGGCTGGCCTTGAAATCACAGAGATCCACCTGCCTCTGCCTCCTGAGTGCTGGGATTAAAGGTGGGTGCCACCAACGCCTGGCTCATCATTCTTTCATTCATTCATTCATTCATTCTTTCTTTCTTTCTTTATTATTTATTATGTATACAACATTCTGCTTCCATGTATATCTACACACCAGAAGAGGGCACCAGATCTCATAACAGATGGTTGTGAGCCACCATATGGTTGCTGGGATTTGAACTCAGGACCTCTGAAAGAACAGTCAGTGCTTTTAACCTCTGAGCCATCTCTCCAGCCCATGGCTCATCATCCTTAATGACCAATCACAAGCTGCCTGTTTAGAACAGCTTTGTGGCAACTGAGTTTTCTGACACCTAAACCCACTAAGAGTTGAAAAAGGCTCCATGGTGCTACAAAGAAACATTCTCAATGTCGTTCGAAACAAAGGTAACTCAACAAGGCAACTTCTTTTTGTGAAAATGGCTCCCCATGACCCCAACCAAGCTAGCAAAGCACTCAGGGTCAGGAAGTCACTTTGCTTTTGTTTTTCAACACAGGTGCCAACAGTGTCTTTCCCCCTATTGCCTGGGTGTAATGTCACAGTCCTTTGAGACAGACTAGTTTTTAAAGAATCGGAGCAAAGAAAATGATGGAAAGGAAAATGAACTAGGTTGCTCTAGGCCAGTGGTTCTCAACCTTCCTAATGCTGTGCTCTACCTGCTATGGAATAATCCTTCTGTACTCTGTGAAAATATGTTGCTTTCATTGTTAATAAAAAGCAGACTGGAAAATGGTTAGGCAGGGTTTGGGGGGCAGAGAGAATGATGGGCAGAAGGGTAGAATGAGAGGGGATGCCATGAGATGCAGAGCAAGCAGGATGGGAAGTATGTACATGAGATAAACAAGCCTTGGGGCAGTACATAGATGAATAGAAATGGGTTAATTTAAGTTGTAAGAGCTAGCTAAAAACAAGCCTAAGCTATTGGCTCAGCATTTAAACTTAATATTAAGTCTCTGTGTGGTTATTTGGGGAACGGCTGGTGGGACAGAAAAGTCTGCCTACAGTGACCCTTTAATACAGTTCTTCATGTTGTGGTGACCCCTAACCATAAGAGTATTTTCCTTACTACTTCATCACTGTAGTTTTGCTACTGTTATGAATCATAATGAAAATGTCTGTGTTTTCTGGTAGTCTTAGGGGACCCCCGTGAAAGGTCATTCTAACCCTAGAGGGGTCTTGATCACTGATCTAGGCCATCAAGTTCTAGGAATTCAGAAGGGTCTTTGTGTAAACAGAAGTTTTTCTGGGTGGTGGACGTTGTAAGATTTGAATTCCTTTGCATAAAAAGGTGGTTATACCTTTTCGAGATACAATAAACACAAACACACACACACACACACACACACACACACAGACAAAAATTCTCATTTTAGCGCTCAAAGAACCCCACAAAAGTATGGTTTTTGTGTGAATCATGTATGTGTGCAGAGATATTTATATTTATGTAGAGTGTGGAATGTGTGGTGTGTGTGACATGTTGTGTATATGTGGGGGGTGGATGATGCTTTCTTGTTGTGTGTGATGTGCATGATCTCTGTGAAGTTTGGGCACCAAGGGAGTGCTGGCTTCATGCACTAAATGGGGGGATTTTCCCCTTATGCTCTGGAGAAGTTAAGTCACCAAAAGAACATTTTTTCCTCAAAGGTTTAAATTTAGTAACTTGTTGAGTGATCTAAGACTAAGTAGTCCATGGCAGCCCTGTCAATTTCTTCCACAAATTGCATTTTTTTTAAAAAAAATCTGAGTCAATTTTAGTAAGAATGTCTTTGAAAATCATCCATTCATTCTTGTGTATTAGAAAATTAGAAACAGCTGTTTTGGATATAATATCAAATAATAGTGCAGTATATTAAAAAGCTGTCCTCGAGTCAGTATGAAGAGAAAGAGTTGAGAAGCAATTTTGGCACCGAAAACACCATAAAATGGCCGGCAGAGGAATAGGTCCCCCTGGGTAACTGCATCGTCTTTGACAAACAAAAGTGGTGAAATATGTGTTTGGCGTATTTACCATGGCGAGATAGACAGTAGATAAACACAAAGTGAATGTGATCCTGATCACGAGACTAAATTCTTCCAACATGGTGGCTCCTGGGAAATCATAGACGGCTTTCCTTGGCCCTGCTCCCTGTGCCCAGTGCACATGCGCAGATGGAAGCTATGGGCATGCGGCGAACTGGGCTTCATGGAATCGAAAAGACTTCATGGAGAGAGAGGCTAAGAGTGAGGTGAAAAAAGTGCTTGTATGGATTGGGGGGTGGGGCGAGGGCTGTGCCTGATCCTTGCTGGGTGGGAAGAATGGGGAACCCTGTGCCTCTGACCTGGCTGGATGCTTGTGAGGGATTCCCTCCTTACACCTTCGGCTTAAGAAGATGGTACCAGGTTATTGTGCACGGTAGGGTGTGCGCAAGCAGGTACCAGGTTATTGTGCACGGTAGGGTGTGCGCAAGCACTCCCTGGCCCCTCGTGAGCACTGACTTTCCCTTCAATTTGCTAAAGTCCTTGGCTTCGGTTTTCCCCAGAGAGAGCTCTATTATTGGGCTCCACATTGGGGACAGTTTCTCCCTGACAGGGTGGGCCACTTCTCCAGCATGGAGACTTTAAGACCAACCCTAAATTCTCAAGGAGCTTAGATGGGGACATGAAAGCCCCACTCTTGATAGTGACAGCCCAATTACTTTGTGTTGGCGTGATTTCCAGAGAACGCTTCTGTCCCCGGTCCTCCAGGGAACGTTAAAATAAAATGGGCTCCATTCGGTTGGCTTTGCAGCCAACTGGAGCCGATACAACTGCAAGGGATGTCATACCTGGAGAAATGGGTCCCTGGAGGCTGTTGAGAAGATACTTCGGGCACAGCAAGATGTGATGGTTGATTTTACGAAGACTTGACTGGGCCACCGGGAGTCCAATGCTAAGCTGTGGATCTTCTTCCTGGCTGCTCATTGCAGACTCACTGACTCTGCTATTCCTCAAACTGTACTCTAGGGGTGTTTCTGAAGGCTTTCTGGTTTTCCAGCAATCACACGTCGTAGTGGAAAGAGGTTTCAGAGCCAAACAGGCATTGGTTCAAAACTACAAACATGCCAATTTTTCTGTAACCTTGAACTGGTTCGGAAACCTTTGTGAGCTCATGCTCCCATCGTCTACAAAGTCAGGCTAGCAGATGGAGCCTGCACAGTTACCAGGGGCGTTAGAGACAGCATCCAGAATGCCAGCCAGGCTGTAGTGGGAGTTCTTATGTCAGTTCCATAGTTTTTTTAAAAGTATAGAATGAAAGAGCCAAGGACCCTCTGAAGAATGTCTCACAAGAATACAGCGATCTCTCTGCCTCTGCCATTAAAAGAGAAACATTGTTTGGGATCAAAATGAAAATCATCCAACACGCTAATACTGGCGATTGCACTAAAAATGATTAACTTCAGCCATGAGAACTGGAAGGTTCTGCAGATATTTGTGTAATATCTATTACCACAGGACCACTGCCCCATCCTATCAGGATAGTTGGGATTCTGAATCAGTAAGTCCAGATGCTTCCATGCCAGATACCTTTGGGAATATAAAGGGGTTACCCCTCAGCCCCTGCTTTCTGGCAGAGGGCATCCGAGTTGTGGATGCCTAATGGCCCTCTCTTGTGGGTGGAAGGGCTGCAAATTCTTTGACACTCCTCCAGTAGGGAAATGAGCTCCAGTTCCCTCCCCTTGATTCAGAGCCACCTAGCAGAGTATAATAGAAGGGAAGCTATGCTGGTTCTGGGACTAAACCCTAAGTGGCTGTTCTGCCAGAAAGATCACATGGACATTCCATGAAACTACATGGAGAAGAACAGGAAAACCAGCCAAGTCAGCCATCCAGGCATTCCAATCAAAGAGCCAGGAATGTGAGACAATCCATCGTGGACCCTCCAAACCAGACCAGCTGCAGCTGAGTGCCATGAACAGTCCAGGCCGACACCAGGTTAAAGGGGAGAATCATTTGACTGGGAGCAGAGGAATGCCTGACCCCAGAACAATCAAATAGAAAATGGCTACTATTTCAAGACACTAAATTTGGTAATTTTTTAATTAGCAAAATGTATGCTCCTGGTACCCCATTTGCTAGGAGCCCATATAGTCCTAGGAATTTGGAATGACTTGGATACTTTATTATACTGAGATTCTACATGTCTTGGGTTGGGTACTAGGGGTGGCACACAAAGGCAGTCTCTCTGATTCAAATAGAAACCGATTAGTCAATGGCAACACTTTCCCCTTGATCATCGTTTTAAAATCTGGAACAGCAAGATTATGAAAAGGAGAAAACATGAAGTGTGGAAACTTAAAGAAGAGGCAGGCTCAGATTGGTTGGAATCTAGAAAAAAGACGAAAGAATAAAATCAAAGCATCCTCGTCAAGAAGTGATCTAACCTTTAGCCACATTTTGGAAACACTGCTCATTGTTCAACCTTAGATAATAAGACAAGCAACTAGTGGGCCAACAGAGCTCCTTTCTTTCTAGTTTGTTTCTGACATTAGTTTCATTGATTCATTAGTTAGCACTGATTTCATTGATTCCTTCAGTTAGCAAGCATTACGTGTTATAATGTAGGAGAAACTAAGAAATATGCTCTTAGTGAAATAGCTACTTCACCCCCTTGGAGCACAAAAATATGTTTCCATAATCGGATCAGTAAAAGATCACGTCCCCATTCCAAGGACAACAAATGCATTCTCCTGATCTGGGATTTCCTACCTCCAAGTATCCAAGGAGCCTGCACATGGTTTCCCAGGTCACTTAAAGAAAGTCCATCCTTTGCTTAGCACTGTTGCCCATTTCTTCACAGTGGAGTGATAACAACTTGTGCTTGAGGTCCCTAGTACTGTAATGAGAGATGATGATGACAAGGAGGAGGAGGACAATGACAAAGATGAGGATGAGGAGGTGATGACGGTGCTGACTGATCTTGTATACTATAAGAATCACCACTGAATGTGAGGCTCACTGGCAATTTGACCATGGTCATTTAGGACAAGAAGGATAAAGATACCTTGTTCCACCCCTCCTTCCTATTCCCCACCCCCACTTATATCTTACCTTTGGGGCTTCAGATAGCTGTGTTAAAGATCCTCAGGGAAATAGTTTTATACTCCCAAATCCTCTCCACCTAAGATAGTCATAGAACCTGTGACAAGGCAGTAGAGACCTTTTCATGAGCAACCAATCAGATTCCAAGAGGAGAGGAAGCTCCTACCTCCAGCTTCACTTCACTTCTTGCCCCCATCATTTGTACCCCACCCCTGTTCCCTAACAAACATCAAGCATTTTTCCAGGCATGCATTGTCTTTGTCCATGGCCACTTCAGGACAATAAAACATGGTCTACCAGGCTTGGAGAGGGCATTCATGCACCAAACTAGGTGACAACAAAAGACAATCATGAATTGTAGGGTAGAATTGTAGGACCAGAACAGGCTCCAAGACCATGGAATCCAGCCTCCTCACCCTACAGACAAGGAAGCAGGCCTGGGGGTGTACCCATGCTCGCAGATACCACCCACAGCACCTGGTAGTTGAGGCCAAGCCCTCAACCCAAACTCCCTTCTCACGTGTTCACACACCTGCCTCTATCAGCCTCTAAACTAACTGAAACACACTTAAATAATTTAAGGGCTTCATTATTTTTTTTCTTTGGAGAAATAAAAAATAAACCAGAAACATTCCTCGTTAGCCAAGGCAGGCTCTGACAGAGCTTGGCAGCTGGGGAGTGTCTTTCTAAATCAAGAAACACCACATCTCTTTTGAAAGTGGGAGAAACAATTTGTACCTCTTAAATGTGAAGAGATGCATTTCTTTGCATGAACAAAATAACTGCCAAGAAATTGCTCAAGGTAAATGTTGGGCAAAATAGTCCACAAAGCAAGAGATATCATGCTTGTCAGAACCGTTTCCAATGAGAAGATAAGGCAGGGAAATTGTTTTTCCATTTGCAAATATGTTCTCCAAATTTCCCCTGGAAAATAAATACACATGAACTTGAGCATGGAAAAGCTGAATATCCAATTATTTGATAAAGAAAACAAGCTGAAATGGGCTTAAGAGAAAACAAATTATTTACCTGATGGCACAAGATTTCCACCATTACCCTCTGGGATTGTAACCAAGATCCCCAGTAGTGGAATGATGGCAACATTAACTGCACACTGTGTTTATCCACATACACAAATGGTGTGAAGATAATGAGGTCATGTGTGAAGAAACACCTATGGGGCCTCATTTAGTCTTGTTTATTTTTTAAATACCTATGACAGATCAAAATTATACTTATTCTGCGCATATATGATACAGAAATGTCAACTAGTTCTCACAGTCTCATAGGCGAAGTCACGCTGATGAGCAACTGAGAGCTGGAAGCCAGCACTGTGCTGGCAGAGATGCACCTTGGGTACCAGATGCACCTGGATGTGAACGTGTTTAATGTCCAAAGACCTTAGGCGTGGAAGTAAAGGTATTGCTGTGATAAACACCGTGACCAAGGGTGTTTAGCTGGCTTACACTGACTGCAGTCTGCCACTGAGGCAAGCCAAAGCAAGAACTCAAGGGGGGGGGGAGGGAGTCCAGAGCTAGGAACTGACGTAGAGACACAGAAGGACACAGCTTGCTTGTTGGCTTGATCCTAATAGCTTCCTGGCTTTTTTATAGAACCCATGACCCCCTGCCCATCAGTGTCGATACCCTCCCACAACAATTGTTAATCAAAAAAAAAAAAAAAGAAAGAAAGAAAGAAAGAAAGAAAGAAGAAGAAAAAAGAAAAACAACGCCCAACAGGCTTGCCTCCAGGACAACCTGATGGAGGCATTTTCTCAGTTGAGGTTCCTTCTTCCCAGATTGTAAGAGAAACTGAAGCCAGCCTACCCAAGCCACAGTCGCCCTGTCCCGGGAGCCTAGGCCAGCCTGCACACACATGCACAGATGACACTTCCTTCCCTGAGTCAAGCTGCCAAGCCTGCTTCAAGGCCCAGAGAAGCTGCTGGAGAGACACCTGACCTGGAGACACCAATGGGAAAAGGACATGGGGCAGAGTCAGCACCTGAGCCAATGGGACCTTGGGAGTGGGTATAAAGGCAGGCCTAACTTCCTTAATAAATGAGTCTGCAGCTGGGATACTCACTCCCAGTGCCTGAGTCATTGGTGCTGCATCATCTCACCCCCTCCCCCAAGGGGTGTCTGAGCAGGGTCACCCGAAACACCAGATGACCGACTCTAGCTTGTATCAAGCTGACAAAAACCTAACCAGCACAGACAGCAATAGAATGGCTTTCCAGGATCATATCCCAACTGCATGCTTAGGTCGTGCTCAAGCAGGGCAGGCCTGTGCCAATACCCCAAAAGGGAGTACTTCATACACATGACTCACCCTCTCTCTGGCCAGCCCCACATGAGAAGACCAGCACACCCGCCAACAAGCTGCTTTCAGAGATGGTGAGTACATGACAGGATGACCTGTCATCTGCTGGAACTTCATTTCTCAGAGCCTAGACTCTAGTTAGTTAAGACACCCCACTTGGCAACAGGATGTCTTCTTGCACAATCCATCTTTGGACTCCTGGCCTTCATTTTTTGCTTTAATACTGGATGTTTGGCCTGGATGGCTGCATCACACAAACAGACAGGGAAATGTGGAGAGAAGTTAATGAATTTCAGTTTGACCTGGTGTTTCAAGTGCCCATGGGGCCACAGTTCCTCCAACCAAGGCATGGGATTATTTTGTAGGTGTTTGAAAGAAAATGGCCACCAAAGGGAATGGCACTATTAGGAGGTGTGGCCTTATTGGAGTAGGTCTAGTCTTGTTAGAGGGAGTGTGTCTGTGTGGGGGTGAGCTTTGAGGTCTCCTATATGTTCAAGAGACCATCCGGTATCTAGGACCACTTCCTGTTGCCTGTGCAAGATGTAGAACTCTCAGCTACCTCTCTAGCACCATGTCAGTCCACACGCCCCTATATCGCACCATGATGATGGACTGAACCTCTGACATTGTATGCCATCCCAATTAAATGTTTTTCTTTTATAAGAGTTGCTGTGGCTATGGTGTCTCTTCACAGAAAAGAAACCCTAACTAAGATGGTAGAGGAGCTTGGAATTTAGTGTGAAGCTTGCCATCCCCTTGTTCTTCAGCCTGAGTACTTTGGCTGTCCTTCCTCTATTGTGTTTTGCCTTCCTGCCATATTGTGAGAAAGAAATGCTGTGTGAATGGATGGAGAGCTCTTCTGTAGAACATGGCGGCCTAGACCAGCATGGTACCCGTTGGTTTCTGTTCTAGTTTCACTTCTGTCACTGTGACAAATCAGCCTGATAAAAGCAACTTGGGGGTGAAAGGACTTGTTTGATTTACAATTCGAATTTTACAGGCCATCATTTCAGGGAAACCAAGGCAGCAGCTGGGGCAGCTGGTCACGGTGCATCCTTGGTCAAGAGCGAAGAGAGACAAACGCAGCCTTGCTTGCTTGCTGCATAGCTAGCTTCCTCCACTCTTCACAGCCTAGCTCGTGACATGGTGCTGTCCATGTCCAGGGTGAGTCTTCACACCTCAGTTAACAGTCATGACAATGCCTCACAGACATTCCCAGAAGCCAACCTTTGTTACGATAGCCCTTTCCCTCCAGCCTGGATCCACAGCCACTGTCAGCCCCAAATGAACACTCAGAGATTTATATTAATTATAATACTATTAGCCCATGCTAGGGCTTCTTACTGGTTAGCTCTATCTTGATTATTAATCCATAACTACTAATCTATGTATTTCTATGTGGTCTTATCTTACCAGAGAAAGGTCCAGGAACCTGCTACTCCTCTAGCATCCTACATGGCAACTGCTCTCTACCTACACATCAGAATCCTCCTCATCTCCGAGACCTGCCTATCTTGTTGCCCTATTGGCCACAGTGTTTCATTCATCAACAAATAAAATAAACATATTTACAGAATGACATCTCCCATCAAACCTTCATCAAGACTCTCCTCCTGGTGATTCTCCATTTTGTCAAGCTGACAGAACTAGTACACCTTCGTTCTTTGAATCCATTCGGCTGTCTTCAGCCCTGAACCACTCCATGGTACACTTGTATGCACACTGTCTCTCATTTATTTTCCCTTTCCCTTCTCCCTTGGGGCATGGGTATCAATTACTATGTTATTGAAATGGAGTAAGGGTGATTGTTAATACAGAAAGTTCTAGAACTAGGGTTGTGTCCACCAGAGGACTGGAAAAAGAAATGTAGGTATGTATACCTGATGAAGAAGTTGGAAGCTCCTCTTCCAGCCAAAACAACGTGATCACAAGCAGGGTTGGGCCTGCTTGTTTTGGGGTGGGTGGAGTCCACATCAAGAGTGGCATGGAAAGAGGATGGCTTTGATCCTGACAAGGAAAAGTCAGGGGTATTCCTGAAGATAACAGGCAACCTTGAAGGTATGCTGTGCTGAGACATTAAGAGGGGAGCCATGGCATCAGATGGGCTCAGCATCCAGGGAGAGCAGACCCCCCTGGAGCATCTTTCTCAGTGCTGCGTCCTATGGGTAGCAGTGGAGAGAGAGAGACCTGAGGGATGACGACCCTTGCCTTGCAGGAGGGGTCACCCATTATGCCTGGTATCTCCCAACCCCACTGCGTGCATCTCTTTGAGGGCAAGACCTTTCTGCCCTCCACCTTCAGTCACAGCATATGGACTATGTGCCACTTGACTTGGGGCTAGACTCCACTATGGCATATAACTCTGCGGGGTTAGTGTACTGTGGGGCTTAGGTGGGACTCAGGAAAAGGGAACGTGTCCACACAGTAAATGCCTGATTATTCAGATGATAGTCCAAAAAATGTCACAGCTGATGGTACAGATGGAGACTACTAGCCCTCAGAGGGGTTTCTGTGTGTGGCCCTCAGTGTCCAATCACAGCCTTGTTGCACAGGCTGACACTATCACTGGGCAGAGCAACCAGGCTTCTAAAGCCTCCTCCACTGTTCATATGGGATGGGAGACAGGATTGTCACTTAGCCATTTATTCTGTTCTGGGGCCTCTAACTTGGAACCTACTGGCCAGACAGAGACAAGGAACAGAAACCCAGCACGTTCTTAAGTCTACAACGAAAGTGAAGGAGAGGTCATTCTCCTAAGACCACTCTCCCAGGGATGTGGAACATCCCTTTACACTGTATGAATATATGTCACTGTGATTGGTTTAGTAAAGAAGCTGTCTGGCCAATAGCTGGACAGGATAAGGTTAGGTAGGAGAACCAGACTAATGACACTGGGAAGAAGAAGGACAGAGTCAGGGAAGTCATCAGAGAGATGGAGAGGAAGCAGGGCATGCAAGAGAAGGAAAAGCCATGAGCCTTGGGGTAGCACATAGATTAATAGAAATGGGTTGATTCAAGTGATAAGAGCTAGCTAGTAATAAGCCTGAGCTATTGGCTGAACATTTATAATTAATATTAAGTTTCTTGTGGTTGTTTGGGAGCAACTTCTGGGGCACAGAAAAACTCCAACTGCATAGGAACACCAGTTCTAGAAATTCTTGTGCTGGTTCAACATAGCGACCCTGTAGCCTACCTGGGCCACAGCACCCTTTAAAGGCAGGGTGTGATGTTGTTTTATTTCTATTCTAAGCATCAGGCTGCCCACTTCTACCAGAGCAGGGTACATTCCTGTGGACCTTGTGAGACAGATGCATTTTCTACTGAGTTAGGGACTAGCTCTAGACATGGTAATGGACTTCTGCATGAAAAGTTTTTGGGTTGTTTGTTTGTTTTTGTTTGGTTGGTTGATTTTTTGCATGAAAAGTTGAAGCAAAACTGAAACTGTGAATTCTGTGAAATTTGTTTTGGTTATCTATGGTGGCTGAATGAGATATCCCACCACAGTCTTAGACCTTCGAATGTTTGTTCCCCAGTTGGTGGTGCTGTTTGGAGAGGTTTGAGGCATGTGGACTTGGAGGAGGGCTCTGAGAGTATAAAAAGACCCTTGCCACTTCAGGTTCACTCTCTCTGCCTCCTGTTTGTGATCCAGAATGTGAGTTCTTGGCTTCCAGCTCCTACTATGCTCTGCCATCATGGGCTCTTCTCCCTAGGGAACCATAAGCCCAAATAAACCCTTCCTTCTACAAGCTGTCTTGGTCAAGGTGTATTACCACAGCAGCAGAAAAGCAATACAGTCTCTCTAGCCTTTTCTGTTTCCCATTCATGAGTCAAGCTCTCCCTTTACTCCTTCTAGCACCTTCCTGAACTCTAAAAATATGCTGGACAGTGGTGGCACATGCCTTTAATCCCAGCAATCGGGAGGCAGAGGCAGGCGGATCTCTGTGAGTTTGAGGCCAGCCTTGTCTACAAAGTGAGTTCCAGGACAGCTTCCAAAGCCACAGAGAAACCGTCTTGAACCCCAAAAATAAAAAAATAAAAATAACCAACATAGGACCTGATAAAACAACTCGCCTAAGCAGTTCCTTGCATTACCATGTGGCCCATCAGGTACTCACCTTGCTGTGGAATGAAATGGTTTCACAGGACCCCTCTGGAAGGGTTTTTTTAAGTTTTTAATTCTTTTAAAGATTTATTTATTTATTATGTATACAGTATTCTGCCCATAAGCCAGAAGAGGGCACCGGATCTCATAGATGGCTGTGAGCCACCATGTGGTTGCTGGGAATTGAACTCAGGACCTCTAGAAGAGCCGTCAGGGATCTTAAGCTCTGAGCCATCGCTCCAGCCCCTCTGGAAGACTCACTTATTTTTTTAAAGCTCACCAGAGTGTTCCCTGGTTTTGCAAGTTATACCATGCTGGCCCTGAATGCATAAGATGCTGGGGAGTGACCTTGGAAGAGACTTGGATGCAATAAGTGGTGGGACATTACTTCAGAGGGGTCGTCTTGACTCTTCTCCACCCCAGGCTTTACCTTAGGACCTGCCAAAGAGACCATACAAAATTGACAAACATCTATGAAATACCAAATAAATAAATAAATAAATAAATAAATATTTAAAAATTAAAAAAATGTGTGTTATCTCACTTAATCCTCCTGAGTCTTATGAAAGCAGATTTTAATTACCCTAATTAAAACAGTAATTCTATTTGCAGCTTCCTCTGCAATCAACATCCCTTTGACCTGGAGATATGGTGCTCTCTGGGTATCCCTTTCCCCTTTGACATGCTGTCTTTGCTGTCTAGGGTTCTCATCATCCAGAACTTGTTTTCTTTTTAAGATTTATTTATTTATTATTTATTTTCCTTCATTTATGCCTGTGTACCTTGTGTATGCCTGGTGTCCTCAGAGGCCAGAAGTTGTCAGTACACTGAAACTGGAGTTACAGATGGTTGTGAGCCCCCATATGGGTGCTGGAAACCGAACCCAGGTCCTCTGCAAGAGCAGCCAGTTGCTTGACCACTGAGTCGTCTCCAGGCCCATGACTTTTCTTTTCTTTTTTTTCCGACACAGGGTCTCACCATGTATTCCTGACATACCAGACTGGCTTTGTACTTAAAGAGATTTACCTGTGTCTTACCTGCCTGGTGCTGGCATTAAAGGAGTGTGCCACCACACCCACAGGCGGCTCCTCTTCCTTTTCCTCCCCTTCCTCCTCCTTTTGAAATCCGGGAACTTTGCCTGCCATATGTATGTCCCAACTCTCCCGGCAATGGCAATGCAGGTCCTTTGAGCTCTGTGCCTTCCCAACACCCATGCTTACCTACATCACAGGTCCTTGATATTCCACATACCTAAAGCAGAATGGAGAACTGAGCCCCACTCATCTGCTACCCACCATCGCCAGAAAAAAAAAAATCTGATTTTTAGACAGTGGTCCTTGGTTCTTATGTGGTCAACCTGTCTGTTTCCCCCCAAGTGGTCTCTCAACCTCCATTGCTGTCATCATCTCTGCATGGGCACAGACATCACTCCCCCAGGAGAATGCTCTGTCTGTCTCTTCTAAACCCACTGTCCACTGTTGAGCTTGAGCAATTTTATAAAATACAGATATCACTGAGCCACTCCTCTGCTTAAACAGTCAATAACTGGCCAAAGCCCCCCAAATATGGACCCCACCTTTTACATATGCAGTCTGAGGCTCAGCCAGCATCCATCCCTTGGACAGCTTCCCACTCTCATTTAACCTGGCTGTACCATTGCTATGAATATTCCTGCCTCCTTAGCTTTTTGTTGTTGTTGTTGTTGCCTTGGAAGTTCAAAGGCCCAGGTACCTTGGTACACTGGCAGGTCCAGAGGGGACCCGCATCTAAAGGGGCCACGTTTGGCTACTTCCAATTTTAAGCAGAAATGTAACTTGATGACATCTGCATTTTACTCTTAGGTAGTGTTGTTAATCTCTTATCATGGGGTCTAGTCTTCTTCCCTCTAATGTGGCTAAGAGCTTGTGGCTATTCCAAAAGGCTATAGAAGAGTTTGGTTCCTATCACCAGACACTACATTCCAAGATTGCCAGTGCATTCCACAACATGCATGCATGCATGCCTATCTTTAGAGTGTTCGTGCTCACTGAACCCTTGATTACTTAAGATCCTTGACCCCCTTCACCTGCCTGGAACTCTTTGCTGACTGAAATCCACGGAGTCTTAAGAAGTTAAAACTTAAAGATGTCGTAGAGATTATCCTTTACTCCTCATTTCATGGAAGCCAGAAGTGGAGTTCAGGGAGATGAAGTGATTTACCCTGAATCATAAACTCGTGAGAGGGGAGTAGGACTGAGCTCAGTTCAGACAACATCGATAGGAAAGGGATCCCACAGTGGGGTGGTGGCAGGGGACAGTGACTTGGGAATTGTGGGTGCTGGCTGCCTGGATGAAGAGGTTGCTTTGGGCAGGATCAGTGTAGCAGGAAGTCTGAGGTGTCTGAGAGGGACAGCTGGGTTAGCAGGCACCAAACCTGTACCTCTGCTCTACTGGCCCTGTCAGAATACAGTGTCCTCTGGAGAGCAATTTCCAATGACACCGGCAACACGGCCATCAGTAATACCAGCTCAGATTTATTTATTTCTTTTTTCTCTCTCTTTTAGTTTTTTTAAGTCATTTTTTCTTTGAATCAGAAACAAGATTGTTTTACATGACAATCCCAGTTCCCTTCTCCCTCCCGTCCTCCCCCCCCCCCCGAACTAAAACCCTACCTATCACATACCCTTTCTTCTATTCTTCATTGACTCAACCTTTCTGCTCCCTCATGACCTCTGCATCCTTCTCTTCCCTTCTCATTCTGGTAGCTCCCTCCCCCCTCTTCCCGTACTCTCAATATGCTCAGGAGATCTTGACCCTTTCCCCTTCTCCAGGGGACTATGTATGTCTCTCTTAGGGTCCTCCTTGTTTCCTAGCTTCTCTGGCAGTGTGGAGTGTAGGGCCCGCTAAGATTTATATTGTGTTTAAATCTTTCCATAGGCTCACTCCATAAGGAGCTGCTATTAGCATCAACAACAGCACAAAGAAGGGATGCTCAGAGACAAGGAGAACACATGGGAAAATGTGCAGATGTACCGTGGAAGTGTGCTACGCATCACTGCCTGTCATTCCATCACCACCTCACACCTCTATCTTGTCTGTGATGTATCGATGGTAAGATGGCTATACATCCAGGTTTTAGGGATGGCTTGGTAGATGTAAGGCTAGTTTTACTACCTTAGAAACTAGTTTGAGAATAGGCAAGTGGTTGCCCCTGGGCCACAGAACATGAGTCAGAAGCAGTGTGTGGAGTATGCTGTTGCCTGAAAGCCTTTCTTCACTCTTCTGGGATAACAAGGGGAACCATTTCCCCTCTTCTCTGGCTAACAGTGAAGAACCATGCAGTCCTGACCACTACAAGATTAGGATGCAAGCCAGCTCCAGAAGGAGACTGGCAGAAACCAGAAACGAGAGTAACAGAATCCGAGTCTTTGGGATTTGCTGAGCCATGGAGGCAGCCGGACTCTGGGACTTGTGCATAAGTGAGACGAGCTGGAGGGAAGTTCACACTGTAGCTGAGCTTCCCACAGCAGAGAGGCTGAACCTTGTGGTTATAAAGAATAAATATCACACACACACACACACACACACACACACACACACACACACACACACACACACGTAACCCTGGCTAAAACTTGCCATGTAGAACAGGCCAGCCTCAGACTCACAGAGGTTCACCTGTCTCTTGCTCTGTCTGTACTGTTTTCATATATTCACTAAACACACTGAGCAAGCTTTCCTGCATGGTCTTCAATGGATGTCACACTGTATTCAGACCCTGGCGCTCTCTTTTGGTGTTAGGCAAGTTTTACACTCACCCTTTCATAACTCACCTTTTTCATTTACAGCAGCAGGGTAACAATACTCATGAAGTTGTTGAGAGGATGAAGTGAACTAATATACAGAAAGATGTATTGTTATTACGTGAGTGTACACGAGATGTATGTATGTGGGCATGAGAGCTGCAGTGCACGTGTGGAGGTCAGAGGACATCTCTGTGTGCTGTTATCAGTGACATCAAGGCAGGATTTGAGAGACAGAAAGAACACTAGGAAGAAGAAAGGTGGCGTCTTGAGGAGACATGGAGGAAGCATGATACGTAGGAGATGAAGTAACAAGCCATGAACCATGTGGCAACATGTAAACTATAGAAATGGGTCAATTTAAGTTATAACAGCTAGTTTGAAACAAGCCTAAGCTATCGCTATTGGCCGAGCTTTCATAATTAATAAGTCTCCATGTGGTTATTTGGAAGCTGACTGGCAGGACAGAGAAAGACTTGCTACACATGCACACAACAAAACACAACAAAACAAAACAAACAGAAAGAAGCCCAAACTCGGGGTGGACTGGCAGATGCAGGGAGTGAGACAGGGAAACCAGAATGTTAAGCAGATCCGGGTTTGACAGAGTTGAGATTCTCACTGATAGTGCTGTGTACGTGGCTCTTGTGGATGTGAGTCAAAACCCAAGGGGACCTCTGAAAAGATCATGCCAACCTCCCAACTGCAAGGAGACAACTGCCCCTGGGTCAGACCTTGCTTTGCTTTTTCTTCCCTTCCTCATTTCAGCTGGGCCTCCAAAACACAAAGGCTAAAATCCAATAAGAAATCTGTTTCTGTTGTATTATCTTGGCTGCCTAGGAGACTTCTTTTGGCAGGCTCTCTGTCAATTTGTCCAAGTCTGGGGCCTCTTTTTCCTGGAGTTTCCATCACCTTGTTTGAAAAAAAAAAAGAATCTAAGCAACATTGTGCAAGGTCGGAGAGGTCGCTTGTCCTTTCAGTATGAGGGCCAAACCCAGGACCTGAGCATACCAAGAGAGCCCTTGGTCTCTGAGCTACGCCCCCTGCCCCACTTCGGTGACCTGAAGATCTTCAGTTTTTTTTTTTCTTTTGTTTCTTTGTCTCTCAGAGACACCAGAAAAACTGCACGCTATGACACCCAGAGCAATCATGATGACAATGACAAAGATAACTACAGAGGCTACTCTTTGTTGCTTGTATTGTCGGTCACGAAACCAAGTATTTTACATGTTAGCTCAATCGTTAACAGAAATGGCCAGAGTTAATGGCCATTTATCATAATATGGCATATGATAAAATTAAAAGGCATAAAATGGTTTCATTGTCGTAAAAGTTCAGCCTACCAAGAAGCTATACCAGTTGTGAACTTTTATGCACCTAACAATACACTTTCAAAAATGCATAAAGCAAAAATATTGCCAGTAATTTTTATGAGGATGGATCATCAGAGCTATTATCATAAAAGTTAACACACCTTTACTCTAAACTAGATCAAACTAACAAAATTAAGTATAGAGGGAATATATAATAATAAAATATTATACCTAACTCTATACTCAACAGGGATTATATCTACATTGCCCTGAAATACGGAAAGAGCTATTATAACTGATTATATATTAATCACAACGAACAATTTTGTTGTTGTGTTTTGTTTTCGAGACAGGGTTTCTCTGTGGCTTTTGGAGGCTGTCCTAGAACTAGCTCTTGTAGAGCAGGCTGGCCTCGAACTCATAGAGATCTGCCTGCTTTTGCCTCCTGAGTGCTGGGATTAAAGGCATGTGCCACCACCGTCCGGCTATAAGGAACAAACTTTAAAGATTGATTATATTTGTATTTGGGTATACACATGTGTGTTTACTTATACAAGTGCATGTGTGTATGTGTGTCTGTGTGTGGCCAGAAGAGGGCATCAGATTCCCTGGAGCTGGAGTTACAGGCATTTGTCAACCATCCAGCATGGGTGCTGGAAACCAGACTCTGGTCTTTGGGCAGAACAGTAAGTGCTCTCAATCGCTAAACTACCTCCAGTCCTCAAATAGAGTCATCGTTTATAAATTAAAAGGGAGCATCAGGGAGCATATTTATTAAAAATTATCAAACTAAGCCAGCAAATTGGCTCAGAAGGTAAAGGTCCTTGCTGCCAAGCCTGACAGCATAAACTCAATCCCCAGATCCCATAAGGTAGAAGTAGAAAGCCAACTGCTGCAAGTTGTTTTTTGACCTATACACATAGACACACATACACAATATATAAATGCAAAAAAATGAAATGTCAATCCAAATATATGTACATATGGTATATTTGAGAAATATATATGTAGCCCAGGATGGTCTCAAACTCTCTAACCTCCTGCCTCAGCATCCCAAGTGCTGGGAATATGGGCACCAGGCCCATATAACCTCCATCCTTGACTCCATCCCCAGCTATCTGCTCATTAGCCCATTGGGAAAGGATGGCTGCAATTCCACAGAATCCTTCATTTCATCTATCGATGTTGTGCACTGTCTGGACCTCCCTTTGCTAGTCTTTTACATGAGACACAAATACCACCACAATCTGAGGTCTGTGCAAATACTGCTTCCTCACAAACCAACTTTCCAACTGTGTGCCTGTCAAGTCCCTGAATGTCTAATCAAACCATTAACTATAGGCAATGAATTGATGTGGGCCCAAACATCTGGCCATCTAGCATTTCAGGAAAAAAGAATTACCACACACTCTGTTCAAAGTCTAGTCCAATGGAAAGCTTCCCTTCCCTAGCCTGGCCTGTTGCCTTCCCCAAGGTGGTCTGTAGCTATCCTCTTTCAGGTGACACCTACAAATCAGGAAGGATGACTGTAAATAGGCCTCAAGCATTTTCTTCCTCAGTCATAGGCTGAAGTCGTAGACTGACGCTAAGGGTAGCATGAGTGAGGGGTGTTCACACCCAAGCTGCTTCTGAGTCCTCATGCAACTTGGTCTTCAGGACCCAACCCTATCTAATCTCAAAGCTTTCACACGATTTGATAAAGCCACTGGCAACTTTCAGACTTGGTAGGTCCAACAATGCCCATACACCCGGGGCAGCGCTTTCACACAGTAATGTGGCAGCTTCCGGCCAAGTGTTCAGTCTCAGGCCTGGTAGCAGGCCATTGGTGGTTCCCTGAAGGGGAACTGTTATTCTCAGAGGGTAGCATCGCTTAACTAAAAATTTCCAAGGATCCGTGCTGTGATTCAGCAAAGCAGGCTGCCAAACGCTCCTAAAGTATCCTTAGAATTGCAAGACCATTGTATGTGATGAGTCACATGACCCAATTAGCAGAACAGTTTGCACAGCAGCTCTACCTGTTCTAGAGATGAAGCTCATTCTGAGAATTACTCAAAATAGGCACCTTCTAGCCAGTAAGCAACAGAGCCAAAGCAGCATATCCAAATGAGAAATATATCCCCACCAAAAACCCAAGAGCCCCAGGAGGCACTGTGGGAAGACCTTGATCCAACAACATAAGTGTCACCAGAGAAGAGAAATATCTTCATATCTCAGATAATTGGACCCCTAAATGACTTTCTCTTCAGTGGAGTTCATCTCCCACTCTCCACACACAAATAAACCGTGCCTAGAACTTACTGATTACCATGTCCACTAAGCACATTGTCAGACCAGTGCAATGTCCTATGGAAGGGAAAGGCAGTCAGGGGCCTGTGGACTTCATTAGTGCAGGGATGGACAGTTTATTTACTCCTGAGATAGCCTACTGAAGACAGATTGCTGCCTCATTAGGCAAGAGCCAACTTCTGAGAGCTTCATTAATAGGCAAAAAGAAAAGTGTGTGTACCAGATCACAAGCTACATACCAGATGTGTGATGATCTTGTCACAGTCACATCTGTAAACACCTACAATTGAAGTTACTGCCTGAATCAGTTTAAGACAGTCCACTGTCGCTCTTGGCATCATGGCCTCTGTGTCTTTCAAGGCTACCAGTCAGGCAATTCCTCCAAGAATGCAATATTGCTTTCAGGATGCATTTTTGTAAGAGAGGCTGGTCTATAACATCCACTGTGGTTTTTATCACAATAACCCTTGTTCCATGCACCAGGGAACCACTGTGGGAATGTTGCCAGTTGCTGAGTGTATATATTCTAATTATGCATTCTAGGCCTAGGAAAATAACCACAAGATGGGTTTGGGTACAGTGAGATGGGCCTGAACCAGCTATGACTTCTCCATTTCTCAATAACAAATTCTTCTGAGCTTAAAAAAAAAGTCAAACATGTATTATCTGGTAATTTCTGTCAATCAGGAATCTGGGAACCACTTCATTAGATGTCTGGCTCAAGGCCTCTTGGGAGATCACAGCCAAGCTATAGCCTGGAGCTACAGTTTTCTCATGACTTGATTGGAGAAGACAGACTACTCCTAAACTCACTCGCCTGGCTGTCAGCAGCCTGCAATCCCTCGCCGCAGCCTGCGCATGTTGCGTGGAGTTGCTCACAGTACAAAAGCATTCATCTCCAAGTACAGGGACTCGGAGAAAGGAGAATGAACCAAGCCAGAGGTTGCAATTACAATTTAATGTAAGAGATGCTGCACGGTGTTCACTTAGGCTTCACGTATACTAAAAAAAAGTGATGCTGTCTGTCATGTCCGCCACGTTCTATTTATCAGAAGTGAGCCACAGGGTCCAACCCACTCTCAAAAAGATTACATGGATCTATGGATGTGAGGCAACAGGGATCAAAAATAAGAATATCTATTCTGACTAACATAGAAATATACATTAAATCAGTAGTGGTAGCGCACATGTAATCCCAGAATTTGTGGGACAGAAATGGAAGAAGCTTAAGGCTACATAGGGTTACATAGCAAGACCCCATTTTAAAAACAAATGGGGCTGGGGGGATGTCTCAGCTGTCAGAAGCATTGGCTTCTATTCCAGAGAACCAGAGTTCAATTCCCAGTGCCCACGTGGCAGTTCATGACAGTCTGTTCTAGGAGGTCTGACACCCTCTTCTGACCTCTGAGGGCATGCAATTGGGACACAGACATGTGTGCAGGAAAAACACCCCTAAACAGAGAAAAAAGTAGTAATAATTAATAATAATAATAACATCCTGGGGCAGTGGTGCATGGCTTTAATCTTAGCTCTCAGGAGGCAGAGGCAGGCAGATCTCTGAGTTCTGGGCCAGCCTGGTCTACAGAGTGAGTTCTAGGACAGCCAGGGCTACATAGAAAAAAACCTGTCTCAAAAAAACAACAACAAAAACAAGCAAACAAACAAAAACCCAGAGGAGGAGAAGAGGAAAGGTAAGAATGAAATATCAAAATGAAACTCAAGGCACAGAGCAATGAGAAGCATTTGCCTAGAGTCTTTAGTTACTGTTCAAACCTCGTCTTAATTTCAAAGCTTCATTCTAACTCTGGCTTCTCCCCAGAAGTCCCTCAGTTGGGAAGTTTTGTCTGTTTGGAAGTAAGTTCTCATATACCCCAGACTGACCTAGAACTTGGTATGTACCTGAAGAGGAATTCTTCAGGTTGAGTTCTTTAACTTGAGTTCTTGATTCTCCCGGGTCTATATCCCAGGTGTTGGGATTACAGATGTGTGCCTCAGGCCTGGTTTACATGGTGCTGGAGGGGTTTGAACCCAAGGCCTTCTGCATGACAAGCAAACATGGTACCAGCTGAGCCACATCCCTGTTTGTTTGTTTCTTAACTCAATCTCACTATGTAGCCCTGGCTGGTCTTGCCCTATCAGCAATCCTGCCTCAGCCTCCCAAATACCAAGATTACAAACATGTGCCACCAGGTCACCATGGCTAGGTCATCTATGGAAGGTGGTCTTTCCTCTGGTTCTTACTTTCCTATCTACTTATTACCATTGAGAGAGACTCAGAAATGGGCACATTCACCATAATCAGTTCTAAGACATCCTCCAACAAAACACAGGAGCTGAGGTACAGTTCAAAAGCAAAGCACTTGCCTAACATGCACTAGGCCTCAGATTTCATTCCTAGTGTGCAAACACACACACACACACACACACACACACACACACACACACACACACACACACAACCATGTGTTCTCAGACAGACACAATTGTGTATCTGACTTAGTCACTATTCTGTTGCTTCGAAAAGACAGAATACTGAGTGTTACAGCTTGGATAGAAAGGAATTCTGGCAATCAGGAGCCAAAGAATACCACAGGTCACAGTAAGCACAGCAGCTTACAGCCCTGCTTCAGGGAAAGGCTTCCCGAGTGTATCAGCTCTGCTCCAGCAGGAGAGGGTTTCCCAGGCAAAATTATTACAGTTCGGCTTCAGTCCCCAGGAGAGGGGAGTGTAACAACTTCGCTTTGCCAGGGAAGGTTTCCCCAGGGAAAAGTGTTACAGCCCTGCTCTGCTCCATCCAGGGTCGTCTCTGCTCTCATGAAAGAAGGTCATTCAAGCCTCATTCAAGAGATTTATTGGGAGGGAAGAATTCAGGAGAGTGGCTGCCCTCTACCAGGATGGCAGAGGACAGCAGGGCAGCCTGAACAACCATAAGCTGAAGAGGCACAGGGTTTATATAGGGATTCTTAGGGGGGCAGAGTTTTTCCAGGGTAGGCAATGGTCAGATTTCAATCCCTGAGCTCAGAGTGGCTAGATGTCCTGCTCAGGGATTGGTTAGTTTTCTGCACAGGTTTAGGGTCAGATTTGGCTCTGGTTTCAGGGCCAAAATGTGTTTCTTTCACTGGTCCTTTTTAACCTTTTGGCTCTAGTTTTAAGACCAGAGTGTATTTCTTTCACTGGCTCTGATTCCAGGGACAAAGTGTGTTTCTTTGGCACTGGTTTCAGGGCCAGGGTGCATTTCTTTGGTTTTGGTTGCAGGGCTAAAGTGTGTTTCTTTGGCTGGACCCTTTTCCCTACAGAAGGAGCTCCAGTTGCACAATTGGATAATGCAGTACTTATCTGACAAAAATGGGAAGGAGCTCTGGCCCTCAGTTGTCATCTTTCTACATCTGCATCTATGAGATGTACTGTTCACCTGGTCCTCAGCCCCAGAGCCCCTCCAGATGTTGCCCTGGGCACTTCTGTGCCTTCTCAGAGGCTCCATAATCACTCAACTGAGTTTCCATGCCCTTGGACAGGAAATGCCTATGAGTCTCATGATGTCACCGGAAGCAAAGCACACGCTTCCTCTCTCCCTGGATCCTTGTTTGTGTCTACAGTCCTGTGAGTTGGCTCTGGGGGAGGGTACATCCTGCTCCATCTCAGATGCTTCCCTTGTTCTCTCAGTCTTCTGGAGACTTAGATAAGTCTCAGTTGGAAAAGAGGGAAGGAAAGCTAGCCGGAAGTGATCAGTGGCTATTCTGAGTCTTCCTCTCCTCTTCCTGGACTTAGGATTTTGAAACACAAAAGGTAAAATTCTCTTTCTCTACCTCCCCCCCTTCCCTCTATTTTTCTGTAGCAACCTTCCCAATGACAGACAATCCATGTCTTAAGAACAGTAAAATGAGCTGGGTGGTGGTAGGCACACCTTAAATCCCAGGACTTGGGAGGCAGAGGCAGGGAGATCTCTGAGTTTGAGACCAGCCTGGTCTGAGTGAGTTCTAGGACAGTCAGAACTACAAAGAGAAACTCTGTCTCAAGAATGAATGAATAAATAAATAAATAAATAAATAAAACAAAAGGAATGAATGAATGGGAAAGGGAGCTGAGTGGGGCAATATGCATTGTCTAGAATCCCAGCATTTTGGAAGCTTGAGGCAAGAGAATGACAAGTTTGAGGCCAGACTGGAGTAAATAGTATGTTCAGGCCAGCTTGATATACAGCAAGACTCCCCCTGAAGGGACCAGCCCCTCAACCAGCCCCCAGCTTTAGCAACCATAACACGCTACAGAAAAGACCCAGCAAGACAAAGGTCCCTGACTCAGCAACATATGCTTGCCTGACCTTGCCCGACCTCCTAGTCATGAGGAAGCCAGATACCCTCCATGTGGCAAGGAACCAATCAGAAGTTAGCTGGCAGCCTCTGGATGTGCTTTATGGTAACAGTGATGTGCAGAGCATAGCAACCAGTTGACCAACACAGGACAGGTGGCCCAAGCCCAGAAATGCACCAATCCTGAGACTGTTGTGGACCCTAGACATTCCCCTTGCTCTGCCCCAATAAAATACCTGCCCCTCAGTCCCTCTGGGTCCTTCTCACTCTACCTACTGGGTCAGACAGACGGAGCAACAGAGTTAATACAGTTAACTCGCTAAATAATAAGAATTTGCAAGCCAGGCATTAGTGGCGCACACCTTTATAATCCCAGCACTCGGGAGGCAGAGGGAGGAGGATCTCTGTGAGTTTGAGGACAGCCTGGTCTCCAGAGAGAGTGTCAAAGTTACACAGAGAAACCCTGTCTTGGAAATAATAATAATAATAATAATAATGACTTTGCTTTTGCATTGGAACGGGTCTCTTGGTGATTTGGGGGTTCAGAATTTGGGCACAACCCCACACACACACACACACACATATTCCAAAACAGGGGATAAGTAGGGGATGATCCTAGGGTAACTAGAAAGAACTATGGGGGAGACATAGCAATTCACAATGATGCCCTACCACAATGAAAGATGTGTCTCAGCCCTAGATAAAATATTTGCTTATAAATCACAGTCCTTAATTCTCTTTCACATCTTTCTTAATTTTACTTCACAGTCCTGTAACGATAAGTAGTTACGCCATCCACCTGAGCCCCGCCACCATGTGGGAGCCTGAAATAACACACAGAGTCTTATATTAATTACAATGTTGCTGGCCAATGACTAGGATATCCTATCTGCTAACCCAGTCTTAATTATCAACCATAACCATTAATCTGTATAGTTTATAAAGACTTATCTGATCGAGGAGGCTGGCGGCATGTGTCCTCTCTTCCTGGGCTCACATCGTGACTCCTCCTTACTACATTTCCCAGAATCCTCCTCAACTCCTAGTCCCACCTATCCTGCTTCCTCATTGGCCAACAGTGCTTTATTCATCAACCAATAAGACAAACACATACACAGAAGGACTTCCCCCATCACAGTCCTTAATTATTTTTTCACAAGGGAGAAAACTTGAATGGCCCGAGTCTCCACAGATTAAAGAGAATATGAGGCATATCCCCTTCCCATAAGAGTGATAATCCCAACACTCAGGAAGCAGAGGCAGGCAGATCTCTGTGAGTTCAAGGCCAGTCTGGTCTACAGAGTGAGTTCCAGGACAGCCAAGGCTACACTGTCTCCAGAAAAAAAAAAAAAAAAAAAAAAAAGAGTGATTGTTACAGGTTCAATTATGTCTCCCACAAAAAAACATGTGGAATTCCTAACTCTGAATACCTCACAATGTGAACTTATTTGGAAACAGGATCATTGAAGGTACAGTTAGCCCTGATGGAGTCACACTGGAGAAGAGCGAACCTGTAATACAACGTGGTCTCAGAGATGGCTTATTGTCAGCTTGGATTTAGAGTCACCTAAGAGACACATCTCTGGGTGTGTTTGTGAGGATGTCACCAGAGAGGTTTACCTGAGGACAGGCAGCATCAAGGCCTCAGACTGAAAAAGGAAAGGGAAGCCAGCCAAGCTTCGTCTTTCTCTGCTTCCAGACTATCATGTGACAAGCTGCCTCGGGTGCCTGTTGCCATTTTGTCCCCACCATGACTGACCATACCTTCTAACCATAAACCAAAGTTAACCCATCTTCCCTCTAGCCAATTTTATCCAGTATTGTCACAACGGTGATTATCTGTAGACAAAGAGAATAGACAGAGATATCAAAAAGATGGTGATATAGTTGAGATGTGGGATGTCCCTCCCAAAGGTCCATATATCAAAAGCTGTTCCCCAGAGTGACTCCACTGGAAGATGGCTTAACCTTTCTGTGGTCAATTGGACCATTGCTTCAGACCTGTGACTGCATATCAAGATGAGGGCAGAGGTGACAGAAAACAAACAAACTAAAACCATCTGGGTGTGGTGTGACATACCTTTGATCCTGTCTCTTGGAGTTCCAGGACAGTCTGGTGAACATAGTGAGTTTTAGGGTAGCCAGGGGTGTAGAGAGAGACCTGTCTCAAAAAATAAACAAACAAAACCCAAACCACTCCCTTTGTGGTCAAGAAGTGGTGACAGAGGAAGGGACCAGAATCCCTCCATCTCTTTTAAAGGTAAAGACTCATCCCTACCATGTAAAGGCTCAGCCATCTTCCAATGGAGTCCCCTTGGAGAATAGCTTTTACCATGATTTCAAGGGCTGAGCTATAGAATGTGTTCCAGTCTAGCCTGGGCTATAGAGTGAAACCATGTCACAAAAACACTGAAACACAAGTCACAAACTCAGAACGGAAGAGTGGCTGCAGAATAATGCAGAATAAGCTGCATGGCATTGAGCAGATCCATGAGAGCTGTCCAGACATGGCAGGCTCCACCCCAGGCTCTTGAGAGCTGTCCAGACATGGCAGGCTCCACCCCAGGCTCTTCCCTAGTCCTCGGCAGTGACAGCATCAGTACCAAGAGGGTTCTATCACTGTGACCTCTGGGGCCTCCTGCTCTAAGATCGTCTAAGAAACAGCTTCCAACCCCAGTGCAGTCTTTCCAGAAGTGGGATCCCAGGTCACTGTTGCTGTGATAAAACACTACGACCAAAAACAACTTGGGGAATTAAGAGCTGGTTTCATTTTGCAGCTTTCGGGTCACGATTGATCACTGAAAGAAGTGAGGGTAGGAACCTGGAGGCAGGAACCGAAGCAGGGGCCACTGAGGGTGTTACTTACTGGCTTATTCCTCATGGCTTGTTCAACCTGCTTTCTTATAGAACCCAGAACCACCAGCCCAAGGATGGAATTGTCTGCAGTGAACTGGGCCCTCCCGTATCAACCATCAATCAAGAAACTGCCCTGCAGACTTGTCCACAAGCCAATCCTATGGAGACATTTTCCCCATCAAGATGCTTTCTTCCCAAATGTATCTAGGTTTGTGTCATGGTGACAAAAACAACCGGCACATGTGGTGGGTGACTCTCATTTTCATCACAAACGCCTTAGATCACTGGAACAAGCAGGATACGCCCCCATATCTAGGAAGTTTGTGCTTGTGTTAATCCCAACTTCGAGAACAAGACAACTACCACAATTAGAGCCAAATTTGAAGCAAACTTGATTATTTTTATTGGGGTACACCCAAGAGCTGGCCATCAACTGCCCCCTAAGTCGGGTTAAAGAGAGCAGTTCCAAATCCATCTCTTGTGTCCCTTTAGGAGTAAAATCACAAGTACTTTTACAGAAGGGAGACAATGGGGCAATAAGGAAATAAAAAAAACATGATTAATGAGGGGTCAGGGATGGTAAGGGTATGCTCAAAAACAAATCAAGGTCTATGGGTTGGGGAAGGTCAGATTCCAGGGACCAGAGAGCAACTTAACTCTCATAGCAAATAGAAATGTATTTTTAAAAATACAGCATAATGGCTCCTGCCTTGAAAACGGAGTCAGGCGGGCTCCTCGATTGCTGTGTGGAATGAACCACAGGGCTCTGAGCTCCTCCCCAGAGAGCCTCAGCCAACATAACAGCACCACCGCTGTGGGATACAGTGAGACCTGCTCTAAGCCTCGACTGCCTGAGATCTTTGGGGTTAGATTGTGCTAATGATACCACTTCCCTCCCACCCCCACCGGCCATCTTCTGTTTTCTGTTTGAGCTCAAACTAGTCTCAAACTCACTAAGTAGCCAAGAGTGACCTTGAACTGTTGGGGTTGCAGGCATGACACCACACCCAGCTAATTTTGCAATCTTACTCCGATATAATTCATTCTCTACAAACCAACCACAGTAACCTTAAATCACGAGTAAAAATACTTCCATCTCCTAATTGAGTAATTCAGTTTTTACTTCTGGCCAAGATGGAGCAAGAGAGATTAGATTCTTTTCCTAAGCAATAAGGAAAAGAAAAACAAAGCAACAACAAATGTGTATTTCCAAACAGGTACTATGTAACTTGTCCCGACAGAAGGTATCTGGGAAGATGAGCCTGTGAATGCTTGAGTTCACTGCCTGAAGGCGGTTTCCGGTCCAAATTTCTAACACAGCTGGGAGGCAGAGTCCAGGTGAAGAGTAAATGGGCAAGGGCTGCGCAGGGCTGCAGAGGGATCCCAGAGAGCAAGGGCTACGAAGGGGCTGCAGAGGATCCTGTCAGGTCCCCAGCTAAGGTGTGAGCTGTCCACTTGGAGGAGAATCTTCTCCCCAAGATGGGTAAAATCTGCCTGTAAGTCACAGTCAGAACAACTCATGGGTCTGAGAGGAGCTCGCCTTCCTACTACCCAGACTAAAAGAGACCTCAGAATACACCAGGGCTTGGGAAGAGACCACGAAAGACAGCCACTTAATAGTGAAAAAGCCATAGCTGAAAGGCTGGACACACTTCAACAAAGCTTAAAGTGAGCCCCAGAATAAGCCAAAGGATCGCAAGTGTTGCTTTTAAATGTGCAGCGCAACGGAGTCTAACATTCATCGAAAAAAAAAAAAAAAAAAAGAACGAAATTCAGCCACGAAGACTGTAAATTCATAATGCCCGGAAACTAATTTAAAAATTTTTAAGTGTAATGATAAATTTAAAAGAAGAAAGGCGAAGTGGGTGCCTTTCGGTGGGCCCTGACAAGATAATGCCACTCAGCAAACACGGCACGGCAAACAGAGTTAGGGCCAGAGGTTTATGGGGGAGCAGGGGAGAGGCGGGAAGAGAATGGCCATGTCAGAGTGGGGACACGAGGGAGACAGGCAGAGCCATGTCAGAGACAGGCAGAGAGACCAGGAAGAAACAAGAGGAAGAAGAGAGGCAAGAGAGTGAGCTGTGCTCTGGCAAGCGCTTTTAAGGGGTGTGCATATAACATAGCTGAGGGCGCAAAGACAGGTGGTGATGTAACTGCTTTGGCCGCAGAGGCAAGCTGCTGCGGTGGCGGAAACTAACGATAAATTGTGCACGCCTTTAATCCCAGCGCTCAGGAGACAGAGGCAGATGAATCTCTTGAGTTGGAGGCCAGCCTGATCTACAGAGAGAGTTCCAGGGCAGCCAAAGCTACACAGAGAGACCCTGTCTCAAAAACAAAACAGACAAACAAATTGAAAAACATGTACACGGGACTGGTCTTCGTCGGACTTGGGACTAGTCATGAATCCTGTATTTGTTAAGCACATATAAGATTCACAAAAGAGTTACACGTCGTGCACAGCCATTCCAGACCCTGGAAGGCAAATGACAAACCGAGAAGCCGTTTATTACTGATCTTTTAATGGGTTTCCTAGAACCATTCAGCTAAGAATGGTAGGGGTGGGTCTTTGGGGCTGGGGCTAGACTCACCCCTACTCCCAGGTGTGACACTTTTCTAAAGGTGGCACCGGTGGTAAAACTAGTAGCTCACTGCCAGAGAAGGCATAAAGGGGCCAAAAATACATTTTCCCAAACAGTAATCACCTGGAAGAAGGAAGCCGGCAAAATGCAGGCTGTGGTTGCTTGAGCTTACCCCTGGGGACAACCTGCAGACCCTCTCACTGGAGGAAGTCAATCCCAGCTCTAGCCGGGAGTTATAGTTAGTGATCTGGCTAGGGGAGGCAGAGGTGGGAACAGTGCAGGGCTCTCTCTCTCTCTCTGACTCAGGCAGGAAGCAAAATATGTGGCCAACTGTTAGTCAGTGAAATCTTGTAGGAACTGAAAGGTTAAACGCAGAACTAGCCTGATGTTGTTTGTTTGCTTGTGTACAGGTAGCCCAAGCTGGCGGTAAACTCTATGAAGGGGATCGTGAACTCCAGATCTTCCTGCCATAGATTACAGGCATGTGCCACCACACCCAGTTTAGCCTGAGTGTCGTCACAGTTGAGACAAGTGACAACACCAGGCACAAATTTAGCAAGGAGATTCAGGAAATGACACACACATGCACAATTAAAAATAATGAAAAAATTATACAGTATATTTTTATCATATTTTCTCTTCCCTCCAACTCCTCCCTACCTGCCTACCAACTTCATTCGATTTTCTGTGCCTAAAAAAAAAAGAAAAAAAGAAAGAAAGAAAGAAAGGAGAAACAAAAAGCCCTCACACAGACAGACACACACACACACGCAACCATGGAGTCCATTTTGTGTTGGCCAGCTACTCCTGGGCATGAGGCCTGCCAAATAAATTTTTAAAAAGAACCAAATGAAAATCCTAGACTTAATAACTACAATGAAAGTTTCCCTAAAACGTCTCCACCACAGAATGGAGTTGGCAGAAGATCAAATCTGTAGTTGATGATAAATTAATAGAAATTTTCAAGAAGGAAAAATGAGGGATGAATAATGAACGGGACTTTCAAAGACCTGTGGGATAGTATGAAGTTATCCCTGTGTAGGAATGCCAGGAAGCAAGGAGACGGTTGGTGCACACTTTTAGTCCCAGCATCCAGGGAGCAGAGCCAACAGATCTCTGTGAGTTTGAGGACAGCAGTTTTTATCTTTTTTTTAATCGTTTTCTTTTTTCCTCCATTTTTAATTTAAATTAGAAACAAAATTGTTTTACATGTCAATCCCAGTTCCTTCTCCCTCCCCTGCTTCCCTGCCCCCCACTAACACCCTGCCTATCCCATACCATTTCTGCTCCCCAGGGAGAGTGAGGTCTTCCATGGTGGGTCTTCAGAGTCTGTCATAATCTTTGGGATAGGGCCTAGCCCCTCCCCTGTGTGTCTAGGCTGAGGGAGTATACCTGTATGTGAAATGGGCTCCCAAAGTCCATTCCTAAGCTAGAGATAAGTACTGATCTACTACAAGAGAGGCCCCATAGATTTCAGAGGACTCACATTCGTGGGGTCTGGATCAATCCCATGCTGGTTTCCCAGTGATCAGTCTGGGGGCCAAGAGCTCCCACTTGTTCAGGTCAGCTGTTTCTGTAGGTTTCACCAGCCTGGTTCTCATTGCAGTTTTTAGAAAAGAGAAAAGAAAACCAAAGGGAAAAGAAAAAATTGAAATTAATGAAAGAAAAATGGCATAGTGTATTCAGGATAGTAAGACTATGGTAAAGTCAGCATGTCAGAGATAACAGAATCCAGAGGCAGCACGGTGATAGATTGCAAATGATGCAAGGAAAACATCCAGCCAGCCTACCATGGTACTGCAAGTCTTTAATCCCTGCACTCCAGAGGCAGAGGCCAGCCTGCTCTATAGAGGGAGCTCCTAGCAGCTAAGGCTGCACAGTGAGTCTTCATCTCAAAAAAGAAAAAGAAGGAAGGAGGGAGGAAGGGAGGGAGAGAAGAATGGAGGGAGGGAGGGAGGGAGGAAGGAAGGAAGGAAGGAAGGAAGGAAGGAAGGAAGGAAGGAAGGACATTCCACCAAGAATTCTATATCCACTGGGCAATGGTGGCTTATACCTTTAATCTTAGCACACGAGAGAGGTAGAGGCAGGCGGATCTTTATGAGTTGGAGGACAGCCTGGTCTACAAACAGAGTTCCAGGACAGGCTCCAAGGCTTCAATGGAGAAACCCTGTGAAAGAAGAAGAAGAAGAAGAAGAAGAAGAAGAAGAAGAAGAAGAAGAAGAAGAAGAAGAAGAAGAAGAAGAAGAACTCTATATCCATACAAAGTAAAAACAAGGAAATTTCTACATGACCCAAACCTCACAGAATGTGTGGCTAACTAACCTGTCATACAAGAGATGCTAAAAGAAGTCCCTTGGGTTGGAAGGGAATGATATCAGATGTCAAATCACATCTAATAGAGAAATGATGAACACAGCAGCAGCCACTATGTGGGTGAACAGGAATGACAGATCCGCAGGTGTAAACAAAATCTGTGCTTACAAATATAGTAGTTTATGAGCAAACATAGTTCTCCTCATTTTTAAATTTTCCTTAAAACTGAAACAATACTTGAAACTCTGTATCATAAGGTTTGTTAGCCATATAGGTGAATAAATGACAATAATATATCAAATGATGAGGTGTAAATAAAGCCATATCAGAGTCTATTTGCTAAATTTTCTGGAATTAAGTAAATGCTAACCCAAAGTAGATTGTAGCAAGACAATTATTGTGATGCCCACAGAAATTCTGTCTCTCCCTCTCTGTTGTGGGGGCAGGGAGGGTATGTCATACATACAGTAACAATAAAAAATAGAGTATTTCTATTGACATCATGGAAAGCAAGCATGCAGAAGTATTACTAGAGAAGAATGAATTTCATGATAACTACACTCAGTACAAGAAGAAGATAGGAAAACTAGGACTGGAGAGATGTTCAGTGGCTCCCACGGACACCTGAACACAACTGGTGCACACATACAGAGAAGTGTACACACACACACACACACACACACACACACACACACACACACCTCTTTTTAATCCAAAGAAAGAAAAGGTGGGTAAAATACTTCGGGATGAAGATAAGGGTCATCACATGGATACTATGTGCTCAAACAGTTATGAAAAAGTAGTTTATGTGCATCAGTCTCAAAAGTCCCCACTCCGATGTCATCATATTTTCCTTATCCTTTGCATCTCCTGACCTTCAATCTGTCCTACTCAGCGTCTTTCCCACACTGACTAGATCTTTTCAACATGCACTCCATTTATTTAAGAAGGTGGGGGCAGTTAATGGTTGCTGGGAGGGGTCCCATTTCTTCGGTGGTGGAGCCATTGGTAAGTTGCCCATGGTCCTGTAAATAATGTCCCACCCATGCCCATGCAAGCAACCTTAGCCAAACTCAGTAAATAACAACAAAAAATGAAACAGTTATAACCAAGTAGATGGGGGACTTTTTGGGAAGAGGGGGTTCAACAGAAGTGAACATTATATACATGAATAAAAGTGCCAAAGAATTTTTTAAGGCATTAAAAGAAGGGGAGGAAACGGGGAATGGGCACAGTGGTTAGGCCCATAATCCAAGGGTTTGGGAGGCGGAGTCAGGATAGGGAACTCAAGGTCACCCTCAGCCATATAGCTAGCCTGGGCAACATGAGATGCTGTCCAGCTAGTAAAGAAGCTACTATTAGAGAACTTGCTGAGGTATGAAAGCAAGGCTCTGGCTTGGCGTGCGCAAGGCTCTGGGTTCAATTCTTAACACTGGAGGAAAAAAAAGGAAAAGGAGAAGAGATGAAGAGCATATTCCCAGATGCAGTCATACGCATGGATGGTATGTCAGCAGCACGCAGGCACACGGGAAGGAAGACGGCTATTTGACTAGACACTGAGAAAAATGCATGTAAACCTTAGTGACTCCACTAAGCAAAACATCAAATTAGCGTTAGGTGTCCTTAGCGGAAATGCAGTGTGTTCTAGCCTCCAAAAGACAATATGGCATATTCTTAAAAACAACGCATGCAATTCCCATGTGACCAAGTGACTACATTCTTGCACGAGTGTCCCAGAGTGAGGGGAACAATGAAACAATGGAGGGTTCACAAGACGTGTGTGTGTGTGTGTGTGTGTGTGTGTGTGTGTGTGTTTACATATATCATATATATAATTATTAACCAAGAAGAAATATTTTAAGTAAATACACTACATGTGCATACCACAGCAAGAGTGTAGAAGTCAGAGGGCAACCTGTGAGAATAGTTCTATCCTTCCTCCATGGAGGTTCCAAAGATCAAACTCTCAGGTTGGCATAGATAGACATTTTATCTCTAAGTCAGCTTCTGGGCTTTCACCTACCTTCCTAATAGGCCGGCACACACTCTGTTAAATAGAAAGCATCTCTCATGAACCACTACTCAACATTGATTCCTGAGGACTATTTGAAGCCAAGGGAGCTTTATAGTCACTGGAGCCACATCTGCTTTAGTGTCAATTACAGGCTTGAATGACAAGTGAAATAATATTTGACTTGGATTCCCCTCCAAACCTACCTATCTCTTCTCCTCTGGAGATTACTGGCAGCCTATGTGCCCATCTAATCAATTCCTCATCATGAAAACTGTGTGTGTTTAGCTTATATAAGTCTCCTGCTGTTCTCTGTGCAGGGACATCACTGTGCTGTGGCCAGGACCACCCTGCCACTGCCACACCCCACACTAGCTTCGGTTCCGATCACTTATGTCATTAGGCAAGCGGGAGAGCTAAAGTGTGCTTCCGAACTCCCTAAAGTGAGTTACAGCCAAAACCTTCATCTTCCCTTATGGGTGTCTTTGATGGAGTCCATGGCACACACGTCTCATCAAGAGAAAATTCTGGAAGGCACACACATGTACCTGCTCCTTCCTGCCCACATCAGAACAGGTGGCTTTTATTTTTGTTGTTGGTATCCGGGTTTTCCTTGCTTTGTTTCTCTTTGTTTTTTGAAACAGGGTCTCAGGTAGAAGAGGCTGACTTTGAACTCCCAATCCTCTGGCTTCCACCCCCCACCCCATACACCCGTACTGTGGGCATGCCGCACCTTGCGTGCTTTTAAGCAGACCATTTTTAACACATCCGTTTTATTTTTTCTTTTCTCTGTATTGCTTTGGAGGTGGTCTTAGAACTTGCTCTGTAGACCAGGCTGGCCTGGAACCCACAGAGATCTGCCTGCCTCTGCCTCCTGAATGCTGGGATTTAAAGACATGGGCCACCAATGCCAGGCAACACCCCCATTTTCTACATAACACATTTACTTTTGGTAAACAATCATGAAGTCAGATAAACATGATGAACACAAAGAAACACAGGCAAAAAAGAAAGGAAGAAAAAAAGAAAGAAGGAAAGAAAGGAAGAAAGAAGATGGAGTTTTTACATTTAAATGTATGTACATATATGTATGCTAGTAAAAATATAAATGTTAAGATACAAAAACCAATCAACAATAGATTTTAGTTAGTTTATCCATTATAATGCATTTCTGGAATTAAAATTTTTTAACTTTCCTTATAATTGGCATATTATATTCAGGAATAATAATGCAATATAAAAACAATAAGACAATTAAACTTCCATCATAAACATACAAATAACCAATGGGAAATGCTATGAATTAACTGAAATTTTTACTTAATAAAAATATGATTCCTCAGATCCTATTTCACTGTGTTAAATTTCAATCACAATTAAAATGGCGAAGTAGTCATATGAAAGGATGGAATTTTAGGCCCAATACGATGGCTCGGTGTATGAATGTACTTGCCGCCACTCCTCATGACCTGAGTTCAAGCCTGGAACCACACTTCTACACATGTGCGTCCTCACTGCCATCAACACAAGTGTGAGCACACAAACACACATGAAAAACATTTTTTTAAAAGATGGAAATTTACTAACTCATGTTCTGTTCCTTTGTCTTGTCAATTGTCTTGGTAGGAGTGTTTCTTTCTCTTTTTCTTTTTCTTTCTTTCTTTTTTTTTTTTTTTTTTTTGGTTTTTGGTTTTTGGTTTTTGGTTTTTCCAGGCAGGGTTTCTCTGTGTAGCTTTGGAGCCTATCCCCCTCCCCCCTGGCACTCGTTCTGGAGACCAGGTTGGCCTGGAACTCACAGAGATCTGCCTGCCTCTATTTCTAATCCCTAACTTAAGAATGGGGCTCTGAGATACCCTTGGGAGTGGAGACATAAACTCAAATGATTCCAGACAATGACAACCCAATTAATTCTTAAAACAGAAGTATGTAGCCAAGCTTAACTGGGAATTCTCCATCTAAACTTTTGTGTAGAAGACAGTACTTACTAAAAGGCAAGAGAAGTAATGAAATATGCTGATTTGAAGGTTGAATATGCTAGTAAATATGACTGCTGACCCCACAGTGGTTGAGATGAGCAGATTACACTGACGGTGTTTCGTCACTGATGACAGTATGGAGAACTGACGGCACCTGGCGATGCTAATACAGAGACCATCTCCTTTAACTGGGTTTTACTGTTGTTTTTAGATGCCCCAGAGAAAGCCCACCCTCTAGTGTTTCCCTGGGACGTGACCTTTCCCACCACCCCACTCTTGTTTAACTGCTACATAAAATACATGGCCCTTGGAGTCCAATTGTTCCTTCAGTTTATAGCAGGAAAAGGATTCCAAGCTTAGTGAACATCAGAGACCAACTCTTCCTTCCTTTCTTCTGTGTTTTCTGTTTTGTTGGGGGATGATGAACGTGCAGGGGATTGAACCACCACCCCTGAATGCTAAGCAAGGCCTCTTGTACTGTGCTATGAGCACATGTGCATGTACAGACACACAGACACACAGACACACAGACACAGGCACACACACAGACACACACACACACACACACACACACACACACACACACACACACTCGCGCACACACACACAGACACACACACACACACACCACTAGTTCTATTGCTACAAAGCCATTCAAGGTATCCTTGGCACACCAGAGGTCACCTTCCAAGGCTGTGTTGGGTCTCTTTCCCAGAGAAGGGTGTTTAGGCAGTTGGAGATGGGTGAGGGGAGATATGTCAATAACATTTAAAATGCTTCTTGCCTCTTTCATGTTTTTGTTTCTCTTTGCATCTGAGATTCTAGTACTAGTTCCTTGAGAGGTGTGGGTCATGCAACCGGAGTGTTCCTTCTCACTTTCTAGGCCATGGTCTAGCTTGACGGTTCTCAGTTCCTGCAGTCCCTAAAATACTTAGGAACTTGCTGGACAGTACAACATCAGCCTACTAAAGAATGGCTCTGATAGCCCCAAGAATGTATTTTCATAACCCTTCCAACAGCTTCCTATGCATGCCAACATAAAATTTACCACAGCCTTTTTTGTGTGCACTAATTTTTTTCCCTTGGTGTTTTGAAAATATTATTTCATGGGCCCTCAGCATCCATAATTATTGACAAAAAGTCACTGTCTTTGTTTTCAATTGAAACATATAAAACAGTTATTGTTCGCTTGTAGTCAATTTATAAATAATTAAATTCATCGATCTTGCGTGTATAGTTCAGTGAGTTTTGAGAAAAGTACAGCAGTGCACATCACAATCAAGACATAAAGCATTTCCAGAAGCCCCAAATGTACCGTCAGGACACTTTTAATGTATAACCTCTTTCTGTATCTGGTACCAGGGAACGACCAACCTGCTGTTGTGCGCTTTCATACCTTCTGCCTTTTATTTGGCACAATGCTTCTGACAACCATTGGGGTCATCGTATTTGCTGGCAATACAATGCCAGCTCTTTCTATGGCAGTGTAGTATTCTACTGCTTAGAGAAGCCATGGTCCATGCCGTGGAAAACTGTGTTAATACCTGTTACGTGGTTGTGGGGTTATTTATGGAGGGAGGGCAATCCATACAGCAGCTAACCATTCACAGAAGCAACAAACATTCTGCACCGTTATTTTTATCTGCAATTGAGCTGTATTCCATATGGCTTAGTACAGGAGATAATCTTTCTGTTTCTTTCTTCCTTGTTTCCTTCCTTCCTTCCTTTCATTCTTTCTTTTTTCTTTGTTTGTTTTTGTTTTTGGAGACAGGGTTTCTCTGTATTACTTTGGAGCCTGGCCTGGAACGCTCTGTGTAGACCAGGCTGGCCTCAAACTCACAGAGATCCGCCTGCCTTTTCCTCCCGAGTGATGGGATCAAAGGAGTGTGTCACCACTGCCCAGCTGATAATTCCTCTTTCTTATTTTCAAGTTTTATAAGATTCTTTTTTTACTTTATGTTTCTGTGTTTCAGCAATACTATGTTTCTATTTCTATTTGTTCTTATTTATTTGTTGTACTATTTAGTTCGTTTGTTTTATTTAATTGCTCTAGGCTTCACAGAGCAGAGGTAAGCTGGTCCTATAATGTAGGCAATGACAAAAGTAGATCATACAGTGAAAGCCAGGTCTATGGTACTGTGCTGACAGGGCTCTTACAGGCCCTAGTCACAGGACTCTTACCTGGAATTCATGACATCTCTGTTACATGTGACCTTGGGAAGTGCTAGACTAAAAGGAGGTAGAAAAGATGGGATTTCATGACTGTCTTAGTTAGAGTTGCCATTGCTGTGTTGAAACATCATGGCCAAAGCAGGGGGCGGAGAGAGAAAGTGTTTATTTGGCTTACACTTCCACATCACTGTTCATCATCAAATGAAGCCAGGACAGGAACTCAAGCAGGGCAGGAACCTGGTGGCAGGAGCTAATGCAGAGGCCATGGAGGGTGCTGCTTACGGGTTTGTTCCTCATGGCTTGCTCAGACCACTTTTTTATAAAACCCTAAGACCACCAGGCCGAGGGTGGACCACTTCCAGTAGGCTGAGCTCTTCCCTTTCAACCACTAATTAAGAAAATGTTGTAGAGACTTTCCTAGAGACCAGATCTTATGGAGGCGTTTTTCTCAACTGAGGTCCCCTCCTCTTGGTTGACTATAGCTGTATCAAGATGACACAGATTTAGCCAACACAATGACCCAGCTTGCCTATGGTCATTTCCCATGACAGAGTGAGACTGCAGTGACACAGATGTTTGGGGGACACAACTCCCCTGTGAGTAATCCCTCACCCATGCTCTGTAAATAACTTCAATAAACATTAGTTCAGCAAACTGGACTTGGTTGAAGTTATTTCTTTGGTATTTCATTGGTACTGGTACTAATTAGTTTTCTATCGCTGTGATAAAACATCATGACCAAGGCAACTTACAAAGGAAAGGTTTGGGCTTATGATTCTGGACGGGACAGTGATAGCCCATGTCAATGGCAGCACAGAGGCATTAAGCATGGCTGCTGGAGTCGCCTAGAGCTCACGCTGCAAACATAAAACAGAGAGAAAACTAGATACTGCAGGAGTCTTTAATCTACCCTGCCTATAGTGACACACTTCCTTCAGCAAAGTCACACCTCCTGAGCCTCCCCATACAGTGCCACCGACTGGGGACCAAGCAGTCAAATGCTCAAGATTGTAGCAGGCTTTCTTTTGGGCCATCTACCAGCTCCCAAATAAACACAAGGGAGACTTACTATTAGTTATGAATGCTCGACCTTATCTTATGCTTGTCCTACTAGCTCTTATAACTTAATTTAACCTGATTCTTTTCATCTATATTTTGCCTCAAGGCTTCTTTTTCTGAATGCTCTACTTTTCCTGCTTCTTCCATATCTAGCTGGCTGGCAGCTGCTGCCCGGCTGGCTGGCCCTGGGTGTCTCCCTCTCTTTCTCCCTAGTTCTCTCTTCCATTCTTTTGAGCCTAGATTCTCGATACTTATTCTCTCTGCCCGCCAGCCCTGCCTATCCCTCTACTGCCTAGCTGTTGGCAGCTCAGCTCTTTATTAGACCAATCAGGTGCATTAAGCAGGCAAGGTGAAACAAATACAGAACATTTTTACATAGTTAAACAAATGCAGCATAAACAAATGTTACACACTTTTACATAGTTAAAGTCACATTCCACAACACAAGACTATGAGGGACAGATCATTGAAACCATCACAAGGCCCAAACTAGGGTGAATAAGTGTTTGGTCAGATACCCTCAGAAAAAGTCAGGCACTACTTAATTCATTATGAAATTTATTGACTCATCTTTCTTGAATGTTTCTTTTTGTCCTCACTGTCTTTTACAGCAGTTCCACTAGACATAAAGTATGACCCTCTATTTCAACAACGATGTCTGTTCATTTTCTCTATGAACTGTGGACTGTGTGGTTTCTGTATTTATTTATTTATTTATTTATTTATTTATTTATTCATTTATTTTGAGCAGGGTCTCACCAGACAAGCCCTAGCTGGCCAGAAACTGCCTATGTAGACCAGGTTGGCCTCAGGCTGAAGTGTTCCACCTGCCTCTGCCTCTCAAGTGCTGGGATTAAATGAGTGTGCCACCACACCTAGCTAAATCATATTTTTTAGATTTGTTATTTTTTCTATTCAGAAAAATCTAAATTGCTATTAAATTCATTCATTAAATTTTCTCAAATGCTAACTTCTAAAATTTCTAGAATGTTCCAGTTGATTGTTGCTGCACGAAAAAATGTATCTCAAATATAACAGCCTACAATGACTATTACATTTTGCTCATACATTTGTTGATTAGGAGCTCACACTCCCTCAGCACGATAAAGTGCTCCTCTTATAGAGTCGCTGGTGCTCTCACTATCGTACAGGAGAGGCTGGGGGAGGCCAGACACCTCTGTTTGTTTATGTAGTCACATAACTAGGCCATCTACATGCAGAGGCCAGTTTTGTCTTCTGAACCTGAAAGCCTCCAGCAGGGAGATTCTTATATGGCAGTGTGTGGCCCCTGTACAAGTCTCCCAGGAAGCAAAGCAGAATAGACCCCATTTCTGATGGAAGATAAGTTGCCCAGTATCACATCTAAGCAGTGTGATAATTATAGCTGAGTTACTATCATATCCCTCACAGGAGGGCACAGAAAGCCCTCCTCTCAGTGGAGGGACAGACACATGGTCAGAAAAGTGAAAGAGATGGGGAGCCATACTGCATCACTGTGAAAAATTCCCATGCACATAACTAGAGCAGAGAAATGTTTAGTTGAGCTCAGAGTGTCACAGGTTTCAGTATCCATTGAATGGACCCACATGATGGCAGATCACCATGGTGACAACACCATGTGGCAGAGGCTAAGCACCTTGGGGTGGGTAGAAGACAGAGAATGGCCTAGAACAAAATATAACCTCCTAGCTCAGGTCCCTTGTCATCCATGCCCTTCAACTAGATCTTACCTTCTGAAGTCTAGAACCTCCCAAAGTAGAGCCACCCTCTAGGAAAACCCATCTAATACTTCAGCCTTTTGGAAGGACACTTCATACCAAATAAATTGTGGCTAAGAAAATACATCTTTGGAAGATATTAGACTTTCTAATTTTTAAAATCTCCTTCCTTTAAAAAGCACTATTCCTGCAGGGTGGTTGTGGTGAACTCCTTTAATCCCAGCACTTGGGAGGCAGAGACTGGAAGATCTTGTGAGGTCGAGGCCAGCCTGGTCTACAGAGTGAGTTCCAGGACAGCCAGAACTACACCCTGTCTAGAAAAAAAAAAGGCAATATTCCTCTCTCTTTCTGTAGATATTGTTCAACAAGCTGAAAACCCCCTTTACATTGTACCCTGGGTGAGGGAGAAGACCCCACACATGAAGCTTTCCCGTAGCTACCTTTGTTAAGGATCAGAGTATTCACCGACTCCGTGAGTTTGGATTCTCAGTTCACAGCTTCTATATACACCATAGAGGATATATAGAGGATAGCTGCACCTCTAACTCGTAGTAAAGATTTTGCTGAGCTGACTCTGTAGACATTCCGAGCCCAAGAATGGGAGCAGCTCTCAACCATGCTCTCCAGGAAGCTTAGCAGCAGCCTGAACACTTAGCCAGTTCACAGCACTTTTAATAATCCATACCCGAGGGAGGTGGGACTGCTCTAAGAACGTGTTTTTATTTTTAATTATATTGGGGGGGGTGCTTGCACACATGAGTGCATCTGCACAAGCAGGCCAGAGGAGCAAGTCGGATCCCTTATAGTGGGGGTTATAGGCGGCCACCCAGCTTGGGTGCTGGAACTGAATTTGGGTTCTCCACAAGAGCAGTGCCGCTCTTAACTAGTCTGCTATCTCTCCAGCACCTCGATCTCCATTTCTGACACCTGAAATTTTCTTTCTTACTTGTAAGTTTGCCTTTGTTCTTCAGACGTAATTGATGTGTAGCAGTTTAGCTGTTTGGAGCGGCGAGTAAATTTCCAACGTTCTTTTCAGGTGAAAATCAGCAATCTTCTAAATTTGGAGGTTTGAGTTGCTGAATGCTTGCATTTTATCAGCAAATGTGTTCTCTGTAGATCGTCCAACATCGTTGTTGATTGAGGTAAATAAGAGAATATGGCTTTGTTACGGAGGAATGAGGAGGGTGCCATTATGGACTCAGAGAAGCCTATGAGGGAGTGAGCAAAGTAGGAGCCTTCTGGATGCGGGTCACAGATGCAAAGGACTCACTATGGAAAATGTTTCCAGTGTGTGTCTGCTGTCTGGGGCCGCAATGAGTCCAGAGGATGCGAGAGACATTCCCTGTCCAATGACCTTTTTCTATCCTCAATCAGTAGGCCACCCAGATTCCAGACGAATAAGAACTCTAGCCACCCTTTGCTAACCAAATTTCTAGTGGCAGACTGAAAGGACCACACTCATGCCAGTGTTCACCGAAAAGTGTGTAGTCTTCAAATCACGCAAGACCCGTAGCGGAACACTAGAACTCTATCGTGTTTTGAAGCCTCGGAGTACCGGGAACTGGGAGAGCTGAAGAATTCACTCACATCCCAACTGCAGAGACCTTCAGCATTAGAAGTGTGTAAGCTGTGCCCTGGAGATCTGCAGGAAACCTAATCCAAGGAACAAATAATGAGGTAATAGCAGAGCTGGCCTTTTGTGCACTCTTCTCCCTGCTCCTCTTGATGCCTTATGCGAGGGGGGTTGCTTTCAGAATTCTGTTCAAAGATTCCTCTCAAACGGAGACTTGGAAGGTTCCATATTTATACAGCTGCTCTCATGTGTAAGCCTTGTCTCACTGTATAATATTAATGGTAACTCCCTAGTCACTCTGCATTCTCCAAGGTCCAGTTGATTCCCCACCACTCTACGAAGCCTTCTGTCTCCTCTATTCATGCACAACATGCACACACACACACACACACACACACACACACACACACATACACAGGCACACACACATGCACGCACACGCACACATACATGCACTCATACCTGTATACATGCACGCACTCACTCACTCACTCTCTCTCTCTCACACACACACATATCCCGCCACCCTCCAGTTTATTGTTACTCCACTCTACATAGCACATGTGGCCCAGGATGTTTTCTGGAAACCTTTTTTTTCTAGTCTTCTTGTAAACTTTTCAAGTTCTAAGGCTCGAGATTCCAGTATTTTCAAGTCCAGAAATGTGCACTGCACATTTTTTATTTTAATAATTTATAGCTTTTACCATCAGATGAGGATGGCACTGGGGCTCCATCCATATTTATGAGTGATAGCTATCTGCTCACTGTCCTTATCTGCATGCTTACATGATTTACCACACACTCTGATGTTGGGATGCTCTGAAAGATGAAGGACCCTTGAGGAAGCAATGCAGCCTCCCCATAGTTCTGTTTCCCGCCTGCAATATGGATATGATGACACTCGTGGTCTCTGCTCAGGAATGTAAGAAGGTGGTTGTTGTGTTCTGCAGTATGTGACCTCCATATCTTTACATAGAATCTCAGTGTAAATTCTTGGCCCAAGTATGCTTCATTTTACACAAATACCACATTTGCAAAAAATAATATTCACTTTTTACGATTCTATTTTTATTTTCAATTATGTGTAAATGTGTATGTTTATGTGTGGTTTGTGCACGTACATACATGTGCCCAAGAATGCCAAGAGAGGACACTGGATCCCTTGGTGTTGGAGTTTCAGGTAGTTGTGAGAGGCCCAATATGATTGCTGGAAACCAGTCAGGATCCTCTGCAGGAGTACACACTCCCACCCGCTGAGCCGGAAAGATGGGTTTCACCCAGTGAACTGAGTTTAGTTTCACCATTTCAAGTCTAGTATGGGTTTGTCAATCATGAGATTAAATATACAGCAAAGGAAGGAAGGGACGGAGGGAGGAAGGGAGGAACAGAGGGAGGAAGGAAGGAAGGAAGGAAGGAAGGAAGGAAGGAAGGAAGGAAGACCTCAGTCAGATTGACTTGGCTTGAAATGAAGATTCTGAGTGTGTGTGTGTGTGTGTACTTGTGTGCGCATGTGTGTGTGTGTATGGTGTGTCTGTGTCTATGTGTATGGTGTGTGTCTGTGTGTGTCTGTGTCTCTGTGTATGGTGTGTGTCTATGTCTTGTATGTGTATGTGTGTGTCTGTGTGTGGTGTTTGTATGTGTGTCTATGTCTCTCTGTGTGTGTGTTGTGGTGTGTGTGTCTGTGTCTGTGTATGTGGTGTGTGTATGTGTATCTATGTTTCTGTGTGTGTGTGTGTGTGTGTGTGTGTGTGTGTGTGTGTGTGTGTGCGTGCGTGTATATACTTGCCTTTGCCTTGTCTATCCCTCTGTATCCCTCATTTTGTCTCCAGAGCCCTGGTAGCCAGGATGCTCATAGTCCCCTTCATCATTTCCCACAGGTTATCCTGTTATGATGGTGGTTTTATGCATTCTATAACTTCATTGAAGGCATGACGAGTTACAGGGTGCTATCTTTAGGCCACCAAGACCCTCCATCAGCTAGAAGGGGTCACCCAGTCCCTTGCTTTGAACCAATGGCCTCAGCTCCATGAGCATCTCCTGGAGGTTAGTCTAATACTAAGGTTTCTCCCCTGAGTTGCAGCACAGCCTCTATGCTCTTGGAGATTCTGGAAAAGAAAAACTTCCACCTCTTTGTTGTAGTCACCATGGAAATGTTCACTCTTCTCCATTTCCACCAGAAAGTTTGAGGTTGCTTGGTTTTCACCAGTTGTTTGTTCCAACTCCCATTCTGGAATTCTATTCTAGTTCTCAATTCTTCTAAGGCTCTACTTGGCCTGTTATCTTTTTCTTCCATCCTTATACTCTCTGCACAGTACATAAATACCCCGTTTGTTTTCTTTGTCTTACATGGGGCTTCACTTCATGTGATTAGCCTATATTTTTTCTCTGTCTGTCATAATGACTTCAGGGTCAACCTGGGCCAGATAAAACACTGTCTCAAGAAAAAAAATCATGATAACATTATTAGAAAACAGTCCAAACTTAGCATGATGTTTAACTGCCCCCAAATTGAGTTCCCTGACAGTAGTCCCTTCTATTCAAGAGTCTTCAAATTGGCCACCATTAGGATAGGTGAGAGTTAGGTTCCTGTGTTGAAGGGACCAGCAGAGGAACATAACTAGTGTGTGACCACCACAATAAAAGCCCTGCTTTGTTATTGAAGACCCTGACAAGCGTCAATAACAGATGTGCACTAAATACTTGGATGACTAAGTAAAGCCAAATGAGACCATTTCTTTTTTAAATAGCACCTCACTATGCAGCAACTGGCTATGTAGACCCAGTTGTCACCAAACTCACAGAGTTCTACTTACTTCTGCTTCCCAAGTGCTGGAATTAAATGCTTGCATTGCCATGCCCAGCACTAGGACAACTTCCTGGGGACACCAAAAGTTTGCTGCATCTTCAGCCTTCCTAGCATGATGTTTGATTTTTACATCAGAAAGTACCCACTTTAGAATCTATCCCTGAGCCCAGCCTCACCAAAACCTTGTATTCTGTCATTTACATGTTAATAAAGCTGCTGGTTTATTAGTCCTTCCAAGTTTGCCACCTGTGTTTTCACTGAGGAATACGTAGCACAACATAAATTAATTTATCTGCTAAAGGAATTTAAATTACCATGGAAAAGAAAGGGAAGTTTTGTTTTGTTTGTTTTTTGGTTTGCTTTTTTAAGACAGGGTTTCTCTGTGTAGCCCTGGCTGTCCTGAAACTCACTCTGTGACCAGGCTGGTCTCGAACTTACAATCACCTGCCTGCCTCTGCTTCCCCAGTGCTGGTATTAAAGGCATGTGCCATTGCCACATGGTGACAGGGAAGATTTTTAAAACTAAGTAAAAACTTGTGTTGTCCTACAGCAGTGGTTCCCAGCCTTCCTAATGCTGTGACCCTTTAATACAGTTCCTCACGTTGTGGTGACCCCCAACCATAAAATTATTTTTGCTGCTACTTCAAAACTGTAATTTTGCTACTGTTATGAATCATAATGTGAATATCTGATATGCAGGATGGTCTTAGGTGACCCCTGTGAAAGGGTTGTTCTGCCCCCCCCCCCGAGGGATTGAGACCCACAGGTGGAGAACCACTGTCCTACAAGTAAGTTTCATTTAAGAGCCAGATTCAATTCCCATTGGTTTAGAACGCGGGCATCAGCTCCGAGGCTGACAGTCGTGCTACAAAAGGCTTCACTCAATTAGATACTGTATCTTAAGCCCTCCGGGATGGATGGAAGCTTTCTTTGAATGCACTGTGGATAGAGACAGCTGCCAGCCAACGATCTCTTCCCACACGAGCTTTCCTGTTGCCACCTTCATCGTTCATCCTTCAGCCTGTGAATGAACACAAGACTGTCCAGTTGGATCCCAGAATGCCCCTAGAAATAGGTCGTCCGAAATAAACATCAACTTCGCTTCAAAAAGATTCTATGCCTATGCAGTCATAATCCAAAAAAAGAGTCCTTTGGGGAAACGGAACATGTAAACAGCAGAGTCCAAGCTTCCCTCCCAGCCTGTTCCTCCCTCCCTGTGGCTGCGACATCTCTGACCTCTGTTAAGCCGGCAGCTCTCTGTTTTCTAAACCTGCTCAAGCCCTCTCTCCCTTGACTTCGGGTCTCTTCTCCTTCTAATTTTTTAGCATAATATTTATTTGAGACAACACTACTTAAATAGTATATACATACACCTTCTGGCAAAACAGCACGTTTAACTAGATTGTGTCTCTCGGGAGCATTAGCGAGGGTGGGATGGGGACGAGTGTGAGGGTGCAAAGGAAACTAATATTTATTGAGCAATTTCCATGCACTGTCGTCCTGTCTTACGTGCAGGATGTAGTTTAATCCTCATAACAATTAACTGAGGCATCTGTTATTATCTCTCTTTGTAAATAGGAAAGCCAAGGCTCAGACAGTGTGGTTAGCTGGCTCTGGGCTCTGGGCTCTGGGCTCTGGGCTCTGGGCTGGCAGTCATTAGAGACAGAATTAGAACCTAAGCCAAGCCAGTCTTCGAAGCCCATGTCCCCAAAACCTGCCACATGTCTCCATGACTGAGGCTGTTTAAGAAGAGAGAGAAAGCAATGTTTACTGAACTGCAAGGCATGCGAGGAAATATTTTCATGAATCAATCAATAGTTTCCCAAGAGCTGACATCCAGGAGGAACTACAGGGACACACAGAAGGAAACAATGGCTTCATCGACCCCTTCTGGATTTTAACTTGGGAGACAAGTAAAGCTTCTTGTGTATTGAGACTTGTCCCTAACTGAACAAAAGCTCCATAACAAGCTGGAGAGGTGACTTGGAGGCTTAGATCACTTGCTCTTCTAGAGGATCCAAGTTCAGTTCCCAGCCTCCACACCAGCTAGCTCACACCCTCCTATAACTCTAACTCCAGGAGGTCTAATGTCCTCTTCTGTCCTCCATGGGCACCTGTGCTTACACACACACACACACACACAATTAAATTGGTCATAGTAGCACACATCTTTAACCCCAACACTAGGGAGACAAAGGCAGGCAGATCTCTGTGAGTTTCAGGTCAGCCTGCTCTATATAGCAAATTTTAGGCAAGCCAAGGATACACAGTGAGACTCTATCTCAAAAATAAATCAATAAATAAAATCTTTTTAAAAAATCAACTTCTGAGATTTTTGGCACACTATGGGCTGAACAAGAAGAAACTAAATTAAAGAAGGATATCTTTAGGTAAACCTAATGGCAAAATCACAGTGAAATGTCACTTTCTATCCACTTGGATGACTGTAAAACAAAACAAAACAAAAAGGACAGATAGGAGCAAGTGTTGACAAGGTTGTAGATAAAGTGGGACCATCACACATTACAGGTGCTTATGACCTGGAACTTTTGTTACTTGACATATATTTAGGAGAAATGAAGTATACTATGAGCACCAAAAGTTATACATGACAGTGTCTACAGAGTCATTGTTCATTAACAAATCAGAAAATAGAAACAATCCAAATGTCATCAACTGATGAATACATGAAGAAAATGGCATGTATCCGTACAGTGGAGTACTAGTCACCCAACAAACATGCTAATAATATGTGTTGCAGCATGGATGAGCCATGAAACCATGCTCAGTGTACAAGCCAGACACAAAAACACATGTAATGTGATTCCATTAAGCAGGCAAATCTAGAGAGTAGATTAGTGGTCGTCTAGAGCTTGGAGTGGGGAGAAGTAGCTCCTAGTGAATATGAGGCTTCTTTTTAAGCACAAACTAGTCTCAAATTAGACTGTAGGGCGGCGCTAGAGTGATGGCTCAGTGCTTGAGAATACTGCTCTTGCAGACGCCTGGAGTTCTGTTCCCAGCACACATATTGAGCAGCTCCCAACTGCCTGTAACCCTAGCTCCAGGCAATCCAAATGCCCCCTCTGGTCACCTAGGATACCTGCACAAAGTCACACACACACACACACACACACACACACACACACACACACACACACACACACAAATACATTTTAAATACAATAAATCTTTTTAAAACAATAAAAAGTAAAATCAGATTATGGTTTTGAAAATTACCAAGAGCAGACTGCCTGGCAGGCCTTTTTATTATGCCTGGCAGCCATAAGCAGGGAAACAATGGCCAAGCAGACCCCTCTGCTGTCAACCAACTAGAATGCCGTGGCAACAGCCTGGCTATTTTAAATACTTTACAATAACTCTGAGGATACTATAGCAATGCAGAGGACCATAACAGCTATGGCTGAAGATAAGTCCTAGTCATGACCACTCTAGGCAGCCTGTACTGGCCTTGGAAGCAGCACAAGTAAATAAGCCTTGGTAATGCAATCCCACTCACCCTACAGCTACTCTCACTCACTTGCGATGATCCAGCAGAAGGCTTGTGGTGGGTGCAAGCAGTCCTCCATTCACACAAGGGCTATACCAGTCAGTTGCAAACAGCTTTGCCTTGACTCCCTTCTGGCTATGGAATACCTCTGTTCAAATCAGCCAGAAAACACCCTCCTAAGTGCACCTGGTATTGCAATTTAGGCTCATGAAAATGTTTCTCTAGAATGGTCTTTTCTTATCTACTTTTTGTTGTTGTTGTTGTTGTTGAGACAATGTTTCTCTGTGTAGCTTTGGCTGTCCTGGAACTCACTCTGTAAACCAGGCTGACCTCAAACTCCCAGACAGCTGCCTGCCTTCTGGGATTAAAGGTGTGCACCACAACCACCCAGCTCAATCCACCTGGCCTTGATTTTTATTTATTTTTTATTTTATTTCGTATGCATTGGTGTTTTTGCCTGTGTGTATATCTGTATGAGGATGTCAGGTGCCCTGGAACTGGAGTTACAGACAGTTATGAGCTGTCATGTGGATGCTGAGAATTGAACCTGGATCCTCTGGAAGAACAGCCAGTGCTCCTTACCACTGAGCCATCTTCCTGGCTTTGATCTTTGTTATGAATTGAGCTGGTTACACAAGGAAAAGTTAGCAGAAGTAGCTGTGCGGTAATAGGCAGTGAGAGGGAAGCAGAATTAATGGCAGGAGCAGCAGCAAGAGAGCAGTTGAAGAATCCCAGGGCACAAGATGAGGTAGAGAAGAGAGGCAGGGCCAGCAAAGGCTTTGAAGAGCTTCCAATGAGGAACTATTGACCCAAGTTCCTAGAAGAACTCAAGAGAGCTGCCCAAACCTTAAGCAGCGCTTCTCGACCTTCCTAATGCTAGGACCCTTTAATACAGTTCCTCATATTGTGCTGACCCCAACCATAAAATGATTTCCTTCATAGTTCATAGTGTAACTTCACTACTGTTAGGTATCATTACATAAATATCTGATAATGCAGGGTATCTGATATGTGACCCCTGTGAAAGGGTCATTCCACCCCGACAGGGTCTTGACCCACAGGTTGAGTGCTGCTGCCTTGAGGACTAAGGATTTACCACTATCGAGGGCCAAGGACCCTGACATACTGAGCCAGAGCTGTCCCTTTAGATACTGTAGAAACTCAGGATTTCAACATGCATGCTTATTTCGGAACAATGATAGCAAACATTGCCACCTGTTGTTGCTGCCACTGCTGCTGCTGCTGATAATGATGATGATGATGCTGGAAGCCGAAGATTGGAATAGTTCCATGGCCTTCAGTGGCTAAAGCTTAGAGCAACAGGGCTCCAACTAGAACCCCAAGTCTCTAACTTCTAAGCCTAGAACAATAAGCTCCCAGCTGTCAAGGCTTTGACTATAACCTACTGGTTACAGTCCAGCTTAGAAGCATTCAAGCTTCTAAGCATTCATTCAGCTTAGAAGTTCTGAGCATTCAAAAGCTCAGGATTGCCAGTCGTAAAGGACTTTCTCTTATCTACTAGTAATTACTACCTGGGTGGAGCAAAAGGCCCCCAGCTAGCTGATTGGGAACACAGACACCCTGCTGTGCAACGCTAAGGAGGAGATACACATTTGCCTTCATTGCTCCCCTGTTTTGTCTTTTTGACACATAAGCAGGAGGTAGAGTCGAGGATGCTAAGGCTGGTTTTCAGGTGCATTCGAGTTGGGGTCACCAGAGCAGTTTGGGAGTGGGATGAGTTATTTCTGCTTTAGCTAGGCTACTGCCAGATGATTTCTCTGTCTTCCTGTGTCTAAGAACACAGGCCATATTAATTGATCACTTTTTCAGACAGCCCCACATCCTTTCTCTCTGTTCTGGAGTTCCATTTGAAACTCTAAATCTTTGTTCCATCTGGGTAGCAGGGAGGATGTATGCAGAGCAGGCTGAGAGAGCTGAGAGAGGCCTGGCCCTTTTGTCGTAGCTCATTTTGTTTCATGCTCCCTTTCTTAATAGCTCTGAGATGAATGTCCCTTCAGCCTTGCTCTGGCCTTGTGCAAAGAGTTGAGTTACTAGTCACAAATATGAGCGTTTATTTATCTGGCTTTATCAAAATAACAAATTTATATAAAATGGTGACACATCAAAAACATTCCAGATTGTGTGTGTGTGTGTGTGTGTGTGTGTGTGTGTATTTTTTAAAGATTTACTTATTTATGCATTTTATGTATACGAGTGCTCTGTCTTCAGGAATGTGTTTGCACCAGAAGATTCCTTTATCATAAAAATACCAAGATGGTAAATTAATTTGCTATATGACATCTTCACCTGGAATCATTTAGAGGACTTGGGGCGCTGATGGAAGTCATGGATTTTAAGAAAACCTCACTATGGTACTAGGAAAAAAAAAAAGCCACTACATTAGCAACATCATCAGTAAAAAGCAAGGGTGATGAATTCACCATGGGTAAATTTAATAGCGGCCACAGCACCATTTGCTAGAAATTCACTTGCAATCTGAATTATTTTAAATAAGGCATCACATGTAGTGTAAAAAAGAAAAAGTCCCCTACTCGGTTCCCATTAATTTCCCAGCCAGTAACTTTGAAATATTGTAAAATGCTCAGGTCAGCAACGCAAACCCACTCAACCAGGGAGAAAATGGGCCATTCCTCTTTGGTGCCCAGCTGAAGCCCCCACTTAGGAGCTATCTCCCTGTTCTTTAAGAGTCTTTTAACTGTGGCATTTCTTGATTTTAACTGGGCTGAAGCAGCTCCCCAGGACCCAGGGAAAAGGGAGTGAATTGGGTTTTCTCTGCATTACAAGGGAATTATCCAGGCCCCCAAGTGGCAACCTGCCCAGATTAGTGTTAAGGCCAGTGTGACACCAGCTGGGATGAAGACAGAGACAGACATGCTGGCTTTTGTATCACTGGAAACTCAGAAATGCTGAGGAGGTAAAGGAAAGAAATGTGTCTGTAGTTTTTGTAGCCCATTAAAGGGCTTCAGCTTTTCTATCCTGCTCCTGCGCACAAGAGCAGCCGCCGAGAAATCCAGAGGCCATTTGGCTGCTTCTCACATCCAGGAAGGGCTTCAGCTCTTGGCATTTGATGTCAGCATCAAAGACAACCATTCATCCAGTTGCTGAAACATATCCCAACTGAAAGAGGATGACATTTATAGGAAAATCCTCCTCCACCTGGTGTGCTTGCCTGTGGCCCTGGACACTCACACACACCAAGAATCATTATTATTGCATGAATGATGCATACATTACAGCAGCCAATGTAAATAAGATTTAAAATTCACCACACAGCCACGTAATGTAACACAAAGTATGGGTAATCCCAACAGTTGGGCAGTTAAAGCAGGATGGTGAGTTAGAAGCCAGCTGGGCCACATAGGGGGCTTCAGGCTGGTGTGAACTATATAGTGAGAACTTGTCACAAAGAAAATAAAATCCAAGGGCTAGGGTAGAGTTCATAGGCAGACCATTTGCCTAGCATGTGCAAGACCTGGAGCTTGATCCCTGACACAAGAGGTCGGGGAGGGAGGAAGAAGGAGGAGGTAGAGAGGGAGTAAGGGAGAGAGGGAGGGAGGGAAGGAAGGAAGAAGGATTTTTGAAAAAGTTTTGAAATGTTTCCTTTACTTTATATAGTAAGAGCCACAAAATAAATAAATAAATAAAGGGCTCTCTCAACTTCTCCAAGACCTGTCTGACAGGATGGCTGAATTGCTAATGATGAGAGGTTACATTTTTAACCCCACTTAATTCACTTCAATTATTACTCATTTGTTGTTTAAATAGCAAGGTTGTGTTTTGTTGTTGTCACTGTTTTGTTTTTGAATGTGGATCCTGGCACTTGGGAGACTACGTCTCAAAACTAACAAGCAAATTAAATGAGTAAGTAAATAAGAGTAGGAATTCCTAACCAGTAAGTCCACTAGCACAGCCCCCTGTACTAGACAAGCCGTGTGTGTGTGTGTGTGTGTGTGTGTGTGTGTGTGTGTGTGTGTGTGTGTGTGTGTGTGATGGTAGGGTGTTCTTCTAGATTTACAACAGCCCTGAGGTAAGATTATTATCCAGGTTTAACCTCAACCTCGAGAATTAGCCTCAGCCTAAAAATCATTCACCTGATAGAACGTTTGAACCCCAATGTCTTCCTCTCTGACACCATGGCCATGTTCTTACCTAAACCATAGAATCACTAAACAGCAGTGACTGATTCTATAGGAAAGCTAAAAGACAACTTTAGAAACCTTTCCCCATCAGGGCCAGACCAGGAGATCCGAAAGGTCAAACTCTGCTCTCTGGACTTCCGGTTCCAGCTCTGACTGACCAGTTTCTCAGTCAGCACAGTCTTCTTCAGAAAGATAACAAACCATAACACAGATGACAGGCTGGCCTTTCAACAAGCTAACTCTGGAAGTTCTCCTGAGGGTGGACACAGCTTCCGTTGGGAAGGTTCTGACACTTCCAGCAGCCTGTGCATCACAGCTCTGTTCATACTTGATTTGCAGAAGGCATCGTTGCATTTATTGCTTTGCCCTTCCTCCACATGCTTAATTTTGTTGTGTAGTTTCCGGAATGAACCAATAATTCTTTTCTTTCTTTCTTTCTTCCTTCCTCCCTTCCCTCCTCCTCCTCCTCCTCCTCCTCTTCCTCCTCCTCCTCCTCCTCCTCCTCCTCCTCCTCCTCCTTCTTCTTCTTCTTCTTCTTCTTCTTCTTTTTGAGACAGGGTGTCACTGTATATCCCTGGCTGGCCTATGTAAACCAGACCTCAAACTCAACAGAAACTGATCTGCCTCTGCCTCCCAAGTGCTAAGATTAAAAGAATACACTATCATGCCCAGCCCAACAAATTTTGTCTAGGTATGGGCATATTGTCTAGACCAGGAACAAACCTTCCTACAGAGCATATCTTGTTCTCTGTAAAAGTTACTAAATAAGTAGCATGGATACATGAGAATATTGCAAAGGTACAAAGACTACATGATGAGATGTAAGTCTTTCCCACCCAGCTCCCCCTGCTCCGTCCCTCCTCTCACTCCTCACCTCTGCAGAGACAGCTACTGTCTTAACTATGGAGCTAATCCATGAGAAGCATTGAGTTTATCCATTTAACAGTAACATCCCAGCCATTCATTTTCAAAACAACAAAAAAAAAACATTTTATTATTTGATTTTGTGCATATGGATGCTTTGCCCGAATGTATTTCTCAGTATCACTTGCATGCCTTCAGAAGTCAGGAGAGGGTAGAGGATCTTGTTCGGAACATAAGTCAACTTGTCACAGTCTAAAGTCATCTGAAAGGAAAGAACCTTAACTGAGAAAATGATTCCATAAGATTAAGGTGTAGGCAAGCCTGTAAGGCATTCTCTTAAGTGACTGATGGGAGAGGACCCAGCCCATTGTGGGTGATTCCATCCCCAGGTGGTCCTGGGGTCTATAAGAAAACAGACTGAGTAAGTCATGAGAAGCAATCCAGTAAGCAGCACCCCTCCATGGCCTCTGCATCAGCTCCTGCCTCCAGGTTCCTGCCCTGTTTGAGTTCCTGTCCTGACTTCCTTCAATGATACAGTGATATGGAAACCTAAGCGAAATAAACCATTCCCTCCCCAAGTTGCTTTGGTCATGGTGTTTGCTCACAGCAATAGGAACCTAACTAAGACAGATCCCCTGAAGCTAGAGTTACAGAGAGTTGTCATCTGCCTAACAACGGTGTTGGAGCAGTATGCACTCTTAACTGCTGGGCCATTTCTCCAGTCCTTAGGTTGTTTCTTATACTTTGCTGTTGTAATAATGCTACAATGACTTCCTTTTAACCTGTAACAATTTATAAAGCCAAGTCTATAATATTAATCCCTACAGGTGAAGTTACTCTGTCAATTTAATACGTCCTTCCCAGAAGGTAAGTGTGCTTGCTTCCAGTGTCCTCCCTGTACAGTGTGTACCAGACTTTTGGATCTGTGTCAGTCAATTTGATTTCTGTAATCGTACTTCCTTGTTGTCACCACCAGCCTGCAAATAATGACCTGGAGATTTCTTATTAATTATGAAAGCTTAGTCATTAGCTTAGGCTTGTCCCACTAGCTCTTACGCCTTATATTAACCTTTTATTAATCTACATTCTGCCGTGTGGCTTGGTTACCTCTACTCTGTACAGTATGTCCAACCTCTTCAGTGTCTCTCTGGCATCTCCTTGGTGCCTAGATTCCTTCTCTTCCATTCTCTCCCTGGAAGTCCTGTCTATCCTCTCCTGCCTAGCTACTGGCCATTCAGCTCTTTATTAAACCAATACATCTTCACACAGTGTACAAATACCCCACAACAGATTTCTCTCTTTATTATAAAGGCTGGAGAGATGGCTCAGGGGTTAAGACTGTTCTTCCAGAGGACCCGAGTTCAATTCTTAGCACCCACATGGCAGCTCACAACTGTCTGCAACTCCAAGATCTGACACTCTACACAGACATGCATGCAGGCAAAACACCAATGCACATAAAATAAAAACAAATAAATTTAAAAGAATAAATAAAGGTAACTGCAACTTTTCATGTTTATAAGACATGTTTTCTTTTCCTATCTTTAATGTCCACTGCCTATATTTCTAATAAGTATTTGCTCCTTTTTCTTATTAATGCGTAGCAATGCTTTCTTATATGGGAGAGGTAGACCTTACAGAATAGTTGTTACTTTTCTCAAATTATTGTTTACCTTTTAATGTTGTTTCTTAGCTGGAAAAATGTTTTCTTTTTATACATTAAAATGTATCAATCCTCTCTTTTATGACCTCTGGGGTTAGTATCACCCTTACAAAGCCCTTTCCCATATGGATGTTATCTAAAACGCTCCTATGTTTTTGTCTAGCATTTTATGACTTTGTGTTTTGTGTTTAAATCTTTGATTCATCTGGAATACATTAGATCCAAGGAGCAAGTTAGCGATTCGGTTTTTAGTTTTCTAGATGGTTGCCAAGTTGACCAAAAACCATTTTGTATTTTATGATTTGAGGATAATTTCTGGGAACACAGTTAGGGAATCTGGAAATTGGAATTACCTAGCCTCCAATCCTTTAGAAAACTCATAGTGTTCTATGTAATCATGTGACAAACACCATGATTACCCGGTGAGAAAGGGTGTGGAAACTGGAGAGGCAGCAGTACAGTGAAGAGACTTACTACTCATGCGAAGAGCCCAGGGCTTGGTTCCCAGCACCCACAATTATGACTCCAGTTACAGAGGCTCTGACTCCTACTCTGACATGCAGAAATGAGGTGTACACACAGTGGTTAAATTTTGGTTTGGTTTTGTTCTATCCGTGTTGCTTTAGAAAAGTTTCCCTCGGCATTACAATATGATCTGAGACTTGTCACCTAACTTGGTAGAATTTTTGTCACATTTTGAGTAATGTTAACAGGTTTCTTTCCTACATGAGCTGTAAAATTTCCAGTCACTTCCTATTTTCTTTCTGAGTGACCAATTTTCAGTTCTCTTTAAGTTGATAATGCCTGCTAGCCAGCTGTCACCATTGGTCCCTGTGTAAATATACGTGAGAACCGCATAATTATCTCTTGTCTATGCTTGACATTACATGGATGGCATTATAATCCTCATCATGTTTATGTTCTCTTCTGATCTTCGTTGATTTGATTCTCAAACAACCCAAGAGAGTACACATGCCTCCTACTCAAACTATATCTCTTCTCAGTAATTTACTGTTTGGGGGGCAAGATTAACTTTTGGGGGTTCAAATTTACTTTTTATGTCATCGTTTATCTTCCTTGCTTTTTATTTCATATTCCATCATTTTTTAAAGATCTATTTTATTTTTAGTTATGTGTATGTGTGCCCACAGGGGCCAGTAGAGGGTGATGGATCCGCTTGAGCTGGAGTTACAGGCGGTTGTGAACTTTCAGATACAGGCAATGGGACCTGAACCCTGATCTCTTGTAAGAACAGCCAGCAATCCTAACCACTGAGCCATCTCTACAGGTACAGATTTCATTATTTTTATAAGAAACTTCTGATCAAAGAAATAATTAATACTGAAATTATAAACCATGTACACAATCTTTAAAAGGATTGTAGAAACCAGTGGGCCAGAACTTAAGGTATAGTCTGAGGGAAATTCACAACCCAAATAACAAAAAGAAGTGAGTTTCATTTTGAAGAAAGTAGAAAAAATGCAGAGAGGGATCAAGTGAAAATAGTAACCAATTAGTAAGTCAGATGTTGAAATTGGTGAAATAATTTTTAAGGACACAGAAATGTAAATAAAACCTCTAAATACGGTGTTTGGAACAAACCAATAAAAGGAGTAAACCTCCTTCAAATCTAGTTAAGGAAAACAATACAGAAAACAGAAACAAAGGAATAGGAATAAAAGGTAAAAAGGAAGCAATAAGGGTGAATAGTAAGTTAAATTCTGGGCTATTTTAGACTAAAGAGAAAATAAGGGTTTATGTATTAAATTTTCAGACAAAAAGCTAATACATTTCTAAATGTTACATGAAAACAACAGTGAAAGCTCTGTGATGCTGCCCTGAATCCAGCTTCCTGCCGGAGGCTCATGAAAACTAACTCCACAATTAAAAATGAACAATAGGAAACAGCAGAGATCAAGGGCCATGCAAACTTATCACACAACAAAAGCTAATAATCTGCAGTACTAGGGACATTTCTTCTTAGTTTGCCTTTATTTACACTCTGAAAAGATAGTGAGGGAGGGGCTGGAGGGATAGCTATGTGGTTAAGAACACTGGCTGCCCTTACAGAGAGGATGGGCCCAATTCCCAGCAGCCATATGGTTCACAACCATCTGTAACTGCACTTCCAGGAGACCCCACCCCCTCCTCTGACTTCTGTGGACATCAGGCATGCACATGGTACATGGACATACATACAGGCAAAACACTGATACACACAAAACAAAATAAATAACTCTTCTAAAAATTATTTAGATAGTAAAGTGATCCTCCAAAAAAAAATCTTTTTTTCTTTTTTTCAAGACAGGGTTTCTCTGTGTAGCCCCGGCTGTCCTGTAACTAACTTTGTGGACCAGGCCGTCCCTCAAAGTCACAGAGATCCTCCTGCCTCTGCCTCCTGAGTGCTGGGATTAAAGGAATGGGTCACCACTGCCTAGCCAAAAAAAAACAAAAAAAAACAAAAAAAACACCTTTTTATTGTTTTGTTTTTGCCTTATATTGCTATTTTGTTTTGAGACAGGGTTTTTACATGTCTTAGACTGGCTTTGAACTCACCATGTAGCTGAAGATGACCTTGAACTCCTGGTCCTCCTGCCTCCACCTCCAGTGAGTGCTGGGATTATGGCCATGTGCTGCAGTGCTCTGGCAGGAGAGACAAGAACTCTACAAAACAACTATGACCCCTGCTGTACCTCAAATTCTTTATGCGGTCACATTACACTTATTGTACTGTATCCAATCCAAAAATTCAAACCAAGTGATATTCAAAATATTCATTAGCTAAAAGAATGTGACCATTTCATGTTTACTGGATGAGAAATATCTGTGTCTTCTAAAACAAAAAGTAACTTAGTAAGAAGAAAGCTGTTGTCTTATATTTATGTGGCCCCTTCAAATATCAAACTTAGAAGAAAAGAGCTGGGTATCCATATGTGCTACTGCATTTCATTTCTTACATGCTATATTAGTCAAATGATACGAAAAGATCTGGCTTAGCACGGGTGTATAATTGTAATTGGCAAGGAAAATGCACGTTTAAAACTAAGACTAAAAAATTGAAATGCTTCACAAATTTGCATGTCACTCTTGTGAAGAGGCCATGCTGATCTTCTCTGTCTTGTTCCAAAGGGAAGAAAGCGTCTCAATACATTTTTTCCAAATAATCAAGAACAGTCTTCAATAGTACCAAACTTGAACAAGTTATGATAGTGGTTTGAAAGTTAGCTGACACATAGAATATGAAAGCCAGTCAATAAATGCTTCACATTCTTCCATGAGAATGGATTGGATTCATCTTTGAGTGGCTCTTTTACCTAGGCACAACTTTATAGCAATGTGTTGATCATGCGAATAACTTTGGTTCTGAATCATACAGGGATTCTAAAAAAAAAAAAAAAAAAAACATGAGTAAATGTCACAACCACTTTTGCCAGAAAAATCTTAATGTTTTAGGGGCTGCCAAGCTAGTGGAGGCACAAATAATCTTTCTAAAATTCTAGTTTTCATTTGAAAGCTCAAACTTGATAATAGGCAATAAATACTAGCAGTCATTGGACTGGGGATATTTGGATCATTAGATAGGTTTTCCTCCACTAACCGTAACAAGGTGGGCATGATACAACTCCTAAAAAGTCTTCTCACTAAGCATCGATGTTTTACTGAACAATTGTATATGCTATATCTGGGATAAAGGAAATGAATAATCACATGTGTTCTAATTCTATTATCCCCTATAACCTCGAGAACCAGGACTCTCAGTGTGGAAATAACTAGAGGCAACTACAAAGTGGAAGAGGCTAAGTAAAAAGCTATGGACTCAACACTGTAAACTCACAAGGAATTTTACCATGGAAACTATATGTAGACATTTAGTAGCCAGGCGGTGGTGGCGCACACCTTTAATCCCAGCACACAGGAGGCAGAGGCAGGAAGATCTCTGTGAGTTAGAGGCCAGCCTGGTCTACAGAATATCATAGCTGGACCCTTACCAATTTTTTAATTAATATTTTCATTTATTTTACATCCCAGTTGAAGCTTCCCCTCCCCCTAGTTTAAAGATTTTAAAGGCAGGCAAGACATTTTAAATGGACAAGAGGAAATGATCATGTCTAGTAAATGGTTACTCCCCTGGTGATAACACTATGAAGAAATACCAGCAAGTGAGTAGAGTCAGGATTGGATGGTTCTCCAGAGGTGACAGATGGGACTATGATCAGAGCAAGGGTCACTCTTGTATTACTTCATAAACTTATTTTGTTCCAACTTCTGTGATTGTTTCTATTTTACAACAAAAATATTTTGGAGGAAGGGGAGTAGGGGAGTTTGGGGAAGGAAAGAAAGGAAGAGAAGGAGTGGGGAGGTGCCAGATTATATCACTGAGTCTGCTCTCATCCTTGCAGGTAACTTGGACTTTCTTCCAAAGACCTGCCCAAGTTCATTCTGCCAACAACTACTCCACTGAACAGGATTAAAGGGAGAGGTGAAGGTCAAAATTAAGTGACTTATGTTTCCACCAGTGAGTCCTGAGTGTGCAAAGTGATAGTTTGTTGCAGGACAGGGGTGATGGCACATACTTTTTCTCCTAGCAATTAGGAGGCAAAGGCAGGCAGGTCTCTGGGAGTCTGAGGCAGCCTGATCTACATAGAATGTTCAAGCCAGCCAGGGATATACAGTGAGACCCTGTCTCAAACAAAAGATATACCAATTGCCAACATTGACTGAAGAAGCAATGCAAAATTCAAATACACCTGTCATAATTTTCATGTTTTAAAAATAATTAAAGACCTATATTTTTGACACCTGTAGGTTTGGTTATAATTAAGATATGTCTAATCTTTAAACAACAGATGAGGCCCTTGTTTTTTTAAATTCTCTCAAATCATTTCAAATATGCAAAATTCATTATTTTATGAGGCTAACAGAACTTTAGTACTTAGACTATTAGAAATAGAACTCCCAAATGACCATAACAGATGATTCCCATTTCTGAGGAAGATATTTTAGAGCTAAATAGGATATGAAAATTTTACCTGATATATGATTCACAGGTTTACTGGAAGAATTTAAGGCTGGTTTAAGTGCAGCAATTTCTCAACATTTCAGATGTTCTTAGTAAGCAAAAGAAAAAAATCAACATCTATGTCTAATACAAACTCAAAGGGAAGTGTCTAAATGCGATAAACTCTATCAAACCTAACATCAACAATTATTCAAAAAAATATCATTCAAGAACTGGGCATGATAGTACATATCTGTAATCCCAGCACTCAGGAGGTGGAGGCAGGAGTAACATGAATTCAAGGCTAGCCTGGACTACGAAGAGAATCACGCACACACTAAAAACATTCATCAAAAGATGAATTTCTCCTGGCCAGTAGTGGTACACACCTTCAATCCCAGCACTTGGGAGACAGAGGCAGGTAGATCTCTGTGAGTTCGAGGCCAGCCTGGTCTACAGAGTGAGTTTCAGGACAGCCAGGGCTATGCAGATCAACTCTGTCTCAGGGAGAGGGAGGGATAAATTTCTAAGCCACTGATTTATAAGCAAAATCAATAAAGGTGCCACTGCTACCTGTGCCAATAGTTTAGATATCCTAGCCAGGGAAAATTAAATAATTTGATCAGTGCAAAAGTTTTTCCTCCTCCTTCCCTCAGTGTGTAGCTGAGGCTGGCCTAGAACTTGCTCTCTGTCCTGCCTCTACATCCCCAGTGCTGGAATTACAGTAGGCATGCACTACCACAGCTAGCTAAAGATTTTAAAATCAAAAACTAAAAATTTAGCGGGCAAGAGTGGAGGAGAAAGCTGGCCTCTCCAGCCTGTATATTTTTGTTTATGTGTACTGAAAAGTTCTTTAAAAACTAAACAAAGCGCCAGGCGGTGGTGGTGTGTACCTTCAATCCCAGCACTCAGGAGGCAGAGGCAGGTGGCTCTATGTGAGTTTGAGACCAGCTTGGTCTACAAAATCGAGTTCCAGGACAGCCTCCAAAGCCACAGAGAAACAAAAAAACAAAAAACAAAAAACAAAACAAAAAAAAACCTAAACAAAATTTCCAATTAGAGTATTTCATATAAACACCCACTTTTCTGGTTCATTTTAAAGACTGGAAAATATAATTAGGTAGAATTTTGTACAGCATAAGATGGGAGTGAGAATCAAAGGGGACGTGTCTCAGAATGTGTCTCCTGTACAGTGACATACGACAGCAACTGGACTGTTATTACAACTCCCATAAAGTTATGTATACAAAGGGAACCCTGGAAGTCCAGAAGTGTTCAGACACGTGCCTGCACAGAATAGAGGACCAGAAATAGAAGCCAGAGTATGAGAACTTCATGGACCACAAAGGCGGAATTTCAGTTTAGAAGAGAAAGATAATTTATTTACCAAAGTGGCATAGCAAGCCAGCCATCTGGGAGAAATGCACATCACACACCAAAATAAATTCCAGATGGATTCCACATTACACATAACAAACATGAAATGAAACTCTTAGAAAATTTAAGAGAGTAACCAACCTTGGGGTGAGAGAGGCATTTTTAAATATGACAGAAAACTCAGACGCAATAAATGAAAAGGCAGACGTATTTGACAACATACAATTTAACATTTTTATACAGCAAAAACACCAGCATGAGTTGGAGGGGAAAAAAACCAATTCTCTTGAAAAATGCTTACAGCTCACCAACTCAGTTAAAATGTTTTAAAATGCTTTATTCGATAGTTGCCATTGGATGCAATTCTGAATAGAATGAAGAATATCCTTGCCTTCGCAACCTCACATTCCAGTGACAAATGATACAGTTGAGTGATAACGTAGAGTTCTTGCAAGTGAGAGAGAGCAAAGAGCAAATGGAAACATAAGGAAATACAAATGAGGATTGCAGATAATGCTAGCATCGAGGAAGGATGCCTCTGGCATTCTTAGAAAGGAGATGACGCATGCCTCCTCCCAACTCTGCATTCAGTGACTTCCTGCTGGTAGCTTGAATTTAGTGATGATGGGAATATTTATACCACAGAAACTAGCAAATGTTACATATCCCATTTTCACTTATTGTATTATTGGCTGCCTAAACTTAAGAAAGAGTAAAAGTGTTAAAAATATACATTAAACTTAAAGGCATGGCACAGTCTGTAGACACTGTGAATGACAGAAAACATTAAGTTGATATCTACCATTATTTCAAAATTCCCCAATTTGGGAAAGACATTGCTTTCATCGCTGATGAATGAGGGTCCTGTCATCAGATAACCCTGAAGCTGAAAGGGATTGCAGTTAGTGAATGTAATTTGTGTAAGCACAAGTCCTAAGCTTGATAGTGTTGATGGGGGGCAGGGGGAGTGAAATCCCACTTGCTAAATCATGGTAGAATTGCAACCACAGACATGTTCTTCAGCAAAAATCAAAGCATTTGGTAATAGTCAGGTTCTGTGAAACTTGAAAATGTCCTGGATAGGTTTGAAATGACTACTGACTACTCTTCTAGAGGCCCTGGGTTCAATTCCCAGCACCCACATGGCAGCTCACAATGGTCTGTAACTCCAGTCCCAGGGGCCCAAATGCCCTGTTCTGGACTCTGCAGGCACCAGACATGCACATGGTGCAAAGACGTATACATGCAAGCAAAACACTTGGAGACATAAAATAAAAATAAACATTTTTTTAATTTTTAAATAATTTTTTTAAAAAGGAAAGAGAAACATTCCTGGGTATTTTTATTTGTAAGTTGCAAAGCATTACTATCTGCAAATTTTGCAAAAATACATTTATTATATTAATATTTATTTATTAAATATTTGTTATTATCTATGTGAATGAACTTATATATATACAGTGAACATACATTTGAAAACCATCTACACACATGCTGTGTGTGTGTGTGTGTGTGAGAGAGAGAGAGAGAGAGAGAGAGAGAGAGAGAGAGAGAGAGAGAGACCAGTTAAACACCTGGCAGCACACCACTTCTTCTACCTACATCTCTTCATAGCTAGAAATTCTGCTGCTGTGGTGAGAGACTTTTAGGGGGAAGAACCAACAATATTGGGCACAACTGCTGTTTTTATCGTATTAAAGTGCGGCCGTACACACCCATAATTTCATCGTTTTGGAAGCTAATGCCATAGGATCACCTACTGTTCAATGCCAGCCTGGAGAGAGTAAGACCTTGTCTCTGGCAAGATGGCTCAGACAGTGAAGGCACTGGCAGCACATGCCTGATGACCATTCCTGGATCCCTCGGTGGAAGGAGGGAACCTCTCAAAAGATGTCTTCTGACCTGCATAGGGGTGTCATGGTGTGTGTGTGCCCCCACACACAGACTCGCAAATCCTCACACACACACACACGTAAATAAACAGATAAATGAATAAGCAGGAAACAGTACGAGAACTTATGTTAACTATCCAGCGTCTCTATAGTGAGGGAAGAGCTAAATTTCGGACTCATGTTATCTAGTGTTTTATTCTCCTCACCCTTCAGTATCTTTAGATATTCGATATTCTGAGTTTGAAGTAACAGTGGAATGTATTCAAGTTCCCAACTGACATGTATTTATTTATAAGATGATTAATGGCCCAAAGAGTTCCTACCACAGAGTAGTCAGCATCTGGCAAAGACCAGGAAGTCAGTATGAATAATACATCTCACTACAAAACTCACGTCTCTGCAGGAAGGTAGTAAACCTGGGGGTTTATTCAGAGGGGTGGGGGACTAGACGACCATGTCCAGTTTTCCTCAGACACAACCTTCATGATGTTTTTGTTATCTCAGAAATAAACGTGCTTCAGACATACCATAGGAAGCAGATAGATGTCAAAGAGGGAAAAGGCAACTTGGACACAGAAGTGAGGTGACTGGAAAAACTCTTTACCCATGAGAGATAGTAACCTTCATATCCCTATGAAGTTGGCTGTGTGTGACCCTTGCCAACCAGACTTGAGTCTTGTTACATTTCCTAACGTAATGTCTTTTTGGGGGAGGGAGGGAGGTTGTGTAGCCCTGGCTGTCCTGGAACTCACTGTGTAGAGCAGGCTGACCTAGAATTCACAGATCTGCCTGCCTAACCTCCCCCCTCCCCCAATTCTGGGATCAAAGCTATGTGCCATTGATGCATCTTTATTAATCAGTTGAATGAAGTGTCATGAGTGACCTGTGATTAAATATGGTCAGTACTTGTTTACATAATGTCTGTCTCTCTCTGCGTATTTCTGGAAAGGAGGAGCCACGCTTTTCAACTGGAGCAGGAAACTAATCATTTAGCCAACAGATAACTATTAAATCTTTACCATATGTGAAACACTGTAGAGAAAAACATTGGCTATAGCTTCACCTTAGACCATAAACCTGGCAGTGGGGAACAATTTCTTCCTTCCTCTGGAGTTTCCCATAGAGCACTGTTTGGATTCAGAAGGCAAGGTTTGTTACCAAAACATGCATTGGACGGATGCTTGTAGCGCGTCGTCATTGAACTCAGGGCTCTAAATGTGCCTCACAGTCCTGTGAGATGGGCACCATAACGATGCCTGCTTTGTAAACAAGGAAGCCACAGTTTAAGAGGTTAAGTACTGAAACATCACAGAGCTATGAAGTGTCAGGATACTGGATTCCTAAGTCTTAATCATGCTTTTCCTCTAGTTACTTCCTGTAGAGCTCTCTGGGACAGCCTAATGAAGGATGTGTTACTACAAAACTAACCCCTCTGGCTAAGGGGTCTTCTCTGGACCCTACCCCTTATTAGTCAGGACTGAGAGTTGACCAAGAGGCCATGCTTTTTAGACTGTAACAAAATCAGTGATAAATGGCATTTCTATGAGAGTTTTCGGTTTAATTTGTTAGATTGGATTATAGGTCCTTTTATCTGTCTCCAGCTAATTGAAAAGCTAAGTGTTGCCTTGTTTGCTCAAGCTGTAGGCCATACAATACTGAAATAACTTAAGTAAACAACAGGAGAGGCTGGAGAGATGGCTCAGAGTTTAAGAGTGCCAACTGCTCTTCCAGAGGTCCTGAGTTCAATTCCCAGCAACCATGTGGTGGCTCACAACCATCCATTATGAGATCTGGCGCCCTCTTCTGGTGTGCAGATATACATGGAAGCAGAATGTTGTATACATAATAAATAAATAAAATCTTAAAAAAAGAAACAACAGGACTTTTACATTTTCCCACCTTGTTTGCCTTAAGATAGATGATGGAACTCATGTATTTATATTCCTTTCTCCAAATTCCTCCTCAGACATGACTAAAGGTACATGAAAGAGAATTGGAGCAGAGAATGTGATGACTTTCTGGAAAAAAAAAGTTTATTTGCAGGTAAATACAGACCTTCATTAGAGGGAGCTGTAGCAAGACAGGTCAGAAAGAAATCAGGAACCAAAGGAAAAGAGGGGAAGGGGTGAGAAAACAGAGAGAAAGGGGAGGGAGACAGAGGGAGACAGATAGAGAACAGAGAGAAAGAAAGAGAAAAAAGAGAGGGAGAGAAGGAAGAAATGGAGGGGGCAAGGAGGGTTGGAGAAGGGAGGGAGGGAAGGAGAAGGGGAGGTAGAAAAAAGAAATAAAAGTTAAAGAGGTGAGATGGCCTCATCGTGGATTTATCCTCTGCCTACAACTTAAACCAAAATGCAGCATGTTTTCTAGAGTGTAATGAGGTAAAAAGAAATGCAATCTGTTTGACAACTGAGAAGATGGAAACCAAGAAACACATGGCTGACCACTATGGCACAAACCTGTAATCCCAGCACACAGAAGGCTAAGGCAGGTTGAGCTACACAGAGAATTCCAGCCTGGGCTGCACAACAAGGTCCTGTCTCATGACAAAGAGTAAAACCTAGCATATTATTCCAAATGATCATGGTGACTAAACAGAAGAACTGAAAATGTATATGCTTTTGTAAAACATATATTCTAAAGAAAGTATCCACATATATACCAGCAAGTAGAGGTAATATTGCAGTTCCTTGCTCCATAGCAAAAATGAAGAAAAAAGAAAATATATAAATGTTTGTTGTTAGTAAACAAATAATCATATTTACTCATTATATTAGTTAGGGTTCTTTAAAGGTACAGAATTGATAGAATGAATATATATATATATATATATATATATATGACATTTATTAGACTGGTTGACAGGCTGCAGTCCAGCTAGTCCAACAATGGCTGTCTACCAACAGAAGGTCCAAGAATCCAGTAGTTGTTCAGTCCATGAGGCTGGATATGTTGGCTGGTTCTTCAGGATATGCTGGAACCCCAAAGAAGCAGGCTCTAATGCCAGTGAAGGAATGGACTTGCCAGTGAGAACAAGAGCAAGCAGGCAAAGAGAGACCCATCTTCCTTCTTCCATGCCCTTTATATAGGCTGCCAGCAGAAGGTATGGCCCAGATTAAAGTATATCTTCTCACCTCAAAAGATCCGGTTTTTTCGTCTCCCCACTTCAAATGGTTTAATTAAGAAAATATCCCTCAGCCAGGCAGTAGTGGCACATGCCTTTAATCCCAGCACTTGGGAGGCAGAGACAGGTGAATCTCTGAGTTTGAGCCTGGTCTACAAAGGGAGTTCCAAGACAACTGAGGTTACTCCGAGAACCATGTCTGCAAAAACAAAAACAAAACCAGCAAAGAAAGAGAGGAGAGAGAGAGACAGACAGACAGAGAGAGAGACAGAGAGAGAGAGACAGAGAGAGACAGAAAGAAAGAAAGAAAGAAAGAAAGAAAGAAAGAAAGAAAGAAAGAAAGAAAGAAAGAAAGAAAGAAAGAAAGAAAGAAAGAAAAATATCCCTGACAGGTGTAGCCAGCCACTTGTGTTTTAATTATTCCGGATGTAGCCAAGTTGACAACCAAGAAGAGTATCACAGTCATATTAGATGGCAGTTTAAAATAGCCAAATGGACTCTTCATGCACTGGAATGGAAAATATCTGACACTTTTCCTTAAGTCACAAAAAGCAAGTAGCAGGATAACTAATGTGGTGTACTGTAGCAAACCTGTGAAGATCACAAAGCTGCAAGTGCTGCTAACAGTGCTGGCCTCTGATGGAAGGACTGCACCGGGGGGATGGTCAGGACAGATTCTAGCTTTCTACATGGTTTGAAATACTCACAATAAAATAGGCATGGCTTGTTCAACCTAAAACTGATCATTCCTGTAACATGAAAAATAAAAGACCCAGAGACTGATATTGGCGTTCAGGCTTCAAACTGAGTATCACCTTTGTGTGAGCTGTGCTTTTAGGACTGAATCAATTTCGTGTACTCAGGGTGGACTTGAACTAATAGAGATCCATCTACCTCTTAATCCTGAGTCCTGGGATTAAAGGTGTGTTTCACCACCTCCTAGCTTCTGTAGCTAACTAGCATGGCTGCTTTTGCTATTTTGATCTCCAGTGGCTTTAATAAATCATAAACAATATATCACCACACATTCTTAAGTGGCTACCACTGGGGCAAAGAAATGGAGGTATGGGGCTGCTCGGATGGCTCAGCAGCAAGTCGCACATGCAGATTTTGCAGAGGACACAGGTTCGGTTCCAAACACCCATACTGGACGGCTCCCGAATGCCTGGAATTTCAGCTCCAGGTGATCCAATGCCCTCTTCTGGTCTCCCAGGACATCTTCAAGCAACTTGATACTCATACATGCAGACACACATACACACCATGATATTTTAATTTTTTGTTTGTTTTTTTTTTTTTAAGACAGGGTTTCTCTTGTATTGCTTTGGAGGTTGTCCTGGAACTCGCTCTGTAGACCAGGCTGGCCTCGAACTCACAGAGATCCGCCTGCCTCTGTCTCCCAAGTGCTGGGATTAAAGGCATGAGCCACCAACGCCCGGCTGATATTTTAAGTTTTAATCTTAAAAATATAAAGCTAGTAAGAACCACAGCATTTTAATTTAATACCACTCCATAAGCTCTGATGCACTGGTTTTTTTAAACTATGAATTTTACCTTAAAACAATCATTTTAAACAACAACAACAAAAATCAATGTAAATACTCCTTTAGTTGCAAAAAATGTCAATGTTGCTGCCAGCAGTTCTGAGGCCCAAAGGTCACCCTTCCCCCAGCCCAGTAAATGATTGTTATTTATGAGTGTTCCCTGACTTATATGTGTACAGCTATTTCCCATTTCTGCTGGGGGAATGGATGTTCACATTCATGAGAGACAAATACAAATCAAGATTCAATGAGACAGGCAGTTGTGGGCCTGGGGATTAGAAAAGAAAAATAAAACAAAAAAACAAAGCCAGTGACATACTCCAGTAAATCACTCCTCTTTCCTGTCCATTTTTTCTTTTTCTTTTTTTTTTCTTTTTAGAATTCAACAGCCTCATCTGGGTTGCAGACATTTTTATGGACTCACCACTGAGTTCTAAAAAGCAGGAGCAAAACATTTTGCAGAACCAGCCTCTGGGCTGGAAGCTACATTGTAATCATGGTGGGTTTCTCTGTCCAGGGCTCAGAACCGCACTGTATGTTCTGTGTCAGCTCAACATTAGCTTGTCCTCTTTATTTTTTGTCTTTTGTTTCTTTCTCCTTTTCTCTTGGAGCAGTCTCTCAGAAAACTTCAGAAATTAGACAGACACTGCAGATTATTTTTAAATGTATCTTAAACCCTTCGAGATGACTCACCGAGCCTGACTACTTGAGTTCAATCCCCTGGACCACATGGTGGAAGGAAAGAATCAACTCCTAAAAGTTGTTCTCTGACTCAAAAAGCATGCTGTCCTGTGTGTGTCTGTCTATGTAATTGTGTGTGTGTGTGTGTGTGTGTGTGTGTGTGTGTGTGTGTGTGTGTGTGTGTGTGCATGTGTATAATTGTGGGTGCCTAGGGAGTCCAGAAAAGAGTGTCACAAATCCTGGATCTGGAGTTATGGGTGATTGTTAGCTGGCCAATATGGGAACTAGGAACTGAACTCCAGTCCTCTGCAAGAGCAGCAAGTGCTGTTAACCACTGAGACATCTCTCTAACCACAAACCTCATTTCTTAAACCAAGTGAGACCATTCCAACCTTAAGAGAGTGAGAAAATATTTCTTTGGGGTTTTACACAGATCTGACCTTCTGACCTTAACACAAGACACTGGTCCAGATGTCTGACAGGAGTTCTGTAGACAGATGCCTTGCCATGTTTTGCAGTAGCCTCTCTATGCTGCTTGGTAAACAGTCAGGGACTTTAATGGGACAATCTCTCTGAAATGGCCAACACTTCTTCCGCATGTCTGCAGCGAATCCATGAGTTCTTCCCTGACCTGTAGAAGCAAAGTGTGCCATCTTTGATGTTAGACTCTGAATCCTCAACTTCATTTCTACCTAGGGCAGTGTATTGAGGACAATGAAAACAGGTGTGTGTCTCCACCTCTTCTCGAGCTTGTCTTCTACCTAATATGTGTATCATCACTTCTGGGCCTTTAGATTCTCAGGAGAGAACAGTCCAGTATTTCTGCCCAGAACCAAGAGTCAAGAAAGACAATTAAGAGCTCCGGAGATACAGCTCAGCTAATAGGATGCTTGCCTAGCTTGCACAAAGCCCACCATGCATCATAGTGCGCACCTGTATGCCAGGACAAGGAAGGTCAGAAGCTGAAGGCCATCCTGAGCCACAAAGTGAGTTCAAGGCCAGTCCAAGACCAACAGCTCCACAGACACAAACTGCACAGGATCACTCCTCACACCTGACCAAACTTTGAAGGGTTTGAAGCTCTTGGTTTAATGTGCTACATCAAGCCTTCATTTGCTCTGTTCATTTCCCTACCTGCCACCTTCCATGTTGACCAGGCAGCACTGTTCTAGTGTCGTACAGGGGACTTCTCCAAGCTTCTCTTCCCCTCCCAGGTTGAACTGGTCCACACTCTCTGCATCCCGTTTGCTCTAGGAAGCCCGCTTCTTCCACAGTGAGCTCCCCTGATAAACCTGGCTATGTAATATTTCTTCTCAGAATAGAGTCTCCCTCTGCTCCCAAATAACTCACACGGCGTGCCTTCGAGGCTAAAAATACCCAAAGCTAAGAGGGAAAATTATAAATATGTAAAATTTCTCCTACCTGCTTTTTGGAAAACTTAATCAGGAAAGTTTCCCTCATGGATCAGTTTTCTGCAGTATTCTTGAGTTTCAAAACTCAGAGATTCCTCTTGTCTTCCCACCGAGTGCACTGGGGTTTTCGCCAGCTGTTCCACACAGCACAGCACATGAGCATCTTATATCTAAATCTGTACACACAACAGATGATTCGCAAGTCACAGGAATGTGGTCTGATCACCAGGCAAGAGGCTCCCCAAGGCCAGGGATGGAGCTCCATTTCCTGTACAAGCCTGGGGCACCCCTCCCTCTGATGCTATCTGGTGTCCCAGGGTTGCAGTCATCACTCTCAAAGTGCTTAGCTGGGGAATGGGCTTCAGGGAAAGGGTTGAGAGCTTGAAAACCTTGGCACTTATTTCTTTTTAAAAAAAAAATCACTTTTACTATACATACCTCTTCTCAGAGCTGATCAATTTCAACCAAAATATTCATGAGCACCCTATTAAAATTCTGTCTAGGTAATTCAGTTTCTTTAAATTTTTAAAAAATATTATTATTGAGCTGGGCAGTAGTGGTGCATGCCATTAATCCCAGCACTTGGGAGGCAGAGGCAGGAGAATGTCTGAGTTCGAGGCCAGCCTGGTCTACAGAGTGAGTTCCAGAACAGCCAGGACTACAAAGAGAGACCCTGTCTTTTTAAAAAAATCAAACTATATATATATATATATATATATATATATATATATGTAATATTATTTCATTATACCTATAATATATAATTTATATATAAATTCATATGTAATTATTGGGTTTAGGATGTAGCTCAGTCAGTAGAGCCCTTGTTTAGCATGAAGGCTATCTTGGGTTCCACCCCTAGTGCCTCTGCTAAATGGGACTAGTGGTACACACTTATAATCCCAGCTCTCAGGAGGTGGAGGCAGGGGAATCAGAATTTCAAGGTCATTTTCCACCGGTTAGTAACTCTGAAGTCAACCTGAACTATATGAGATTTTGATTCAAAAAAGGGTGGGAGCTAGGGAGATGTCTTAGCAAAGCACCTGCTAGGCAAGCGTAAAGACCTGAGTTCAAACACCCAGAACCACATAAAAGATGGGCACTGTCACCCCAGTGCTGCTGTGGTCATGAGGGAGGCAGAGATGGGAGGGTATGCAAATGCTCTCTGGCCAGCTAGCCTGGCACACACAAGGCAGAAGGCAACCACCAACACCCAAGGTTGTCCTCTAATTACCACACTCACCATAGCAACATACATATAGTCATCATACACACACAAGTTCAAGTTCATCCTTGGCTCCATGACATAGTCAAAACCAACAGTGGTCTACATGAAAGTCTGTCTCAAAGGGAAAAGGTTAAAGGAAATAGTCCTTTCCCCTCGGCCTTGTATTGTAACAGAGGCATTTTGGTGATGGGAGAGTATTGGCAGTAATGACAGAAGTACTTAGTGAGTGGGCCCTGACTTTGGCAGACATATTCATTCCCAGCGGTCACAACTGGAGGGAAGTCTCCTTGGAGAACATTCGAGGGTGCAGTGCTTGACTCCTCTCTCTGCAGTGGGATGCAGCCTCTAGCCCAGCTTGTGCTTCCCATTTCCATGAAGGGTAGACTTCCATGGTTTGGGCGATTCCAAAGGCAGACACCAGGTCTGTAGAGACGGCTCAGTGGGTAAGGGGTTTGTGGCACAAAAGCCTAATATGTACACCTGTAATCCCAGAGTTTATATGGTAAGATTGGAGGTGAAGACAAGAGAATTCCTGGGAACTCTCAAGGTCAGCTAGCCTGGTGTAGCTGTGGCAAAGATGGTGAGAGGCCAAGAACGACACCAGCATTATTCTGACCTCCACGCTCACACTTACAACACACACACACACACACACACACACACACACACACACACACACACTGAGAGAGATACAACATTGTCTTCGGACCTCCACTCTCACAACACACACACACACACACACACACACACACACACACACACACACACAGAGAGAGAGAGAGAGAGAGAGACAGAGACAGAGACAGAGACAGAGAGATTATAATTTTAAAAACCAGATACTTGAGGGCTGAAATAGAACTGAGGCAAAGCTTCTTAAATCTCTTCTTGGACAAGACTGAGTATTAGTATTCAGGCATCTGTACTTGTCTGCCCTTGGGGTCCTGACAGGATACCACCCTCAGCTGCAGCCACTAAGAGCACCACCTGTGCACATTCACTATGTTCCCTTTTAAAAAGGCCCTGCCCAGCCGGGCGGTGGTGGTGCACGCCTTGCCTTTAATCCCAGCACTCGGGAGGCAGAGGCAGGCAGATCTCTGTGAGTTTGAGACCAGCCTGGTCTACAAGAGCTGGTTCCAGGACAGCCTCCAAAGCCACAGGGAAACCCTGTCTCGAAAAACCAAAAAACTAAAAAAAATAAAAAAATAAAAAGGCCCTGCCCACCTCCCATCCTCCTTCTCTCTGTCTCTGTCTCTCTCTGTGTGTCCCTCTGTCCCTCTCTCCTCTCTCCTACTGCTCCCATCCCCAGAGGCTGGTCTCCCCTCTCCCCTTTCCCTTTTTTATGATCCCTTTCCAATAATAATAAAATAATAATAATAATAATAATAATAATAATAATAATAATAATACCTGTCTGCTTGAACCCTGTTGTATGGCATCTTTCTCTCACACACTGCTTTTCTTAAATTACAACACTGAGGACTTGGCTTGTAAAATTCCGGGGATAGGGACTGGTGCACTGCCCATCACCCTGATATCTCTAGCACTCCAGTCAGTCACAGAGAAGAACTCAACATTAATGGAGTCCAAGGAGAGAGCTGGTGGGTGATTAGGTATTGATTTAAGGCAGCAGAGGAGGTGTATACACTCTGTCAGGAAGACGGAGGATCGTTGTGACCAGAACCAGAGATCTTTCCAGCCAGACACCTGGAGGACAACTATATACTAATGACCCAGGGGCAGTAGCCAGGTTCTCAGCTGCTCCAGATACATCACCTTCTTCTACTCCTCCGGATCAGAGTCCTCTCTTTATAGCATGGCTGCTTCTATTCAAAGTCCACTGTCAATTACTGAGGCAGGCACATGCAGTATGAATGGGAGGCAACCACAGGTTTAGGGTAAATATTAATGGTTCCTATGATGAATGAATAAAAGAACACGAGAAAGACGAAGTTCTGTGTCTTATCACATGTGCCCACTGCTGGTCCTGAAGAACTTTCCTACTTTGGGGATACAAGGCTTTTCTGACCTTAAAGCACAGTTAACCAAGCACATAAACTTGGGGAAGTTTTCTCCATATATATCTCTCTCTCTCTCTCTCTCTCTCTCTCTCTCTCTCTCTCTCTCTCTCTCACACACACACACACACACACACACACACACACACACGTTGTTGTTTATGAAGCTACTTTGTTGTTTTTTCTTTTATTAATTCATTTATTTTTATTTTATTTTTACTTGCATTGGTGTTTTTGCCTGCATGTATGTCTGTGTGAAGGTGCCAAATCTTGGAGTTACAGACAGTTAGCTGCCATGTAGGTACTGGGAATTGAACCCGAGTCTGCTAGAAGAGCAACCAGTGCTCTTAACCACTGGACCATCTCACCAGCCTGTTTTTTTTTTTCTTTTTATTACATTTATATATTTGAGAATAGGACCTGTGTGCCACAATGTGTTTGTGTGGGGGGTCAGAGGACAACTTTGGGCAGCTTCTATATTATACCTTGTGTTCTTGCCTTCTACCATGTGGGTACTGGGGATCAAACCCAGAATCAAGCTTTGGCAGCAAGCAGCTTGATCCACTAAACTATCTTATAGCGGGGGAGGGGAGGTGGTGTCTGAGACAGGATTTCTCTGTCTAGCTTTGGAGCCTGTCCTGGAACTCAATCTGTAGACAAAGCTGCTAGCCTCGAACTCATAGAGATCCACCTGCCTCTGCCTCCCAAGCGTTGAGATTAAAGGCATGCACCACCACCACCACCCGGCCACTAAACTATTTTATCACCTCATTTTATTGATTTTTTTTTAAAGTATCTTTCTGTTTGTTTTCTATGAACTCACCATCCTCCTGCCTTTGCCTCCTGATGCTAGGATTACGAGTGCATGCCACTATGCCTTCCTCCCTCTTGCCAGTAAGGGTTGGGTAAGTTACACCAAGTATTGTGGTTAGTTAGAAGTGTGCTTCTGACTAGAGGCCCACATGATGAAGACTCAGTTTCTAGCTGATAGTACCCCTGGAGATCGTGGGACCTTTGAGAAAAGAGCCTTGAGGAACCCCAGAGAAGAGGGGGAGAAAGAAAGACTTGTAGGAGTCAGAGGGAAAGGAGTATAAAGTGAGGAGACAGGAATTCAAAGCTTTTTATCTCTGAGGATTCATGGAGACAGGACTGCCATTTCAGATGGGCAGGAGTAAGATCTGCTGGCTTGCCTGATTTGCTTCTCTGATACTCAGTTTGAAACCTGAGCCCCAATATCTGTCTCTGGATCTTTTACTTCTTGTGTTACATATGCCCTTGATGGATATTGAGATCCTACCTCCCTTCTCTTACTCTTGGCTCTGCGTGAAGTGAGCAGCATTGATCCACGGCCTGTTCCCCACTGAGATGTTCTGCCTTCCCTCAAGGCCAGGCCCAACGGAGCCAACTAACCAGGGACAAAAGTTAACCTTTCCTCTCTATACATTGTTAACTCTGGCATTTCGTTACAGTAATAGAACACCTAATAGCATATAAGGCTTTACCTCTAAATGGGAAAAATACAACAAATACCTTTCTTGATTCCTAGAATTTGCATACCACACCTGATATACCTCAACATGGAAGAAGGGAAATAGCTCAGTTTTATAATTATTAAATAGTAAGGAGTTTTATCTGGATTTTTTTAATGAAAAAAATTTTTCGATGGGAAAAAAAATCAACAAGGGGCTGGAGAGTTGGCTCAGCTATGAAGAGCCCTGGCTGCTCTTCCAGAGTTCATGAGTTCAATTCCCAGCAACCACATGGTAGCTCACAACCATCTACAGTGGGATCTGATGCCCTCGTCTGGCATAAAGGCGTACATGCAGATACAGCACTCATACTTTTTTAAAAAGTCAACAGAAGATAATCCTGAGAGGCAGTCTTGTTGGTGAAATCTCCACCTCTCAGATTCTTCCCAGAGTTCCTGTCTCTGCCCGCCTATCCTCTCCTGTCTATTGGCCATTTGTGTCTTTACTAAACCTTTCACATAGTGTGATCAAATACCCTGCAACACAGTACTCCAGGACCTCCAGATCTTTTCCAGATTTTACTATCTACTTATTTATTTTAAGACAGGTTCTCACGGACCTCAGCCTGGTCGCATACTTCCCATGGGCTGAGGATGACCTTAAACTTCTGATTCTCCCTGTTTCCACCTACTGTGCCGGGATCATAGGCACACAGCACCATGCCAGCTTGTGAGCTCCTGAGATGAAATCTAGGGTTTTGTGTACACTAGGCAAGAGTTCTATCAACTGAGCTGCATCTCCAGCTCCAGTAGCCTCTTGCCTGTCATTTTGTCTGTATCATTTCCTATCTTATATTCCACTCATTCCTAATAAGAAAGGTAGCGATCCCTAGAAGTCTGTATGTCTGTCTGTCTGTCTGTATATTGAAGTTTGAATGTTAAATATTCCCCGTAGGCAGTTGGTACCCAGCTGTTTGTGTCATTTGGGAATGTTGTGAATCTTTAAGAGAACCTTTATTTCCTGAGGGAAGTGAGTCACTGGGGAGTGTGCCCTTAAGTTTTATAGCCCAGTTCTATTTCCTATTCAGCCTCTGATTCCTGTAGAGGAGGCAATGTGCCCTGTTAGCATGCCATCTCCCTTAGGTTGTTTCTTTGAGGATATTTTGTCATAACAATAAGTAAAGTCACCTATTTATCTATTGTTAATCCCAAAGATGGGAGGAGAAAGAACACTGACCCAAATCATCATGGCCACATTAATTAAAGCATTTTTTTTTTCCGTGTGCATGTGCTGCCTCCCCGTAAGGTGGAGTAGAGGTCAGCCTTGGATGTGAGGAAAATAAGGCTTTTGTAGTTCAGGGGTTGGGGGGTTTCCAAATGGGGGATTTAACATGCAAAATGGGTGAGGTTAGAGGAGCAGGACAAACAAATTAGTCTTATCATGGATGCTGTGTCTATATCCAGTAGTTTATTAAATACAGGTGTGGAGGTCAGAAGTCAGCATTGTAGGAATCAGTTTTGTCTTTCTATCATATAAGTGAGTCCCAGGGACCAAACTCCGGCCATGAGGCTTGGTGGCAAGTGCCTGTACCCACTAAGCCAACTAACAAATCTTGCCTATTTGTTTGTTTTGTTTTGTTTTAGATAGGGTCAAACTATGTAGCTCTGACTGCTCTTTGGAACTCATGATGTAGACCAGACTGACCTCAAACTCACAGAGATCTGCCTGCCTTTGCATCCTTAGTACAAGGACTAATGGTGTGTGACGCCACTTTTAGCTACCTCTTCATTCTTGATAATGTTCTCGTTTTACCTCTTGTGGTTTATGCTCCTGATGTCATATGTAAAACTCCATCCCCAAGTCTAGGGTCATGGGACCTTACACCTGGGTTTTCTTATAAGGGCTTTATGGTTTTGGCTTTCCTATGGTTTGGGGTTTTTTCAGTCCATCATTATGTAAGTGTAAAGTAGGGCTCAACTTCATTCTTTTTCATAAAAAAGTAATTTCACGGTAGATTTATTGACTTATTTCTGGATCACCAATTATATCTTACTGATCCATATATATATGTGTGTGTGTGTGTGTGTGTGTGTGTGTGTGTGTGTGTGTGTGTGTGAATATATATATGAATATATATATGTATATATGTGAATATATATATTCTTATGCCAAGTATCATACTGTTTTGATTACTGTAGTTCTGTAGCAATACAATTTAAATAAATTTAAGTACTTACATGTGACTAGGGACTACCATATCAGACAGCACAAAATTAGATGAATGTGAGTTATCTCAGTGTGGTGGTCTGAATGACAAGGGCCACAGTAGGCTCACACATTTGAATATTCAGTTAATGAAACTTTTTGGAACGGATTAAGATGTGTGACCTTGTTGGAGAAGGTGTGTCACTGGGGGTAGGCTTTCAGGTTTCAAAAATCCACACCTGGCCCAGACATGTCTCCTTCCACCACCACCCTCCTCCTGTCTCTGTCTTTGTCTCTCTGTGTGTCTCTCTGCCTCTGCCTCTGTCTCTGTCTCTGTCTCTCTCTCTCTGCCTGCTGCCCATGGATCAGGATGTAAAGCTCTCAGCTACTGCTCCAGTGTCCTGCCAATTTACTTCCTGTCTTGATGACCATGGGCTACCCAATCAACTGTAAGCAAGCCCCCAATTAAATGTTTTCTCTTATAAGTTGCCCTGGTTATGGTGTCTCCTCACAGCAATAGAACAGCAACTAAGATACTCACATGGCTGTGCAAACATCACCACAATCCAGCTCTACAACATTGCCATTGTGGGATTCTTTTTTTTAATCATAAACTTCTTTTCATTCTTCTTTCCACTCTCATGGCTTTTAATTTTGTTGAGATTACACTTTAATCATTGTCTGGCATTTATGTATACTTAGAACCCTAAGACCCTTATTGGAATTCCTAACATTTCTCATTAACTTGCTGGCTTCTTTTCCTTTTGATGGTTAATTGCTACCCAAACAAAGAGAACATGAGAATTTTGCTTGAGGATGGAGGTCAGATGGTAAGAGTAAATTTGGGAGAATAGGACATTCCAGAAAATGTGATGGAGAGGCCATCAGGAGCACAAAGGACACAGTCATACACACTTTTCCAGGGTCAGGCTGAGAAAGGGGACAATTATTGTTGCCAGGGCTCTGTAGATTGAGGTTTCTTTCCCTCCTGTTCCCACAACCACTTTGCCCCAAATAAACACAAAGACTTATATTAAGTATAAAATGTTTGACTGATGGCTCAGACTTCTTATTGGCTATCTCTGTCTTAATTATTAACCCATTTCTCTTAATCTATGTATTGCCACGAGGCTGTGGCTTACCCGTAATCTAGCATGTTACTCCTTCAGCAGCATGGCATCTCTTGAAGGCCTCTCTCTGCCTCCCTCTCCCCAGCCTTCTCCTTGTCTGGTAGCCCCTCATATACTTCTTGCCTGGCTACTGACCAATCATTGTTTTATTCATCAACCAATAAAAGAAACATGTATACAGAAGGACATCTCCCATCAGGGATCTTTTGGTAAGTGTGCAGTCTTCTGGAGGCAAAGTATTTGACACTTCAAAGCTAGATATGACAGCTGCATGCCTGTAATTGCTCTAGGGAGGCTGATGAAGTAGAATGCCATCTCAAAAGAAAAGTGTTCAAGATTCCAGATTCCTTTTCCTTCCCCCTTGGCCCCTTCTAAAATGGCAAGTGGCATGCAGAGTCGGGATGGAGTGGAGCATGATTGGGATCCATGTAACATTTCCTGGCTCCAGGCTGGTTTCATTGCAGGATGATGGGACAACCTGTTTTCCTGGAATGGACATGGCCCAGGAAAGAACAGTCACATCTGACTTCTGTGGCTGATACGATGACACCCATATCTGGAACTTCAGGGCCAGCCACGTGCTCTTGGTTCTACCATCTCTATCTCCTACCTGAGATCAAAGGTGTGTGCCACCACTGCCACCTGTTTGTTGGTGGTGGTAAGATTCAAAAGAAAAAAAATCTTTTGTTGGTAGGGCAGTGGTGGTTCACCGTAACAATAAATCTTTATACCAAGCCACCCGAGTCCTGCTGCCGCGTGGGCGCTTTCCACCAGGCCTCTCAAGTTCTGCCTGCTGCCACGTTAAGGTCCCAAGTAACACACAGAGACTTATATTAGGTACAAATGCTGCTTTGCCAATGACTAGGATTTCTTATATGCTAGCTCAGTCTTAATTATCATAAGTCTATATATTTTATACGACTTATGTTATAGGACCCCTTCTGCTGGTGCCCTCTCTTGCCGGTGGATCACATGCCGACTCCAGAGCAGAGACCAGAAGGAAGATAGAAAAGGGACAACTTCCTTCTTGCCCTTGCTTATATACTGAGTCTGCCTGCTATGTCACTTCCTGCCTGGATCTTTTACTACATTTCCCAGAATCCTCCTTGACTCCTAGTCCCACCTAACTTGCTGCCTCATTGGCCAAACATTGCCTTATTCAACAATCAATAAGATAAAATCATACACAGAAGTACATTCCCCATCAGTGCACTCCTTTTGCCCCAGTAATCAGAAGGCAGAGTCATATGGATCTTTGTGAGTTCAAGGCCAGCCTGGTCTACAGAGTGAGTTCTAGGACAGCCAAAGCTACACAGAGAAACCCTTTTTCAAAAAACAAAACAACAAAAAAAAACTTTTAATATGTCTGAGGATTCTGCTTTCATGCATGTGTGTGCACCACTTACATGCCTGGTGCTGAAGAAATCCAAAAGAGACCGACAGAAGCCCTGGAACTTGATTGTGAGGTAAAATGTGGTTCTTTGCAAGAACACCAAATACTCCTAATCACTGAGCCATCTCTCCACCCTCTAGGATCCATGACCCCCACCCTGGGGGAGGGGTACGGAACTGAATTAGGGGTAGTGAAAAAGCTGATAACAGTAAAAGGTTTTTGAACGCACAATGACCAAAATTAGCTTAAAATCAATCATAATAAACCCACCATACTTCTGTCGGTGTTCCAGTATGTTACTGGTGCCACGCTGTGGGGGCCTTGGCTGCAGCCTTGGCACTGACAACACACCGTGTGCATGCTGCATTGTGCCTGACACACGATGCTAATGAACACTGTCTGAAACATATCGGCTCGGATCCAAACTTCAGAAATTTTACAAACTTCAGAAATTTTACTGTATGTATACACACTGTTTTCAGCTCTTAAATATAATTATTTCATTATAGAAAATGAAAATTAAAAACCTATTAATATTTTTCTACTATCACTCCTCATTCTGAAATTAGTCTTTGGATTGTATTGTTCGATTTTTTTAAATTGCTGTTTAAGAGATACATTGGAGAGTGGGGTGGGGTTGGAGAAATGGCTCCAAGGTTAAGAGCACTGACCTCTTCCAGAGGTCCTGAGTTCAATTCCCAGCAACCACATGGTGGCTCACAACCATCTATAATGAGATCTTGTGCCCTCTTCTGGCCTGCAGACATACATGCAGGCAGAACATTGTATACATAATAAATAAAATCTTTAAAAAAACAAAAAAAGATACATCAGTAGGTAAAGGCACTTGCCACCAAGTCAGACAATGGAAGGAGAGAAACAACTCCCACAGGTGGCTTCTCACTTTCATTTGTATATTGTGAAATATGCAGCCCCAAGCATACACATTTTATGTGTATGTATACCCACACAGGCCAGAAGAGGGCATTGTATCTCCTGGGACTAGAGTTACAGTCAGTTGTGAGTCACCGTGTGGGTTCTGAGAATTTAATCTAGGTCCTCTGGAAGAGCAGCCAATGCTCTTAACCATTAAGCCATCTCTCCAGGTAAAAATTTTAAAATATAATTGATGTTAAAGCTAGGTATGGTGACATATACCTTTAATCCCAGCACCTGGGAGCATTTGGAAGCACCTGAGTTCCAAGCCAACCTGGTCTACCAAGCCAGACCCTGTCTCAAGAAACCAAAACAAACAAACAAACAAACAAAACAAAAGCACTGTTTAAATACCTGGCTTGACTTTCAAAAACAGTGTTAAACGACTTTTGCCTTGAGGTAGGGCATAATTTCTGAAATGGTTCTAAACCATGTTGTTTCTGTCTACTTGTTTGTTTTTCCTTTTTTGACACAGGATCTCATGTAGCCCCAGATGGCCTCAAATTCCCTGTGTAGCTCAGAATGGCTTCTATCTCCAGAGGACCTCTGTTACAGGAAGGAACCACCCCACCCAGTTTGCAAATTTTACATTGTGGAACAAAAACTATGGTGTGATCTTTCAGGTTCTGTCACTGGTGTGCAAAGTATTTGGGGAAAGTTTGTTTTCTTTAGATGACACCAGACTTTTTAACACAATTTTCTCAGTCTCCTGAAGGCCAGTGCTGCAGTGTCCTATGTGTATAAGAGTTATAGGATGCAGAAGTACACCTGACAGGCTGGCAAGATGGTTCAGTGGGTAAAGCAATTGAGTGACAACTAGAGTTCAATCTCTGCAAGCCACTGTACAAGGCAAGAACCCCAAAAGTCATTTTCTGACCTTCATACATGTGTGTGGCAAACACATGCCCACAGACACAGTTCTACTCCCTGGTAACTAAGCATTCAAATATATGCGCCTATGGAGGCCATTTTCACTCAAATTACTACAAATACTCGTGATTTAATGTTAGAAGAAAAATGAAAAATAGGAAAGCATTTATGTAATGCGGGCGTATATACACTAACATAATACACACCAACACACACACACACACACACACACACACACACATTTAGTACAAGTGCACATGCATGTAAAACACAGATACAAACACACACAAGAAATTCAACTCACAAAAGAGCAAGGTTTGAGCCGGGCATTGGTGGCACGCGCCTTTAATCCCAGCACTCTGGGAAAGGCAGAGGCAGGTGGATCTCTGTGAGTTCAAGGCCAGCCTGGTCTCCAGAGCAAGTGCCAGGATAGGCTCCAAAGCTACACAGAGAAACCCTGTCTCAAAAAACCAAAAAAAAAAAAAAAAAAAAAAAAAAAAAAAAAAAAAAGAGCAAGAAGCAAGGTTTGTTTGGCTGTGCTTGTCTTAAAGAAAAGATGCAGTCTTCATGACCAGAACTCAAAGAGGAAAAAGAGGGTGGGGACACACTATTCTCTTTGAGCGAATGATCCCGACACCTAGACCTGCCCACTAAGCACCTCTGAAGGGTTTCACCACGTGTCATGAGAACCACGCTGAAGACCATACCTCTCATACAATCCACTTCTGAGCTATTGCAGTCAACAGTGACATACAGCAAAACTTATGTCACCACTTCTCCACTGGTGAGAATGTTTATCAGCTACAAGTTATTGTCACAATAACTGTCACATGAATACATTTTTATGCAAATCTACATGAGCATCTATAATTGTTTCTTAAGCATTAGGAATTCTCTCTCCCTCCCTTCCTCCCTCCTTCCCTCCCTCCCTCCCTCCCTCCTCCCTCCCTCCCTCCTCCTTCCTCCCCCCCCTCTCTCTCTCTCTCTCTCTTTCTTTATTTGCAACCAGGACTCATGGTGCAACCCTAGCTGTCCTGAAACTCACTATTGTAGACCAGGCTGACCTGAAACTTACAGAGATTCACCTGCCCCTGCCTCCTGAGTGTTGGCAGTAAAGGTGTGTATAAAACACCCAACTGAAGTTTAGGAATCATCTTGGTCCATTTTTCAATTTTGCTAAATGGTTTTCAGAACAGGTGATTTACAGTCTTACCAGCACACAGGAAAGATTGTTTACAACTTCTAAATGATGTCTTATAAAACGGGATGAAATGGAATGCACTCCTTTTCTTTTCTTTCAGTGCTAGGAATAGAACCCAGGACCCTGACTATGCTAGAGGGCTTTACCACAGTGCCATACCACCTGCTGGGAATGTGCTCTTTTTCACCCAGCATCTTCATGGCAATATCACTCATGCAGTTGTGTGTCTGGTAGTGTGAGTGTGGTTTTCTATCAGTACTTTTCCTATGACATGTATTTTGGAAAAATCTACTTTTTTTTTTTAGAGTTTCCTAGAAGTGGAATTACTGGGACACACATATTTAGATTTAATAGACACTGCCAATTGTCCAAAGTGTCTTTAAGAATTTACACATTGGTATGGTGGAAGGTTACAGTTGCTCTGTGTCCTTGCCAATGCTTGGTGTTGTCAGACCTTAAAATTTTCTCTCTTCTGGTGAATGTGTATTTTTTGTGCTTACACATACTCTTTATTTAGTACTCTCATTGTGGTTTTGATATGAATTCCCCCATCTGTTCAAATCTGCTTATTTTCCTACCCACTAAGTTGAATATGTATGCAAATATCATTGCCCAGTTTCTGAGTTCCTCTTTTCACTCTCTTAATAGTATCTTTGGATTAACAGAAGTTTCAAGAAGTTTAATACAGTCGTAAATAGTTGGTGCTCTTTATAAAACCTGCTCAAGTCATCTTTGCCCACGCCAAGAGCATGGGGATACTCTTCTATGATGTTTTTCTCTAAAAGTTTGCAGTTTGCTCCTTTACAATTAGACCAATGTACTTCAGTCAGGAATTGTCTTTTCAGAATGGTGTCAGGTGGGGAGGTGCCCAGATAATCTTTTGTACTAAACAGATAATCAATTTGCCCAACACCAGCTATTGGTAAGATGTCTTCTGCCCTCTGTTCTACACTGACTGCCTCTGCTGTAAATCAGATAATGAGGTATATTCAGTTTTGTTCTAGAACTCTCCATCCTGCTCCACTGGTGCATCCTTTTTATATTCTTGTGCCATTATGAGTGTCTTCACTGGATCACACAGTGTAAGTCCTTCAGCACACTCCTCCAGTGTTTCTGTCATGTCTAGCCTGCTCACTTTTGAGACTAAGTGTCAGCATGTAGCCCAGGCTGGCCTCAAACTCATGGTCCTCCTGCTTCTACCACCTGTGTGCCAGGATTACTGGCACACAATGCCACACCTGGCCTGTGCACTCCTACAATGAAATGGTAGCTTCTTTTTTTTCTCATCTTATATACAAATTCCTCCTTTGTGAGCATCTTAATCTTCACCTTTTATTCCTGTTATAAGTATTTTCCCCTGCATCAGCCAACTTGGATTTATTTATAGTTTTTCCTGCTGTAGAGAAGCATTGCATTTTTATGAAATGAAGTATAGTCATATTCTAGCTTAGTAACCTTACTCCCATTATTTTTATACTTAGAAAATCTTTCCCTAATCCCCATGAAGTTTAAATATAATGTGAATATTTACAATGTAGATGATATGTAATCACATAAATGTAAATATTATTTCCTACAAAAAAATAACAGAAATCCTTCACTCTCAAGAGTAAAGGAATTGAAATTTAAGCTTAAAGGGGAGGAGAGAATAAGTACAAATTTTAAATTGTGAGTTCTGGCAAAGTGTTTGCTTTCTTCCTTAAATTCCACCCTCAACAGGTCAATTATCTCTGAAAGAAAAGAATGTTCCCTCCCAGTACTCAGGAGTCAGATACAGGAGGATCTCCAAGTTTGAGGCCAGCCTGGTCTACAGAAAGAGTTCCAGGACAACCAGAGCTACACAGAGAGACCATAACATGAGGGGAAAAAAAACATCAGAATGTTCCCACCCGTGTCTATTTACATAGGCCTGATGTGACTATGGGCCATCTCATGTAGCAGAGAAAGTTGTGGTGACCTACAGAAGACATGAGACCCACAGTCATGCCAAGAAGATAAGCAGAACATCACAGTGACAACTAAGTCCATGGTGATGAAGACAGAACTAATGACATTTCCTGGTAGAAGTAGAGTGGGCAGGTCACCAAACCCTCACCTGAAATTCCATCCCTTACTCCCATCTACCCCCCACCCCAACTCTGTGTGGTCTTTGTAGGGGAGGGTGGTAGAATATATCCTGGAAAGCCCATTAAGGATGAAACTCCAGTGACACAGCTTTATGAGTCATCATACCTACTGGGGTGGAACTTCTTACTGAGTAAAGCCCTTTTGAGTCACCCATGCTCCTGTGAGTAACCCTTCACCAGTTTCCTGTATGCAACCCCAGTAAACTCATTGGTTCACCGGCCTGGGATTGGATGCAACATTTTCTTTTCTACTGTCATTGTTGTATCTGGGGACAAACAGGTGTTTCTTTACATCTCTCCAGAAAAAGTCATGCAATATCACTTCTCATGATATGTCTGGACTAGGGACAGTCCCAGCCAACACAGTGGCTGGTGTTAGGTTTCCAAGGAATCCAGGGTCTCTGGTTTCAATGACTACAGCTGAAGCTGCCAGCCAGAAGACCTGTCTGCTGTACAAGTTACCAGTGCTCAGATAGTCTCTCCTATTAGAGAGAGCAGCCTTCAGCCACTGTGGCTAAAAGAACTGCCTGGGAACTCCTAGCCACATTATGAGTTTTTACTGTGCCTGACCAACATAGTAGTGGCCTCAGTTTATTGAGTCTGATTACTGCTCTTCTGGAATATCCTTCTGGATGTACAGTGACCCATAGCTTGGTTATTTGAGGTGTTGTTGTTGTTGTTTTTATAAAACCAACTCTTAAAGTGACCATAGAGAAGTAGGATCAAAGCCCTGATGGGGACTGGAAATGTGGTTTTCATTCTGACTTGATTTAGGTCCTATGTTTGGGATTCTTCTTCTTCTTTTTTTTTTTTTTTCTTTGCGGGAGAAATAGAGGGAAAGCATAAACCCCCTCTTGGCACGATGTCTGTTGTACTTAGTTCATGGCCAAAGACAGTTTTATGGGAAAGTCCACTGTGTGCCAGCAAGACATTTTCTTTTTCTCCATCCGTAGTTTTAAAAACAAAAACATGAACTAAAATAAAATCCCCCATCTCCCCACCAGAAGAAGAAGGGGAGGGAGGAGAAGAGAAGGGAAGTCACAGCAACTTTCTCTAACATGAAACTTTTCTGATTTTAGTCTTTCCAAGAAAACAATGAAAAGGATCCATCACAGCTATGAGACACTTAAGCCTCGGCTTTTCAGCCACTTGACGTCCAGGGCCGATGTCTTTGGTGGACAGCCAAGAGGATTGACATCGGCAGGCTGATAGATGAGTATCTCCTTTGGCTCTCCCATATGGCTCTCTAAACTCCCAGTTTTTAAAAAAGCTAGAATAAGCCTATTTAGATGGAAACAGATTTTTCCCTCTTTTTCTTAAAATTAATTTAAATCAGAAGCTGGAGAGCTGGCTCGGCAGTCAGTGATGCCCCTTGCTCTTGCAGAGGACCAGGGTTCAGTTCCCAGCACCCACTACAGACGGTGGCTCACAACCACAGTTAACTACAGTTCTCTCCAGTCTCTGACATCCTCTGCTGACCTCTGTAGACACCAGGCACACACATGGTACATGTACATACTTGCAGGCAAAGCCCTCAGATACAGAAAATATGTAAATCTAAAAATTTTTGAAGTTTTTGAAATTATACTAAATCATTCCAGGTATGTGTTAGTTATACTGCTGTGAAGAGACCCCATGACCGAGGAAACTCTTATCAAAGAAAACAATTAATTGGGGGCCTGCTTACAGTTTCAGAGGGTGAATCCACGGTCATCATGGTGGAAGCAGGCAGGCATGGCACTGGAGGGATAGCTGAGAGCTTTATACCCTGATCTGTAGGCAGCAGGCAGGGAGAGAGAGGAGAGAGAGAGAGAGAGAGAGAGAGAGAGAGAGAGAGAGAGAGAGAGACTGGGCCTGAAGTCCACCCCCTCTTCCTCCAAAAAGGCCACACCTCCTAATTCTCTTCCATAGTATCCTTCCCTGGTGACTAATCATTCAATAGATGAGCATATGGGGGCCATTTGCATTCAAACCATCACATGGTATGGTGACTCATACCTGTAATCTCAAAACTTGAGAAACTAGCCAGGCAGTGGTGGCGCACACCTTTAGTCCCAGCACTTGGGAGGCAGAGGCAGGTGGATCTGTGTGAGTTCAAGGCCAGCCTGGTCTACAAAGAGTTCCAGGGCAGTGAAGACTGCTCTATAGAGAAACCTTGTCTCAGAAACCCACCCCCCCAAAAAAAAAGTCTAGATGAACCCACTACTTTCTGCATGGGCTGTGTGTTCATTCAGAGTTGATTGATCTAAACATGTATTAACTCCATTCTTTCACATACACACAGGAGGAAAAATGAGGATGAAAGAAATGAGTTCCTTTTTAAAAAATTCTAAAACTCCTAAATCACTCATTCTTCTTAAACAAACAATGTCAAAACAAAGGCCTGAAAAATTGTTTGAAGGACTTGGATGCCGTGAATAATGTCTCACTTGAATCCACCCACTCGGGCAGGAAAAATGCATTTTCCTTCTGCTTTCCCTAAAAACACTCCTCTGTTCCATGTCCTGACCCAGCATGGCAAGTAAAGGCCAGCCCAGGATGGGAGTCGGACATAGCTGACTCGGGAATGTATGGAAGTGTGCACGTGAACACAGGGATGTATGTAAGTGTGCATGTGAACACAGGGATGTATGTAAGTATGCATGTGAACACAGGGATGTATGTAAGTGTGCACATGAACACAGGGATGTATGTAAGTATGCATGTGAACGCAGGGATGTATGTAAGTGTGCACGTGAACACAGGGATGTATGTAAGTATACATGTGAACTGAACTTTCCAGAAGAAAAGCCACAACTGTGTTAAGACTACATGGCTGACTGATGATCAGAACTCCTGTGATTGAGGAGAGCTGTCCAAATATTTTAGGCTATTTTCAGTCTTCATAATAGGCGTTGCCTACCTTTGTGTTTGCCCTAACATCCGTGTGACTATCAGGTCAAATTTCTGTCGCTTCTACCAACCCAAAGGCTAAGAGGGATGGCATCTGACAGCTTCTGAGGTCTATAGCAGACACTCCCTGCTTTTCTGTAACCATCCTGCCTGCTGTTTCCTGCCATGGAAGAGGCCTTCATTTAGTGTGGCCTTTATTATGTTACTATAAAAATTCCATCTGACTGTTATCACATTGTCACATGGTACTAGACTACTCTGAATCTGTGTTCCTGAGCCTTTGTCACTCATATTTGGCTCCAGAATAAAGGATCCCTTATTCCATTTGATGCAAGAGTTCTGTTTTGAGCCTGCAGGTGGTGGGGCATACTTTTAATACCAGCACTTGGGAGGCAGAAGCAGGTGGATCTCTGTGTGTTCGAGGCCATCGTGGTCTACATAGTGAGTTCCAGGATAATCAAGACTAACAGAGAAACCCTGTCTCGAATAACCAAAAACCAAACCAAACTAAAAGAGTTCTGTTTTGGCATCAAAGAATGAAAAATATTACATGACCCCAGACAGTTTTTTATTCTAGGAACTTGGGGGGTTCCAACCCACAACACCCTAACCTGGGGACAGGAAAAGACATTACTTTACATCCAATACATGGATTGGCATGGCTGAGTCCCATTAAGACTTGACCTACAAGCTAGGTGTGGTGGTGTAATCTTTTAATCCCAGCACTTGGGAAGCAGAGACAAGTGGATCTAGATGGGTTCAAGGCCACTCTGGTCTACATAATGAGTTCCAGGACTATCAGAGCTAAATAAGAGAGAGAAGTTGCCTTTAAAAAAAGATGGCAGATGCCTGGGTTTAACATACAGGTCATTATTTGCAGTTGCTTCTTTACATGGATATGATAAATCTAATAAAAATAACTATAACATTTAAAGAGTACTCATCTTAATAGCCACAGTGGTTCCCATGAGGTAATTACATACCTGTAAGGATCATATTGAACATAATTAACAATTGATATAACAATTAAACAGAACACAAAACATAGACAAATGTATAACTGGTTGAAAGTAGAAATCCTGGACTACAGAGAAAGCTGTGCAATGAAGAGCCCTGAGCTCTGGAATTTGTTCTCAGCACCCACATCTCCAGCACTGGGGTGCGGGGAGGTAATCCTCTGGGCTCCACAGGCACCTGCTGTGCACTTACCCACCACGAACCACCACCCACCACCCACCACCACCCACCACCACTACCCTCCCCCTACTCCCCCGCCACACACACACACACACACACACACACACACACACACCCCACACACGCCATTTTCAAAATATGTCTTTTAAAAATCAAATCCTGATGTCACCTGTATATTATAGTTTTGGGAACTGAACTTAGCATAAAGGAGGAAATTGTCCCAGATCCCACAAATAAGACATACATCGAGGGCCCATGTGCTTGGACATTTGATGTATGTTCGATACGCCAGGGAGACTTCACTCAAGTCACATGCTTCAGCTCCTACCAGCTGTCAGGACACAGGCACACCTAAGCAAGAGCAACCTGTTCATACCATTTCTGAAAATATTAAAATGACCAGGAGTCACTGTCATTTAGAGTCTTCAGTATCATGGTACTCACCATGGAAAACAATTTACATGGGCGGCGGCACACACTCGAGCTAGTAATCTGCAGACTGAGACAGGAGGATGACAAACTTGAGGCTACCCTGGGTTGCATAGTATAAGAAACTGTTTCAGGAGAGAGAGGTGAGGGGGAGAAGAAGAGAGAGGGAGGGAAGGAGAGAGAGAGAGAGAGGAGAGAGAGAGGAGAGAGAGAGAGAGAGAGAGAGAGAGAGAGAGAGAGAGAGAGAGAGAGACTTTAATCACGTGTGAATTCCTTTGGCTTCTATCTGACTTAACATTTCTCCTTCTCTGTCCCCACAGTTTATTCTCACACTTCCCCTCTACTCTTCCACTCAGATCTCTGCTCAAATGTGCTCTTCGAGGTCCTCCCAGCCAGCATCCGCTAACAAACATCCGCTAACATCCACTCCACCATCAAAAAACAGCAGCATCCACCCCACATTTTCTCTCTTTCTCTTATTATTATTTTTTTTTCAGTAGTGCTAACACCATTGGCTATACTATGCTTTGAGTGTATTTGTTGTTTTTGTCACTAACTAGAACATGAACTCCACAAAACTCAAGGCTGTTGTCTTGCTAACTACTGTATCCTTAGCGTGGCCCTCTGTTTAGATTTATTTATATTGTATTTTATGTGTCTGGGTGAGTGTGCCACATGTAGCAAGCATTCTTAACCACTGAGTCATCTCTCTAGCAGCACAGGGCTTTGGGAATGGATGGATGGATGGATGGATGCCATTTGGTGTATAAAGGTCACAAGGTACAATAATAAAAGCAGTAGATTAGAATCGGAGGTAGATTGGAACCCCAGCTCTGCCACTTACTACTGTGTGCTCTTGGACAAGTTAACCAGAAAAGCCTCGGAGGCTGCAGAGATGCCCCGAAACTGTGAGTGGAACTGCACATTAAGAGTAGGAGTAAGGAAGATGAGCCTATGAGTATGGACAGACAGACTGTGTGGTCCTGTGGGCTGCTGTGCAGTCTTTGAGGTTTGTTCTGGGTGAGAGGAGGTAGGAGAAGAGTTCACACAGTTATCATGTGGCCTGTCTTTTTTTTTTTTTTTTTTTTTTTTTTTTGCTTTTTTGAGACAGGGTTTCTCTGTGTGGCTTTGGAGCCTGTCCTGGAACTCGCTCTGTAGACCAGGCTGGCCTCAAACTCACAGAGATCCGTCTGACTCTGCCTCCCTAGTGCTGGGACTAAAAGCATGTGCCGCCAATGCCCGGTTTAGTGTGGTCTGTTTTAAGTATTATTAAGACTGGATAAGGTCTGAGAGAGATCAACAGGCTGTTCCTGCCGTCGATGTCGGAAGCTATGGCTGCTCTGACCAGTGAGACGAGGCCACCTGGGCCTGGTGAGCAGTAGTGATGGTAGTCAAACACTCAGATTCTGGAGAGAGTTTGAAGGCAGAGCCAATGGGGGTTTTGGAGGGTTTGGGTTTGCAATGGAGAGAAATAGTCAATGACTCATTCCACCAGGGATTAGGAGGGAACTGGGGGAGGAGGCAGGGTGGGGATCAGGTGGTGCAATTAAGTCTGAGAGCTTATTAGAGGCTGTCCAAGTAGATGCTGTGAACAGATAGCTTAGAAATGGCTACTCGTGAGAATCACCTAAAGATAGTTTTCTGTTTCTCTCTGTTTTGTGCTTTCATGGGACTCTGTGGAATCCAGGGCCCTGCACTTGCTAGATGGTTGTTCTACCACTGAACTATATTCCTAGCCCTCCAAAGGAACAAAAAAAGAAAGAAAGAAAGAAAGAGAGAGAGAGAGAGAGAGAAAGAAAAGAAAAGAAAAGAAAAGAAAAGAACACCTGGGAGTCAGATGCAGGAAGATCTGAGTTGGAAACCAACCTGGTGGACATAAAGAATTACAGGATAGCCAGAGTGAAACAGTGAGACCCTGACTCTAAGTAGATAGACAGAGAGATAGATAGATAGATAGATAGATAGATAGATAGATAGATAGATAGATGCACAGGTAGATACATGTGTAGATAGACAGACAAGGAAGGAAGGAACAGAACAATCTGTACATGGTGTGGTTCTCCTGTTGTGACCCCAACTCCAGGGAGGCAGAGGCAGGAAGGGTGCATGTGTTTGAGGCCAGCCTGGGCTACATAGTGAGACCCTGTCTTTAAAAAAAAAAAGTCAGTAATATCTGAGGGACACAAGAGCACACATCTAAAGCAAATTAAAAAACTAGACACTAATTAAATCAATAGAATCAGAATTTTGAGGAGAAGGGACTTGAAGCCATTATTTCTAGGAAAATACTGAATATTTAGACTTGGCGAGACGCAGAGAAACCACAAAGGAAATATGCTGCGGGATATTTGTTTACACTGTGAAGATGTGTCTCTGCCAAGACACCTTCTGATTGATTCAATAAAGAGCTGAATGGTCCATAGCTAGGAGGAAGTGTTGGAACCCTGAATTATGCTGACTCCACCCCTGACAATGGGTGGGACTGCATACAGCATTCAGGTAGATACTCAGGCAGCTCAAAAGGCCCTGTGTTGCATGGCCACATCATAGCTATGTCACGCTTTATGGGGCTGCAGAAGGACTCAGTGCACATGTGCAAACTTCTCCTTTTAAGTGAGCACCTCCACGTGCTTTCCTCTCTCTCTCTCTCTCTCTCTCTCTCTCTCTCTCTCTCTCTCCTCCCCCTCTCTGTCCTTGCCCCACCTCTCCTCTCTCTCTCTCTCTCTCTCTCTCTCTCTCTCTCTCTCTCTCTCTCTCTCTCTCTCTCTCTAGCTCGCTCTCCCTTCTCTGCCCCTCTTCTCCACTTCTTTCTTTCTCTCGGCTCCCAGTTGGCCAACACCCCCCCTTCCCTTTCCCTTCAATAAATTCCATGTGGGTTTGTTGACTCATAATTCGTGTTTCATTGCCCCTCGCTGCAGCAAAAGAACAACAGGAAGAAGCTGGGTAAGACTTCCGGGAACAGAGAGGACTCTAGTAAGGAGAAAGGAAAGACAGCCAGATGTGGAATGAGTCAGACACACAGAAGGGGATACAGGTAAAAGTCATACGGTTGTTATTCTTTTGCTTAAACTAGA